>NC_091432.1:93525216-93826361 GCF_964237555.1 Oryctolagus cuniculus
TAACTCTACCTGTCAAAAAAACAAAAAACTGGTTGACATATATCCCATAGAAGGTGATGGGCAGCCTGCAAGAAATTTTAAGGAGGGATGTGTTTGGAACAGGTGCTTCTGTGTTGTAGGGATAAGAATGGTAATTTTCAATTTAAACCTGGTTTTTAATATGGAATGCAGCTGGCCATTGGGATATAAGGCCCAGGAAAGAGTTTGTTTTACTTCTAATCCCTAACACAATGCTTTGGCAGGTTATATGTTTATGGAATGAATAGCTACTTTACAGATATGTTTACACAAGTTATATACACCCTACCTGAAATACTTGAGAATAGAAGTGTTAGAGTTTTCAGAGTTTTTCAGATTTTGGAACATTTGCATAGATTTTAATGGTTGAGCATCTCTATTCCAAAAATCTAAAATTATATAATTAATACATTTATTGGGCGTAGAATGATGCCAAGCACTTATTTAAGTGGAACTCAAAAAATCTTAGGTTTCAAAGTATTTCATATTTTGTATTTTACATTAAGGATGCCCAACCTATAATAGCTATAGAATTTTTTTATTATATAAAAACTAAAATCAAGAACCAAAATGCCTATTTGCTACCAGCCTTACTATCTACCACACAGTACCCTGGGAGCTGAGGACACTCTCAATCAGTTGATTTGTAAATCTTTCTGAATTCCAAGTCTTTGTAGGAGATTGTGCAATTTACTTTGAGGCTTGCTGTAAACCCAGTACCACAGGTAATCTCTAAGGGTGTGACTCAGACAATAGTTGTTATGTGAATTTAAAAATGGGAGGGGCCAGTGCTGTGGCACAGCAGGTTAAAAGCCCCAGCCTACAGCGCCAGCATCCCTTTTGGTCACCGGTTCAAGTCCTGGCTACTCCACTACCCATCCAACTTCTGGCTAATGCTGCCTGGGAAAGCAGCAGAGGATGGATCAAGTGTTTGGGCTCCTGCACCCACATGGGAGACCAAGAAGAAGCTCCTGGCTCCTGGCTTTGGATTCATAGCCATTTGGGGAATGAACCCAGCAGATGGAAGACATTCTCTCTCTCTCTCTCTCTCTCTCTCTCTCTGTAACTTTCAAATAAATTAAAAAAATATTTTTTTAAAAAATGGGAATGACCACTGTAAACAAGGCCTAAGAAGGGCTTGATTTGGATTCTATGCAAGGACAGGTAGGGTTTCAACAGCTGAAAAGGAGAGTAGCTCAAGGGAGTACTCAGTGTGACAAGGGACCCTGAGCCTGGAGCTAGGATAAAAGTTTGGAGGCAAAGATGGAAAACTGATACTGCAGAACTGTCAGTGCTTTTTCTCTGCTCTAAAGGTGGAGGTAGAATGCACCTTTGAGGAAAGATTACTCAGTTTTCAAAAGGTCTGCTGCAGGTGTTGTGGCAAATCAGGTAGGCCACCTCTTGAAATGCCAGTATCTCCTATCAGTTCTTGGTTCCACTCCCAGCTACCTCATGCTTCTTATCCAGCTTCCTGTTAATGCACCTGGAAAGACAGCAGATGACTGCCCAAGTGCTTTGAGTTCTTGCCTCCCATGTGGGAGATCCTAGTGGAGTTCTAGAATCCTGGATTCCACCAGGCCCAGCGCTGGCTGTTGCAGCCATTTGGGGATAGATCAGAGTATGGAGGATCTCTCTCTCTCTTTCCCTCTCTCTGTCTCTCTGCCTTTCAAATTAATAAATAGGTCTTTTAAAAATAAATAATTTGTTAAAGGCTATCTATTTTTCTTTATAAAAGTTTTCTTCTTGGGGTCAGAACTGGCTTTTCAATGGATTTGTTTGTCCATCCTTCCTGGACTCAAAGAATGTAGAGGTCTTTAAAAGAAAAAAAAAAGATTTATTTATTTATTTGGAAGGCAGAGCTACAGAGAGGCAGAGGTAAAGAGTGGGTGGGGGTCTTCCATCCAATGGTTCACTCCCCAGATGGCCGCAACACCTGGAGCTGTGCCAATCCAAAGCCAGGAGCTAGGAGCTTCTTTTCGGTCTCCCACGAAAGTGCAAGGGTCCAAGGACTTGGGCCATCTTCTACTGCTTCCCCAAGCCATAGCAGAGAGCTGGACTGGAAGTAAAGCAGCCAGGGCTCGAACCCACACCCAAATGGGCTACCAGCACTGCAGGTGGCAGCTTTACCTGCTACACCACAGCACAGGCACCTTTATATCCACTTTCTAACAGCCAGAGACTATTTGAGGGAGAGAAGCTGGCCTTTGAAGTGTGACTATGGGCAGTGCAGAGAGGGAGAGGGAAGGGTCAATGGCCAAGGTTAGAAAGTATCAGTATTCAGCAGGCACTCTGGTACACTCTAGTAACTTTCATCATCAGATACCCAGATGCCCATCTTAGGTTTTCTCTGCAGTAGTCTCGTTAGTTATTCCTAAGCCTTTTGTTAAATTTTATGAACTATTGTCTGGATTTAGCTGTACAGTGTGGGATTAAATATGCAGCCTGGGATCATGCTTAGGGCAAAATTGTCCCTGGAGAACAGCAGCCACTGCCTGTGGAAACCAACTTTGAAAAAGCAAGTTATGATCAAGAGAGAGTGAAAGGGTTGTCTGGATTCCTGGGACTTGAAAACATTCTTCAGAAATTCCAAAAGTTACTTAAGGAAAGAGGCCTGAAAGATATGTAACTTGGAAATTAGAGGAGCCTTAGGCTGAAGAATGGAGAATTTGGGACATTTCAGTCTCCTGAGCAAGAATAAATACCAAGATCTAAAAACACAAGGCAATTTGGAGTGACATGAGTGTAACTGAGAAGTAGTTAAAAATGAGGCATCTGTCCAGGAGTCCTGAGTAGTACTAGGGAAGCAGATTAGTGAGAATCTAGTCACAGGGCTTTGGGTACAAAGCTAAGGAAGTTTAATATTTTAAGTAAGTGACATATAACTTTTGAGCAGGGATAGAAGCATCATGAAAGTGATATTCTGGAAAGAATAGTCTGGCAGTGATGAATTAGGGTGAAAAAAGTCCAAAGCCTAACAATCAGAAGATTGTGGTAGTTGTCAGTCAAAGCACAGAATTAACTAAATTAATAACAAAGGAAGTCCCTTTGGGTTTCATGCAGTATGTGACAGTGGAATGCTTATTAGGAAAAAAAAAAAATCAAACATGACCCCGAAAAGGGTAAGCAGTCTGGGTAAATTACTTAGTATTGGGTATCTGAGGTGCTGAGGACCAGGAAGTGGGAGCTGTGGCAGGAAGTTGTGGTCAGAGAGGGGAAATCCCTAGCTCTGAACCTTCCCTTTGTGTTTAGATTCACAGGCCTATGTTCCAACCCATTCTTTGGTCCTTAAAACTTTGAAAATAGTCCTGAAACTTCTAAAAACCAATGGAAGCTTTTAAAAGAAAACTTTCTGATTAATCAGCATGTGTTAAGAATTACTCTCATCCATTCTTTCACAAATGTTTATTGATTTACCACTATGTGCTGGCCACTTTTCAGGCATTACAAATAATGGCAATGACTGTAACAAATATTTCTATATTAGGGAGTTTACATTCTAGTGCCCAGAACTATGTTGGGTATAATGAGAGATACGGACACCAGTTTGAGGCCCAGCTGCTCCACTTCCAATATAGCCCCCTATAAATGTGCCTGAAAAAGCAGCAGAGGATGGCCTAAATGCTTGCGCCCCTGCAACTACTTGGGAGATTGGAAAGAAGCTCCTGGCTCCTGGCTTCAGACTGGCCCAACTCTGGTCGTTGTGACCACTGAGGAGTGAATCAGTGGATGGAAGATCTTCTTCCTGTCTTTCCCTCTCTTTCTGTAATTCTGCATTTAAAATAAATAAGTAGATCTTTTAAAAAATTAAAAATAGAAATAGTAAATTATTCTCAAGAAACTTAAAGTCTTGTTGAGGACATAAAACACTCATAATTGTTAATATTACTAGTAGATAGCAAGTATCACATGCCTGCAGAGAATGTAATTGCTGAGAGATTCAGAGGATGTAATCATGTCTACATGGAGAGATCAGGAAACTCTTCCAAGAGTTTTTCTGTTAGGGAAAGTTTATGAAGGAAGTATGAGGAAGGAGACCCTGAAGGAAGGTAAAGATCAAGAAAGATTAAGCTGTTTACATACATGAGTTTATTCCCAAAGAAATCTAAAACCTTAAGTTTTATAGAGGTTACCCAGTCTTTCTCTTACATCAACTGCATGGTTAAACTATTGTTTAACAAATCTGCTGACTCATGTATTTCTGCTTTCATACTAGTAGCGTTGTCTGCCTTTAATTAAAGAACAAACTAGCATCCCTATCAAAGTGTCTGCTTATGGTTAGTCCTTTCAATAACCATTTTGAGGCAGTAGAATTTGGGGAATTACAAGTGAAAGAAAACCTGATCCAAATTGTCTTAATAAAGAATGGATTTATTAGCTCATGTGACTTAAAACTCCACTAGTAATCTGGCCTTTTAGCCTGATTTAAGTCAAGGTGGGCTGACTTTTTGCTTGTTTCAATGCAAAGTTTGTTTTCTCTCTTAGTCCATTTTCTCTCTGTTAACTTCATTCTTAGATTTTGTCTTTCCATATAATGCAAAAATGTCAGTATAACTAGGATGTATCCTTTTGAGTTCAAAACCTGTGGGAAAATAACACCAATTTCTGTCCCAAAAATCTCAACAAGGGGCTGGCTCTGTGACGGATAAGTTTAAACTGCTGCCTACAGCATTGGCATCCCATATAGGCCTGCAGCTCCACTTCCAATCCAGCTCCATGCTGTTATGCCTGGGAAAGCAGAGGAAGATGGCCCAAGTGTTTGGGCCCCTTGCACCCACATGGGAGACCCAGAAGTTCCTGGCTCCTGGCTTCAGCCTGGCCCAGCCCAGAGGTTGTGGCCGTTTGGGTTGTGAACCAGCTGATGAGAGATCTTTCTGTGTCTCCCTGTCTCTCTGTAACTCTTTCAAAACAATCAAAAAAAAAAAAAAATCCCTCAACAAACTTCCCAGTTTATTACATTAGTTCAGATGGAGTGCTATACCCATGCAATTGTACAGAATAATACAAAGATTTCCCTTGTAAATTTGTCCAGTTTCCCTTAATTGTGACATTTTTGTAAAAATGTAGTATGGTATGATTAATAGAATAGTTACATAGATAAATATCCACCTTTCTTTTTGTATGGTTTATTTATTTATGTATTTGAATAGAAGAGTGACAGAGAGGGAGAGAGACTCTCCATCTGCTGGTTCGCTCCCCAAATGGTCACAATAGCCAGGACTGGGCCAGGTGGAAGCCAGGAGCCTGGAACTCCATACAGGTCTGCCACAGGGGTGGCTGAAACCCAAGTACTTGAGGCATTCCTCCGCTGCCTTCTCAGACACATTAGCAAGAAGCTGGATAGGAAGTGAAGCCTCTGGGACCCAAACCGGGGCTCCAGTGTGGACTGCTGGTATCCCAGGCTGTTTCACCTGCTGCACCGGAACACCGGCCGCCGTAAGTATTACGTTCTGGTTCAGATTTCTCCAGTTTTAATTGTATTCATTTGTGTATGTGTGTGTGTTGTATTAAGAACTGTACAATTCATTACCTGTGTTAATTTCTCTGTCCACTACATCGTCAAGGTAACGAACCATTTCTAAAACCACAAGGATCTCATGGTGTTGCCATTGTCTAACCACCCCCACCTCCTTCTTGACCCTCAAATTTTTATAAAGAAGGCTCTGCTTCCAAGACATTTCCCTCCTCCTCTTTCTAGAAGTAACAAATATCCTGAAGTAGATGGGCATGCCTCTCCTGTGTATTCTATACTTTGACTGCATATGCGTGTTTCCTGAACAATTCTGTGAATGAACATGTTTCCAAGGTTTTTAATTGTACATAAATGCATACACTTTATTCAAAACTTTTGCCAGGTTTTTTATTTAACAGCATTTTTTCAAATGTATATATTTTGATTTCTATAGTTCTTGTTCACCCATTTTAACTAGGTAGTTTTACCATATTCATCCATACCCCTGATGTTAGACATTTTGATTGTCTGAACAATGCAGAAATGAGTATCCTTGTACATGTCTTCCTCAGAAAGATTCTCTAGGCTTTCACCTTGTGGCACTGGTGGGTTGTAGGATGCATTTACTCTTACTAGATACTGAAAAATTGCTAAGTGCTCATACTGATTTATGCTCCCTCCAATGGTGGAAGAATTCCTATTTCACCACTTTCTGCCCAACATTTAGCACATGTCAAATCTGTGACATTTTTAACCTATTGAATGTGAAATGGTATTACTTCTGACTTCTTTATGAGGTAAAGCATTAAGTAGTATATTTGTTTGGTATTTTAGTATGTTTGTTAGATATGTTTAGTATGTTTGTTAGATATGTTTAGTATGTTTGTTGGTTATGGTGGGCAACTTCTCTATTCTCTACTCTCATTTTTAAAATTTTTTTATTAATTTGAAGAAAACAGATTTTATTCATTCCAAAGATATGGTTCCAAGAAGACTACTTCTCTAATTTTTAAAAAGGGGGAGAAAGGAGAAAATGATATCTGAAAACAGAAGAACACAGGAAACAATGAAAGGCTGGGAAGTGTGCTGTCTCTTACCGTGAAGCAGCATTCATTAGCACTAAAAGCTGCACTCAGTGTCACTTAAGCACTGTCCTAGCTGGTAAACTCTAAAGTGGCTGCTATACCTGACACCCTTACCAGAAGTCTTCAATCTCCTGACTTGGCATACATGTTAAAGATCATTGGGATAAGCAGGCTAAACTGCTTTTAAATAAGTAAATAAGGTTGAAACTTCACATTCCTACGTATGTTACCCCTCCTTTCTCTTCCTCCCTCCCTCCCTCCCTCCCTCCCTTCCTTCCTTCCTTCCTCTCTATCTCTCTCTCTCATAAAAAGAAAAAAAACCTGAACTTTAGGAAGCACTAAGAATCTGCACATTATATTCTCTTTTTTTATTATTAGAAAATTATGTGTAGAGGGCTGGCGCCATGGCTCACTTGGTTAATCCTCCACCTGAGGTGCCGGCATTCCATATGGGTGCTGGGTTCTAGTCCCAGCTGCTCCTCTTCCAGTCCAGCTCTCTGCTGTGGCCCAGGAGTGCAGTGGAGGATGGCCCAAGTGCTTGGGCCCTGCACCCGCATGGGAGACCAGGAGAAGCACCTGGCTCCTGGCTTCAGACTGGCGCAGCGCCAGCCATAGCGGCCATTTGGGGGTTGAACCAATGGAAGGAAGACCTTTCTCTCTGTCTCTCTCTCTCACTACCTGTCAAATAAAAAAATAAGAAAGTTATGTGGAGAAATAAGAAATTATCTAGAATAATATAAATTTTATTCAAGCAAATTTTTGATCAACTGACACCTTTTATTCCCTTAACATACTTATTGCAAAATAAAATACTATGTTTAAAAATACTTTCTTAATAAATATAAGTTCAATGGGGCCAGCATCGTGGCTTAGTGGATTAAGCTGCTGCTTGCAGTGTCGGCATCCCATATGGATGCCAGTTCAAGTCCCAGCTGCTCCTCTTCTGATCCCAGTACTTGCTAATGTGCCTGGGAAAGCAGCAGAAGACTTCCCAAGTACTTGAAACCCTACACCAACATGGGAGACCAGGATGGAGTTCCTGCATTTGGGGAGTGAACCAGCAGATGGAAGATAACTCTCTCACTCTCGCTCTCTGTCTCTACTTCTCTTTCTGTAATTCTGCCTCTCAAACAAATCTTTTAATAAAATAAAGTAAATGTAATTTCAAACACACCACTGAGTTCTCAGGAAATCAATAATTGTGATCCATAATGAAAAGCCTCTTTGAGAAGAGAGTTGAGGAGTTGAGGTCTTTAAAAATAAAAGACAAGGGGGCTTGGTTGTAGCACAATGGATTAAGCCACTCCCTGCATTGTCAGCATCCTATATCAGAGTGCCAGTTTAAATCCTGGCTGCTCCACTTAATCTAGCTCCATACTAATGTGCCTGGGAAAGCAATGGGTGATGGCCCTGGTGTTCGGGCCCCTGCCACTCATCTGGGAAACCAGTTCCTGGCTCTGGCTTCAACCTGTTCCAGACTGGGCTGTGTGGCCATTTGGTAAGTGAATCAGTAGATGGAAGATATCTATCACATGCGCACATGCACTCTCACTCTGCCTTTCAAATATATATATATATTTAAAAAATAAAAGAAAAACACTGCAGGTGTTTGTTCTAGCATTTAAGACACTTAGATCCCATATTAGAGTACCTGGGTTTAATACCTGACTCCAGCTTTTTTAATTTTTAGTTTTTAAGATTCATTTTATTTCTTTGAAAGGCAGAGTTTCAGAAAGAGGGAGGGACAGAGAGAGAGAGATAACTTCCCTCTGCTGGCTTACTCCCCCAAATGGCTGCCATGGCCACAGCTGGGCCAGACCAAAGCCAGGAGCCTGGAACTCCATTCTTGTCTCCCACGTGGGTGCAGGGGCCCAAGCACTGCACATTAGACAGTTGGACAGGAAGAGTGGAACAGCCAGAACCTACTGTGCCATGATGCTGGACCTAGCTCCAGTTTTGTTTTTTGTTTTTTTTTTTTTTTTGACAGTTAGACAGTGAGAGAGAGAGACAGAGAGAAGTCTTCCTTTTGTTGGTTCACCCCCCAAATGGCCGCTACAGCTGGCGCTGCGCCAATCCGAAGCCAGGAGCCAGGTGCTTCTCCTGGTCTCCCATGCGGGTGCAGGGCCCAAGCACTTGGGCCATCCGCCACTGCCCTCCCTGGCCACAGCAGAGAGCTGGACAGGAAGAGCAACCGGAACAGAATCTGGCACCCCGACTGGGACTAGAACCCGGTGTGCCGGTGCCGCAAGCGGAGGATTAGCCTAGTGAGCCGTGGTACTGGCCTAGCTCCAGTTCTTGACTCTAACTTCCAGCTAATGCAGACCCTGGGAGGCAGCAGTGATAGTTCAAATAATTTGGTTCCTGCTAATCATGTGAGAGCTCTGGGATGAGTTCCTAGATCCTGGCTTCAGCCTACCCCAGTCTGTTGTAGGCATTTGGAGAGTGAATAGGAGATGGGAGCTCTTTGACTCTCAAAACCAAATATTTTTGTTTAAAAAAAAAAAAAAAAAAGAAAGCCATGGATTAGTTTAGAGGAGGAAAGAATAATAGGTAGACAGTCTTCTACAGATCAAGGAGAGAGGTCCTAGAAGAAACCAACTTTGTGTACACCGTGATCTCTGACTTCTAGCCTCCAAGACAAGAAAATACATGTCTAGTGTTTAAGCCCAGTCAGTGGTCCTTTATTATGACAACCTTAAAAAAGTAATATTTGGAGGGAACTGGATGTATTCCAGATGTGCTTTTCTTTTTTTTTTTTTTCTTTTTTTATTTTTTTGACAGGCAGAGTGGACAGTGAGAGAGAGAGACAGAGAGAAAGGTCTTCCTTTGCGGTTGGTTCACCCCCCAGTGGCCACCACGGCCAGCACGCTGAGGCCGGCGCACCACGCTGATCCGATGGCAGGAGCCAGGTGCTTATCCTGGTCTCCCATGGGATGCAGGGCCCAAGCACTTGGGCCATCTTCCACTGCACTCCCTGGCCACAGCAGAGAGCTGGCCTGGAAGAGGGGCAACCGGGATAGAATCCGGCGCCCCGACCGGGACTAGAACCCGGTGTGCCAGCGCTGCAAGGTGGAGGATTAGCCTATTGAGCCGCAGCGCCAGCCAAAGATGTGCTTTTCAACGTGAAACTGATGCTAATTGCTAATGGATTGAATTGGGGAAATCAAGGATGGACCCAGTTTTTGATCTTTTAGAACAGATATACTCAAAATATTTAACAATCTTATGAAATAAAAAGGCAACAGTTTATTTAAATCTTTGAAATCCAGAAAGAAAATGGGAATTAAATAAAAAAGGAAAATGTATTGGGATGTCTTAAGAAAAGTATAATTATCATGCCAATGAAAGTCATTATTAACTTTGACATAGTTGATTTTAGAGTACAAAACATAGTCAAGGTCTACTACAGTTTTGGGCAAGAAAGGATAGCAATGACTCTTGAGGGAAATGGCCTTAGAATCATAGAAGACTGATGGGAGCAGGAAAGGCTGGCTGGAACCTGGGAGAACAGCCAGGAACTGACTGCAGAAATTGAAGTGTGAGATGAGAAGTCTCTGATGTCCCAGGGAAGGACAAAGGGACTGGAGACATTTCAGTAACACACACACACTGACATAGCTAGAGGCCAGAAGGGAAAATGTGGCCAAAACCCCTGTCAGTTTCCATATAGGCTGCAATCCTACCTAAGATAGTTTTCTTCTTAAAACTTTCTTGGGAGAGCAGGTATGGCGGGAAGAATCACTATATTCCTAAAATTTTACTTACAAAATGCATTAAGTCTGTATTCCTTAAACAAAAGGTTTCTTTGGGGGAAAAAATAAATAAATAATTTTTAAAAAACTTTCTTGATGTCAGAATTCATGCTTAACACAAATGTTTTGTATGTAAACTTAATAAATGCTTATATATTACATTTTGTCTTTTTTAAGGGTAGAAGCATAGGTAGGCTATCTGTAGACCAGGTACTGGGAGTTCTGGCTGCACCAAGGAAGAGTTGTATGGCTTTGGGCAAGGTATTTAACCAAGCACTGCCTGACAAAAATTTCTGCAATGAGAATATGCTCTATATTAGTGACCACACGTGTGACTATTGAACACTTGAAATCTGGCTAGTGTGACTAAGAAAATGAATTTTTAATGTATATGTTCTAAAATGATGTTATTCTAGTTCAGCAAAATGAATTCATGCACATATTATAAGAGTTCAACCTTGGGAGTGGACACATGGCACACTGGTTACATCACTGCTTAGGAAACTCTCACCTATATCAGAATGCCTGATTTGAGTCCCAGCTGCTCCACTTCTGATCCAACTTCCTGTTAATGCACAACCTGCAAGGCAGCATGTAATGTTTCAAGTACTTAGAAGTATCCTACTTGGAAGCCAGGATCCTGGGGCTCCATCTGAGTCCTTCATAGTGGCAGCAGGGATCCAAGCACTTGGACCATCTTCTGCTGCTTTCTCAGATACATTAGCAGGGAATTGTGCTGAAAGTGGAGCCGCTGGGACTTGAACCAGCACTCCAACACGGCATGCCAGTGTGGCAAGTAGTGGCTTAGCCCACTGTCCCACACTGCCAGCCCTGAAACAGAGTTATTGTAAGTTGCTACGAATGCCTGAAGTGCTTTTAAAAAGGTTTCATCCTAACTTCGCCCATTCCATGCTGGATAAAGAAAACAGAAGCTGAAGAGTGTAATCATCCGGCAAGGTTGTCAAAGACACGAGTGAGCAAATCATGAGGAAGAGAAGGCAGGAGAGAGAGTTCTCCAGTTTGGACAGCAAGGGAGGCGGAGTCCCAGTAGTGAACCGCTACAATAGAACTCACAGAGTGATTGATTCTGGAGGATTGCAAGGTTACCTCAATGGAATGAGACCAACACTGAATTCTGACAAGATACAGAGCTCCACAGGGCACCAAGTTGCTACACCTGTTTATTTCACCTTTTTTCCCCTAGGAATTCTCAAGTTGAACCTTCAGGAACTGAGGTAACCTATATCTTGTAGCATGAAAACTTCTAAAAGGTGGTATGTTACTCAGTAATTTTTTCCCAAGCATCTTATATGGAACAAAGTAGTTTTGTTTTGTTATAGTTTCAGTCTGGCTTCCCAGAGATTAAACCAGCTTTGTCCTTAATATTTAACACTAAGACTACATAGCTCTAAACAGTATAAAAAATTCTATTCCTTACATGCCAAGGTGCCTAGCCTCCTTTATCCTTCTACTTGCTTAGGTTTATTGGAAACTTCTTTTTGGTTTTGTGGTTTTTTTTTTTTTTTTTTTTTTAAGATTTATTTATTTATTTGAAAGTCGGAGCTACAAAGAGAGGCAGAGGCAGAGAGAGAAAGAGAAGTCCTCCATCCGATGGTTCACTCCCCAACTGGCCGCAAGGGCCGGAGCTGCGCCGATCTGAAGCCAGGAGCCAGGAGCCTCCTCCGGGTCTCCTACGTGGGGGCAGGGGCCCAAGGACCCAGGCCATCCTCCACTGCTTTTCCAGGCCATAGCAGAGAGCTGGATCGAAAGAGGAGCAGCCGGGACTAGAACTGGCGCCCATATGGGATGCCGGCGCTTCAGGCCAGGGCGTCAACCCACTGAGCCACAGAGTTGGCCCCTTGTGTTTTTAAATTTTATTATTTTTAAATTTCTTTTTTATTTATTTGAAAAAGATACACAGAGTAGGCGAAATCTACTATATGCTGGTTCACTCCCCAAATGGCCAGAGGTGGGCCAGGTCAAAGCCTGGAGCCTGAAACTCCATCTGAGTGTCCCAAGTAGGTGGCAGGGCCCAAGCACTTGAGCCATCACTACTGCTTCTCAGGTCTGCATAGCAGGAAGCTGCAGTCAGGAGTCAGTGCTGGGAATCAAAGCCAGGCACTCCAGTGTGGCACGTGGGTGTCTTAACTGCTAGGCTACACATTAAAACAGCTGGGAAAGGATTAAATTTAGTAACTCCATTTAATGCACCTTGACAGTGTCTGGCACAAGGTTAACTGTAACTTTCATTCCATCAAAAACATTAGCAACTCCAGCAAATTCGTTAGCATTTAGTAAGTGTAAAAACTTGGGGGTATGCAATATAGAAACATCTGTCTGGTATGTGGAGACTGAATTTCCAAATTAGAATCATGGCAGCATATTAGTTGTTTGAAATTCATCTCATACCTCTACTTTCGGGCTCTGAGATTTCTTCCTACCTTCCTCTTCTCCTTTTATACATTTATTGGCAACTATTATTAGTTAAGCATTGTTGGAACGCGTATATAGAGATGAGAGACATTGCTGCATAAGCACTCAGAGGTACACTGGGGATACAGACGATCTATAAACAGTTACTACAAAGTACAGTAAATGTCATGATGAAGACAGTGGCCAGATTCTATGAGAGCCCAGGATATTTGCATATTTTGGGGTGCAGACCAGTGAGAAAGGGAGAGCCAAGGAGGACTTCAAGTTCAAGGGTACACCTGAAAGATTGAGGGGCAGGTGTTGTGTGTTAAGGAGCTACTTGAAATGTCTGCATTCCATATTGGAGTGCTGGTTCAAGTCCTGGCTACTCTGCTTCCAATCCAGCTTACTGCCTACATGTTTGGGAAGGTAATGGATGATGATCAAAGTACTTGCATCTCTGCTACCAATGTGAAAGATCCAGATAGAATTTCAGGCTCCTGACTTTGGCCTAACCCACCCTGGCTCTTGCAGGCATCTGGGGGAATGAACCAGCAGATGGAAAATCTCTTTCTCTTTCTTTTACTCTCCCCCTCTCTCTCTATCACTGAGCCTTTCAAATAAATAAATGTAAAAAGCGTAAATAATAACATTAAAATTCAAAAAACAAAAGGAAAAACATGCTGAGCCTTCTTTAAAAAGAGATAGATGCTTTGAGAGGCTATGTGTATGGTGGAGGGGGAGGAGGATGGGGCAGAGTTCAGTTCTAGATGTGTTGAGTGGAAGAGAAAAAAAAAGTGTGAAGAATTTAGGAAGAAGGCATGTGGACTGCCCTTCCCAAAACTGTATCTGTGCAGGAAAGCCATATAAGGATGGGTACATATTTCTGTTGTTTTAGGGGAAGACTTTCAGGGCTTTTGCTCATGATGGGCTTTGTCCGTATCTCTAAGCAGATGGAGTTGATGACATTTTCTAATGGGTAACTCCAGAGTCCACAAGTTTGTGGTTAATTTTGGTGGAAGACTGTCGCTCCCTGTCTTCGTGGGGGAACGACACAGGACCCTGTGCTGTTCTTTTGTCTGCTCGGCCCTCCCCGGGTTTGCTGCTGGTTCTTCCCGGGTTGGCTACCGACCCTTCCACCTCCGTGGAAGGGCGGTTCCCCCTGCCACATTCCCCACTTCCGCAGGGGAGCGGCACACCGCCGGCCGGCTCTCTCGGGGGCTGCACAGGTGTTCCTTCAGATAGATGTTCCCCTTAGATGTTCCTGGTGCATGTTGTCTCTCTCCTCCTTTATAGTCCTCTTCCACCAATCCCAACTCTGCTACCCACACGCCGAGTACGCTGCTCTCCTCCAATCAGGAGCAGGTCCTACAGTTTATTGGTTGAACTGGAGGCAGCTGTGTAGAAGCTGTTTCTCCCTTCTCAGCGCCATATTGTGGGAGAGCAGATGCATAGAATAAGTCTTAATTCCAGTAACTTAGTCTAGTCCGAGTTGCTCCCCACAGAAGACAAGCATTCAAACCATAGCAAAAGTGAAAAGAGGAGTGAGTGATAGATTGCAGATAAGGGAGAGGTTAATGATAAATGAGGTTGAGTGAGTAATGAAAAAGAACAAAATAGCTATTAAGAGAATGATTCAATGTAGCTTGATTTCACAACTGGCATATTTCTGGATGAGAATAGGGTGCAGTTGTAGGAGCACGTAGCCTAAGTGAAGTAGAGAGATGCATGTCCATTGTAGTGGAGAAGTTAAAGAATCTAAGACTAGTGGCTGAGATAGTGATCAGCCTGGACATTGAAAACAATGCAGGAAATGGTGTGTGAAGAAGGTGCCTTAAATCGATAATTACTGCAAAAGAGGATCATGGAGGAATAGACCAAAGACTGAATATATGTTATTTTTATCCCTTTTCAATGGACTTCTTGAGTATATGATATTGGTTGAAATTTATAGATGAAGAATAGTAGGTTACAAAATCTTGGTTAATGTTACAAAGGTGCTTACAGAACATAAAAATCACTCCCAAAAGCCTTTCTAACACTTATCCATATAATTTTGGACTCAATTTAATGGCAGGTAGAACAGTATCAAACAAAGCAACCTCTGCTGTATCTTAAGCCTTTTAATTACAGTGTTCATAGTAGTAAATGCTCTAGCTATGGAACAGCTACCATCAGAAACCCAGGATTTCAGTTTCTTTGGTTCTTAAAATTTGCCTTCAATTGAAGTTAAAACTTTTTTTTTTAATTTATTTTATTTGAAAGACAGATAGAAGAGATATAGATATAGACATAGATGGATAGATAAATAGGAGAATCTTCCATGTATTGATTCACTCTTCAAATGCCCACAACACCTGAGGCTAGAGCAGGCTGAAGCCAGGAACCAAGAATTTAATCCAGGTATCCCATGAGGATGTCAGGGACCCAACTATTTGAGCCATTACCTGCTGCCTCTGGGGGTCTGCCGTGGAGTTAGAACTTGAACCCAGGCACTTTGATATGAGATGCAGGCCTCACAAGCAGCATTTGAACTACTCTGCCAAATGCCCATTCCCGGTTGAAGTTTTCCATACATAGTTTCTACCCAAAGGCTTTGTTTGTGTGGACTGACTATTGTACGTGAGAGGAAGGGAGAGGCAGCAAGGTTCCTTAGGCTGTGCTTAGAAAGGAGGGGCTGATGCAAAGGAGAGGCCATGTCTCCACCTGTGAAGTAATCTGTGAACATGTGACAATGAGGATAGCTGACACTAATGCGGAACTCATCATATGTCAAAACCTGGCCCAAGTTCTTTATATCCATTGACTCACTTAATGCTTCTACAACATGAGGTAGTTGTTAGTACCTCGATGCCAATATTAAAGATCAGTAACCAGTCCAATGTCTCACAGCTAAATGGTGGAACTGGCACCTGAACTGCAAAACTCTGTAACTCCAGAATCTGCAAGGTTTGCGCTTAAATGCACTTGACACTTGGGGGGTGACAGGGGACACTGCAGAAGCGGTCTTGGGTATCATTTACACTGCTTTCTTTCTTTGGTCAGGAAATTGGTTGGGGGGGGGGGTGTGCAGAGCAGCTGATTAGTGTCTGAAGCCTATTCCCCTGGCCCACTCCCCCCACACCAAATGGTACAGTTCCCTCCCCAGAGTGGTTCTGGGCATGTCCTGGCTGGAGGAAAAGATTATCTCCTTGCTCAGGAGCCTTTCCTTTGCTTAATCCTATTTATACCTCTGCTTCACTGGACTTACAGACAAAACCATTAACACAAGAAGACAGATTTATTTAGAAAAGACTAGTGGACTTAAAATCAGAGATGTTGAACAACCTTGTCAATAAAAAATGTTCAACATTTAATGGGCAAATTGTATGATAGGTGATTTACATCTCAAGTTGTTACCAAAGAGTGTGGACTTAAACAGGTTTCACTGTTTTGAGTGGTTTCAAATGGACTTTTTAACATATTTATTTCTTTGAAAATCAGAGTTACACAGAGAGAGAAGGAGAGGCAGAGAGAGAGAGAGAGAGAGATATCTTCCTTCTGCTGGTTCACTCCTCAGTTGGCCGCAACGGCCAGAGCTGCGCTAATCTGAAGCCAAGAACTTCTTCCAGGTCTCCCACGCGGGTACAGGGGCCCAAGGCCTTGGGCCATCTTCTACTGCTTTCCCAGGCCATAGCACAGAGCTGGATTGGAAGTGGAGCAGCAGGGACTTGAACCTGTGCCCATATGGGATGCCCACACTGCAGGTGGAAGCTTTACCCACTACGCCATAGCGCCGGCCCCATCAAATGGACTCTTTGTATATGTGACACTGTCAGGTGGAGAGTCAGGTGCCTTGTGCCACTCTCATGTGGTCCACCTTTGTGCCCTCCGAGGCTGAAAGGTACAGAGGAATGCTTATAACCCAAGTTAAGCTTCATGTTGTGTTGTCTCCAGTGACTGAGTTCCAAGTACTAAAAAAAGTTGTGATTTTCATTTTTTTTTGTTTTTAAAGATTTATTTATTCGAAAAACAGATTTAGACAAGGAAGCAAAGACAGATCTTCCAAGGGCTGGTTCACTTCCGGAAGAGCTACAATGGCTGGGGCTGGGCCAGGAGAAGCCACAGAGCCAAGATCTTCACCTAGCTCTCCCACATAGGTGCAGGGGTCCAAGTACTTGGGCCATCTGCTGCTTTCCCAGGCATATTAACAGGGAGCTGGATTGGAAGTGAAGCAGCCGGGAATCAAACTGGTGCTCATATTAGGAGGCCAATGTTGCAAACAGTGGCATACCTGCTCTTTGTTACCACCATCCCCTTAAAAAAAAGACAAACATGTATTTGAAAGTTATGCACACACACACAGAAGGGAGGCGCGGAGGGGGCCACTTGCATTCAGAGGTTCACTCCTCAATGGCCATAAAGGCTAGGGCTGAGCCAGGAGCTTCAAGGGGTCTCCCACGTGTATGTCAGGGGCCCAAACACCTGGGCCTCTTTCTGCTGCTTTCCCAGGCCAGTAGCAAGCAGCAGGATCGGAAGTGGAGCAGCCAGAACAGGAACCAGCAACCATACAGGCGCCCTCCTTTCAGGCTGGGGCTTTACCTGCTATGCCGCAACCCCGGCCCTGATTTTCACACTGAAAAGCAGTATTTTTATTGCTTTTACTGTGAATTACATTCACACAGTAAATCATTTACCCCTCTCAAGTGGGTTTGTGCATATTGGGGAAAGTGAAAAAAATTACAAAACCAAGTTACTATAAAAAGGGGTTACCTTTACTAAAATCGGTGCCTGTTAATGGCACCTATTTTTTAAGTCCCACCATCCGCACAGCGGCTCTCCGCCGGTGGGGGGATGCAAATGGATTCACCTCTGCAGACTCGGCCTTGGCCGTGTGGCGTGTCCAGGCGAGCTGGACGAGCCTTTCCTGAGCACAAGCCGGGAGAGGGCCGGGCAGCCCCGCGGGAGGACTTCCTGCGGCCAAGGGCGGCCGCGAACGCCGCAGAGTCCCAGCGCCGGCCCAGATCGGGCTCCGGGCTCCTCGTCGGGGCGGCAGCGCTGGCAGCTCGGACCGGCAGGCGCACCGCCGGCCCCAGCGCGGGGCAGCGCAGGCCGAGGCCGGAGCGGGGCGGGGGGTAGCTGGTCACGTGCTCCGGCACAGGCGGCGGAGGCCGGAGTCTGCAGGAATGTGGTAACTTGCCGGGGAAAGTTTCCCTCGGCGGGCGGGCGGCCGGCCGGGGATTCAGTGCGGGCGGGCGCGCAGAGGAAGGAAGAGCTGGGAGGAGGCGGAGCCGGCGAGCGGCTCGGGCGGGCGGTTCTCTCAACTTTAGTTTTGGCGTCTGAGGCGAGTTTCCGTCTCAGTCGGGCGCAGCCGCCGCCGGGGAAAAGAAAGAGAGGAAGGAAGGAACAAGAAAAGGAAATAAAAGAGAAAGGGGGAGGGGAAAGGCAACTAGCTGTCCGGCGGCTCCGTCCAGGGAGCTGAAGGGGGAAAAAAAAAAGTTCTGAGGCGCCGCAGGTCCGAGTTTCTGGCAGCCCCTCCCGAGGCGCCGCCGCCAGACCAGTGGAGCCCGGGCGCAGGGCGGGGGCGGAGGCGCCGGGGCGGGGGATGCGGGGCCACAGCGCAGCCCCCCGGCCCTGAGAGCGAGGACAGCGCCGCTCCCGCCGCGCAGCGCCGCCCGGCCCGCCGCACTCGTCGCTTCTCCAGTCTCGGCCCGCGGAGCCGGGGCGTCCCGGCGGAGCCCTCGCCCGCCGCCTGGTCAGGGGGTGCGCGTTGGGGGAGGCAGAAGCCATGGATCCCGGGCAGCAGCCGCCGCCTCAGCCGGCTCCCCAGGGCCAAGGGCAGCCGCCCGCACAGCCCCCCCAGGGGCAAGGCCCGCCGTCCGGGCCGGGGCAGCCGGCACCCCAAGCGTCCCAGGCGGCGCCCCAGGCCCCCCCCGCCGGGCACCAGATCGTGCACGTCCGGGGGGACTCGGAGACCGACCTGGAGGCGCTCTTCAACGCCGTCATGAACCCCAAGACGGCCAACGTGCCCCAGACCGTGCCCATGAGGCTCCGGAAGCTGCCCGACTCCTTCTTCAAGCCGCCGGAGCCCAAATCCCACTCCCGACAGGTAACCTCGCCTCGCCTCTGCCCCTTCCCCGTCGGGCTGGCCCCAGGACCGGGGGGGCGCTCGGGAGCCGCGGCCGCCCGCTCTGCCCAGGGGAGGGGGTTCCGGGAGCCGGGCGGGCGTGGGGGGTCTCCGGCGAAGGGGAGGACCCGGAGACGCCCGCCGGGCCGTGGCTCCCGGCTTCTCGCTCCTGTCGGAGTCCGGGGCCGAGATTTGTTTTTCCCTTGGGAGTTGGTCTCTGCGGTGCAGCCCCGGGGGGCGTGCTCCCCCCCTTCTTCTTCCTTTCTTTCTTTCTTCCCAGGACTCCCGGGAGGTTGGCGGGAGTGGCGGGGAGGTGGGGAGGCAGGAAGGGGGTGGGGAGCCGGCCGGGCCGCGGTGGGCTTGCACAATGCGCGCGCCGCCGCGCTCCGCACCTTCGCTCGCGCGGCGGCCGGGGGGAGGGGGCGCTCTGGCATGTGCGTGGGGGGGAGTCGCCCGCGGCCGCCGGGCTAGTGAAGTGGAGTCCCGAGCCCCCTTTTCCCTCGGGGCCTCTCGATCCACTTGGGGCTCCTGGGGAGTTAAATAATTGTTCTCTTGTTTTCTAGTGTTGATTAGGGGTGGGGGTTGAAGCAGTCCTTTTGGTTTCTTGCTCTTTCTCCACCTCCTCCCGCTCTCTCTGCTCTCCACAACCCCTCACCCCCCACCCCCCACCCCCCAAGCATTTATTTTCCTCGCGGCCCAGGCTCTTTCAGAACTCTCTGGCTGCCCCTGCCCAGACTTTCCTGGAAGTTGTTTATGAGTTCTTTCACCCCTGCGCCTGCCTTGCGCCTTGGAACTCGGGCAGGCTCGCCCTTATCAAACTTAGGAGATTCACGTGCTGCTTTCCCAATTGCAGACTATTATTTACAGTCTGCTGAAATGCTTTGAAATTAGCCACATCTGTACGTTGCGCAGGAACTGAGTTGCGCTTTACAGTACCGAGGGTTTAACACACAAGCCTTTGATAATACACTACAGGTTGACTCAGAGGCCGAGTCCTGCCTACTTCAACTGTGATTAAGTTAATGTTTGGGAAGCGATGACTAATTCTAGGATCGCCATTGCTTCTTAATTCTTATTGAGGATATGAACATGGCTGCTTTTTCACGTACACAACGTTCGATTATTTGGCCCGCTTGATTCATCATCGAAGTGAAAACGCTTATTAAGAACGTGTTAACATTCCGATAGGTCCCAGCAGATTGGTTTCGTGTAGGATTCTCCCCGCACCCCCGCCCCCGTCTGTCTCTTTCTTTCAGAACTTGCTTCAGGCTAAACTTCAGCATAGGAAGTTTGCCCAAACGTTAATTGGTTTTCCAAATACTGCGATGTAGTTAGCCCACTCGGACTGTAACTTGAGTGGAAAGAAGAGTTACCGCCCCCACTCCCATTCCCCCTCCTATTTGCAGGCCTTTTGTATTTTCTCGTTGTGCAACCAGGAGGTTTGGGAACTCGGAAAAGCTCACTTAACCTGATGGCAAAAACCAGGGTTAAGGAGGAGGGAGGAAAAACGTTTTAGTTGCTTGCCTAAACGCTTCAGTTCGTAAGAAGTAGAAATTAGGTATGCTCTTCCCATTCCCTGGAAGTAGGCTTCTGGAATCATTATGGGTGGATGAATGGCCACACAGCTATGCTGCTGGTTACTATGACTTGAAAGTATAATACACATAGGAGATGAAACGCTCCAATTTGTGACATCTATAAACCAAAAAGAATAACAACTTTGTAAAGTGTCCATATTTTTTAGTAAACAGTTACACATGAATTTATGTCCAGTAGTTTATAGATACGTAGTATTCACAATTTACTATGGTTTTATTTTTAATTTTCTTAAGTTGTGCCTTTTGTTCCTGCTGATTTCCTAACTCAAACTTAATCTGAACATTCAGCAGTACAGACATTCAGGCATAAATGACTGCTGATTTCTTCTACCTCCCCAACTTTTCCTGTATGCATTTAGGAAATTCTGACTTTAATAATCAGACCCTAATTCTAATCAAGGAATTTAAAAAACTATACTCGATTATGAGTAGTATGAATCTGCTTTTAAGTACTATTATCCAGAAGCTGTTGACTATAAGTAATTCTATATTTTGTGTATACCAGTGTGTGTATATATACGTGTATATCCATTTTTTCCATCCTGAAAAAAGTTCTTTTACAAATAAGGAAACCAAAGCTCTTAAGATATTTGCTCAGGGTTATGCTAGCCAGCTTGGACTGGAACTCAGAACTTAAGGTCTGAGTGTAGAATTTTTTCCTGCTTTTACATGGTTGTAAGTATTTGCGCAATTTCTTAAGTTATTTCATAATTGAACTGATAACATTTATCTTCTAGGTACATAGATATAGTTCATTTCTCATTCCATTCATTAGATGGCTTTTAAGAACATTGAGGCATTCTGAATCTTTTGCATTTATTAAAAGTTGTATAACTTGCGATAATTGCTTTATTGATGGCTTTTGTTCATAGTAAGAACAAAGATGACAAGGGCTTGTTTTTCCTAGCACTTGGCCTAGGGGAAAAAACATTTAAAACTTAGTGAAACAGTTTTGTGGTTATTCTTTGAATTGTGTTTATACTTGGAATACATTAGAACTTGGAAACACATTCACATTGCTTTGACCTCTTAAACATTTTAGAAGTTATTATTTAAGGGATATTTCTTATATTCTGTACTAATTGTTTCTAAAAGAATTAGAAGGTGTCTGCTACACGTGTGGTAGGTAGGAGTTTGTTTCAATGGACTGCTTATCAATAAAATGACCAATGTTTATAGAAGTGCGTATATAAAATTGTATTGATTAAAAGGATTCATTTGAAAACCTCTGCTCCTCAGTGTCAAATACTAAATGCTGAAATTTGCCTTTGGCACTTAGATGTTTGGTCGTAGTGGAATTTTATCTTAACAGTTAGAAGGGGCAGGGGCTGGAAGAAGATTCTTTTATTTTATTTTTTAAAATTTTCTTCTTGCTATTCCCCATAGGCCAGTACTGATGCAGGCACTGCAGGAGCCCTGACACCACAGCATGTTCGAGCTCATTCCTCTCCAGCCTCCCTGCAGCTGGGAGCCGTGTCTCCTGGGACACTGACCCCCACTGGAGTAGTCTCTGGCCCAGCAGCTACACCCACAACTCAGCAACATCTTCAACAGTCATCTTTTGAGATACCTGACGATGTTCCTCTGCCAGCAGGCTGGGAGATGGCAAAGACTTCTTCTGGTCAGAGATACTTCTTAAAGTAAGTGAGAGTAATGTGGGAGATAGTTATGCACTGGAAAATACAGTAAAGTGGTATCAGGATATACCATTTAGTTTTGTATTTTAGTTAATATTAACATTAAAAGCTCAGTTATATCTTCCAAGGTTTTTTTTTGGGGGGGGGGTCTGATTTGGCATCAAAATACCAACTATTTGAATGCCCACCCCCCCATTTTTTTAAACACTGTGGATACTATTTTGAAAGCCTGATTCATTCTCAGTTTACAGCCTTTTTATAGTCCTCTTTTGTGGCAGTTTGGATATTCTCATTTTGAGTTTCTACCAAACCTGTTAGCCATCCAAAAACCAAGAATACCATGAAAATTTTCAGATTCGGAGACTTGTAAGACTATTGAAATATGCACAATGCCACTTACATCTTTTAAATTATTTTATTGGTGGAAAATAACTCCAAAATGGTGCTTATTTGAATGCTCAATTTTGCAATATTTTAAATTATGAAATGTCAGATATTTAGCTGTGGTTTGGTATGATGTATCAATTTTTCCCTCAAAATATATAGAGAAATATTTTAAGCTTTAACATACAATCAGCAAACTTCTTTTCATACTATCAGCTCTTCAAAATAGAATCTCTTTTCCCTGGGAAGGTCAAAACAAGGTTTTGGTTTTTTTTTTTTTAAATGTTTTTATCAGCTTTTTTATCTTTACTAAAATTGCATAAAGCTGAAAAGACACACATGGAATTTTAACTAAACTCTATCATTCTGAAGTTATAGTTAAGACCTTATTTTTATCTGACTTGTTTGGCTCACTTGTGTACAAAATGTTATCTAAAGCTAATTAATTATAAACTGAAATTAATATTTGTAAAAAAATTATTTTTAAATATTTAAAATCAAGTTGAGATAATTAAGTGAAAACAGTCCAAATTTTGATTCAGATCTTTCTTGACAATCGAAGGCAAATGGAACATTCATTTATAGATAATACAATTAATGATACTGTTTTGTTGTGTGTTAATATGTGTTTTACCTTGCAAGTCTTTTTGGAGTGGGTTGTTATTTTGTAATGTAAGATAGAAAGTTTTGTGACAGGCTTATTTAGGAGAAGAGCAGAGGAAAAGGCTTGATCTTGAAAAGTTTCTACTGATTTTTGCCTCTTTCTGCAAGTTTTTCTTTAAAAATTCTTTTTCTGGTGTCCTGGTATCCATTTCAAAGGGTCAGGTTTCAACCAGAACAATAAGAGGCCTGAGACTGGAAAGTACACACAAGTCTGGCAGACTCTTCTGCATGAGCAGGATCATTTGTTCTCAAGCAGACATCCAAAGTAAATGATTGAAAGAGCTGCTAGCTGTGAGGGATGTGTCTTCAAGAGGAAAGGAGTGGAAACAAACCAGGTTGTTAAGAAAAAGAAAGGCTGTACTTTTTTGAACCTCTCCCTGCTGGGTCACATGCTGACCTGGGAGATTTTAAACAGCTTAATAGCCTGCTTGCCTCTGTCTTTGGTTGATGCTGTGGCGAAAAGTATAAGGTTAAAAAGCAACATTATGTTTTGCTTAGTCTCTTGTAATAATTGCTTGTAGGTGGCTTCTACTTGGACTTTCGTTATTTTGAGTGAATATTTTTTTGAGGTTGGTTGCCATGTATTTTATGGGTAGCGTTTTTGTACACTTGAAATGATTTGCACAATGGATTTTCCCTTGAGAAGAAAAGTTTCTCTTAAAGGTATTGCTATATGAATATGGATGAAGAGTCTATAATGTCCATCATCACTGTGGAGT
This sequence comes from Oryctolagus cuniculus, assembly GCF_964237555.1. Classification (NCBI taxonomy): domain Eukaryota; kingdom Metazoa; phylum Chordata; class Mammalia; order Lagomorpha; family Leporidae; genus Oryctolagus; species Oryctolagus cuniculus. The sequence continues at coordinate 93,549,040 of NC_091432.1, forward strand.
GGACATGTAAGGAAGGTAAACCAGGCTAGAACGAGGATTTTGTCGTAAGAGGAAAGATGGGAGTGGAGAAAAGGTTCTTGGAAAAGAAGAAGCTGGGGAAGAGGAGGGTTAAGACATGATTGTCCTTTCATTATTTTTAGAGGGTCTCTCCTGTGGAACTAAGGTTAAGGTTATTGTATGATAAGAAACATGAGGAGTTTTGGAAGAATTTTCTCTTATCAGGCTTTTCAAAAATAGATGTTTTCCATGAAAAGTAATTCTTGGTCGACAAAAGCAGGTAAAATCATGGATTAGTTGGTGCATGTCAGCAGTTGTACAGAGGTCCCCTTAACATTGAATGTGGAAAATGGGTGTTGTGGGTGTTTAAAATTTCATACTCTTCTAAAGATAACTGCTTTATGAACGTTATACAATTTGAAGAAATATGAAACAAGATTAGCTCACCTCCAGCTTTCAGCTACATCCATGATATTTTTGTGGGCTGTACAGTTGTCATAAATTACTTATTTTTGTGTACTTAACAGATATGTGAGATTAATATCTTTCCTGTGAGTCAAAGATGATAATAAACTAAGCTTTTGGTGTCAGGTTACTATTGTTAAAGTTCATTTTTATCTGTGTTTTGATGCTTTAAAATTAGACCCTATTTGCAGTCACTCTATATATTTTCCTATTGTTGCTAGCTAGATGTAGGATGAACATTTAAACAAATTGCATACTTGACACTCATCAACAGGGGAAAGTTATGTAATACTGTATACACTCTTTTAAACATCTTTGGAATTAACTTTTAAGTTACAAAGTGTATAATTTATTGAGATTTATACTTGACACAAAGTTCTCTGAAGTAAATGATCCAGGCATAGAAGGTGATGTAATTTGAGAGAAAACCTACTAATGTTGACTTTTGAAATAACTGTTACCTTGTGACTATTGATAAATGAGTTTTTGAAGTCACTTGACCATCCTCTAGTTTCAAGGTGGCATATTTACTGGAGAATTATAGGCGGGCAGTCATTGGTATTTTTAAAGCCCTTCCTAAGTTTGTGTGATCTTTGGGAGAAGACTTATCTTGGGAAATGATATGGTGGAAATATGGTACTTGTTATATTTATCAATGACACATATTCATCCTCTGGAATGATTATGAAGTACATCAGAAAGGTGTAGTCATTTATATGCCACTGAATTGCCATTAAATTTACCATTTGAAACTAATTTCTTCAGCATGGCACATTGAACTTTAGGAATGTATTCTCTTTACAACCCTCAGAATTATTGCCTTCTTTGGTTGTCTTAACACAGTTTTCCTACAGGAAATAGTTCTTCAAGTAGTTGGTCAACAACTTCCTATTTCTTTATAAGCTGCTGAATAACTTCCTGAATTAGTATTCTATAATATCTCTGGTTACAAGGAGTGTTTTACTTCTCAGATTTATTGTATTGAATCTGATGCCTTGTAACTGTTATCTGTACAAAGAACTTCTTAGCATGTAACATACCATGTAAGACTTTATAATTTGATTTAAGGAATGTAATTCAGTGATTTTTGAAAGTTTGTAGTTTTGTATTATATTAATGTTCTGTTACTAATCTTTTAAAAGATAGTTTTTCTTCATTTCCATTATTTATCACTTGCTGAATCACTGGCCATAGTTTTTTTTAGTCCTTGAGGATTCAAGGTTTCTTGTGGTTTTGTTTTGCTTTGATTAGAAGTTATATTGGTTCTGTTAAATGTTATCTTGATCTGTAGTTTGAGAAGGTACTGTTTTCAGAGATTCTTGATACTGCACAGCACATAACTTAGTCATGTTGCAATATTAAATTAATTTACCTTGTAGATATTATTGATCACCATAAAACAGTAGTTTGTTTTTCTTCATGCTATTTTAGAAATTATTATTAACTCCCCTAATAAAAGCTACCTGAGAAATGTACCAAGGAAAAGAGAATTAATCTGTTTCTTGTTTTAAATTGATCTTCTCCTCCCACTGGCCCAAAAGAATATAAACACATACAGTGTATATTGTTACCGTAATAAGATTAGAGGTTTCAAAAGGGAACAGTTTTGTAAAGAATAAGCCTATGCGTTTTTTTTTTTTTTAACAATATCAAGCAAGGGTAACCAAAGTGATTTCCCTTTAAAAATGAAGAGCTTCTAATTCTGTCAACATATATTGATTAAGTAGCAAGTGCATGCGTGCCTGTACACACACACACACACACACACACACTCTGTAATGACTAAACAGTTCAAATTAGAATCACAAAGTATTTCCCTATCTGAGGGGAGGGCCGGTCTCTACCTGTTTGTCTTGCTGTTGAGGCTGAGTGGAGAGGCCCCCAGCTCTCAGAAAAAGGGCTTGCTTCTGCTCAGTGGGTGGCCATACCCTGGGGAAGAATGGCCTGCAGAGGAGAAAAACTGCAAAGGGACTGAATTCAACAGTGGCAAAATAAAAACAGCCGAATGATAGTGGAAGTGACAAAGCAAATAGAACATAAAGTTCAAATTATTCCTTGAGAAAAATATTGAGTATTTGTAGTGTGAACTAAGAAAAATAGGTGTTAAATACAGAAAACTCTATTGACTTCAAGTAGTAGGCTAATTTTCTTTGGAATATAACATTTAAAAATACCCCTCCCCTGAAAGTCTCTCAAGTTAACCATTTAAAAAAACTTGGTAGTAGTCAAATACTTAAAGCTTTGAAACTCCAAAATAAGCTGTTCTTATGAAGCTTATTTTAGAGTAGAGCATTATATTTCACGTTGTAGTTGAAAAACATGTAAATAAACTACCTAGAATAGTAATACTGTCAGGACTATGTTGTCCTGTACCTTAAGGCTTTTGAGGAGAAGCAAACTTCAAACCTAACCTTTTAGTTGCCAGCATGTATATTGAAGTTTAGGCTTAGGACAAATCAGTTGTTAAGATTTAAGGTTATTCAAACTTAATTTGCTGCCTTCTTTAATAGTGTAATTTATCCATTAATTATGGCTTGAAAGTTTAATACTAGTTGAGTAGCATCATATAAAGGGAGGTCTTAAAAGAGTTGTTTGATTTTATAGCTGTGGTTACTAAGTGATGCAGTTCTTACAAAAGGGGCTTCTGATTCTAGGATTAATCAGAGTTTCAAGCCATGAAAGGGGCATTGCTGTTTTTATGAAGAAGAATTGCTTCATGGTTCTGGTTGCTCAAGTACTGTAGCACTGAGTTTCCTGGGAACAAGTACTGCCACCATGGAGGCACTTTTTATTTATGTAGTGCTTGACCCCTTCTAAAAGCAAACAAAGAAGTTTGGTATAAATCACAACAGTCCTTTTTACCCCCCTTAATATCTAGACAAGGAAAACTGATTAGTTTAATCCTCATTTGGCTCTTATCATGCAAAGAATCATAATTGAAGTGATAAGTAGTTGTTCCTTTGAATTATGTTGCAAATTAGCAAAGTAAAGCAGATGAGAGTATCTGTTAGAATCTGAGGTTTTCTCCCCTTCAAGTAGTTTCAGTGCTTTGTGATTAGTGATATTACTTCCTCTTTTTTTTTTTTTAAGATTTATTTATTTATTTATTTGAAAGAGTTACACAGAGAGAGAAAGAGAAGCAGAGGAAGAGGTCTCCATCCGCTGGTTCACTCTCCAGTTGGTCACAACAGCTGGAGCTGTGCCAATCCAAAGCCAGGAGTCAGGAGGTTCTTCCGGGTCTCCCAAGTGGGTGCAGGGGCCCAAGGACTTGGGCCGACTTCTGTTGCTTTCCCAGGCTGGATCGGAAGAGGAGCATCCATATGGGATGTCAGCACTGCAGGCAGCGGCGTTACCTGTACCTGCTACACCACAACGTCGGCCCCCATCTTTTTTTTTTTTTTTTTAATATGCTTCTCTTTTTGTGGAATAATGTTCATCACATTTATCAGATTCTTCTGAGTCTTGATTTGGGGATGTATGGGAGGGCATTTCATTAAAAGCCCTTTCCTGGGGCCCGCATTGTGCTTAGCAGATTAAGCCACCACCTTTTGATGCCAGCATCCCAAATGGGTACCTGTTCAAGTCCCGGATACTCTGCTTCTGATCCAGCTCCCTGCTAATGTGCTGGGAAAGCAGCAGCCGGTGGCCCAAGTTCCTGGGCCCTTGCATCTATGTGGGAGACCTGGAAGAAGCTCCTAGCTTTGTTGTAGCCATTTGAGGAGTAAACTAGTGGATGGAAGATTCTCTCTCTCTCTCTCTCTCTTTTTCTGGCAACTGCTTATTTAAATCAAGTTTTTGTTTATTTTTAAAGTAAGGGCTTTATTTGGACAATAGTATGTTTAGAGGTGGGTGCTTTTTGATTGCATGCTTGAAAATCTGTTGTAGACTAATTGGGGTCTAGAATAAAGACTTTTTTTTAGAGAGTGCTACTTAGTGCATTGACAAAGTCATACGTAGATTAGAAAGTTGTTGCATTTCAATTTCTTGCATATCCTGAATTGACTGTAGTGTGGAGCAGGCTTTTTGGGAAGAAAATAGACCTTACCATGTAAGAGTTGGGGTAAGATGTGTTTTTTTTTTTTTTTCTCTGTACAAGGCATGGATATGGATTCTTTTGTTTGTATTTATAAGATTGTCCTACCTCAATGTCCCCCTTTCATATACCTAATTTTGTAGATTTCTTTTAATTTCTTATAATAGTAACACTTGTTCGTGACAATCAGGAAACTCAGGAAAGATGAAAGCAGGGAAGGAAGCATCTAACCTCATGTATGAACTTAGTTTGAGGTTTATTATTTTAGGAAAGTTAACATATATTGATTTTAAAAAAAATTGTACCATAAAGTTTGTAAAGAAAAAGCAGTAATTCACTTTTCCATATGGATTGTTTTCCCCAGAGGCAAACAGTTTTCTCTCATTTTAGGTGCTTTCTTTCTCTCCTGGTTCTTTAAAAAAATTCCAGTTTATGAAATGTGTTACATTGACTCTTGAATTTTCTTTGCTTTTCAAAATTTCCCTTTCCTTGGACAGGCATTTGGCATAGTCATTAAGATGGTGTTTGGGACACCCTTATCCCATATGGGGTACCTGGATTTGAGTTTTGGCTCCGCTGTTCATTCCATCTTAATGCTAATGCTTACCCTGGGAAGGAGCAGCTGATAGCTAGAGTAGTTTAAGAGTCCTGGATTGAGTTAACAGCTTTGGCCTGGCCCAGCCTCATCTATTGGGGGCATTTTGGGAATCAGTGGGTAGGAGAGCTCTTTCTATTTCTTTCTGCCCTTCAAATGAACAAATACATCTTTAAAGAAACCACTTTATTTTTTTATTTTGTTTATTTGAAAGGCAGAGTTATGGAGAGCAGATCTTCCATCTGCTGGTTCATTCCCCAAAATCCGTGATGGATAGGGCTGGACTGGCCAAATGCAGGGACCTAGAACTCCATCCCACATGGGTGGCCATCTCATTCGAGGGTGGCCGGGATCTAGTCACTTGGGCCATCTTCAGTTGCTTTCCCAAGCACATTAGCAGGGAGCTGGATTGGAGGTAGAGCAGCTGGAACTTGAACTGCCTCTCATGTGAGATACTAGCATAAGGTGGTGGCTTAATTTCCTGCACTACAATGCCAGCCCCCTCCCAAAGTAAAACTTTTCCTTTCCTTAATTTCTCCAGCATAGTTGCTAATTTTAAACATATAATTAATATATTAAATATATAAGATATTTTATATATAAGTGCATAAGATATATAATATATAAATATATGTAAATATATCTTATGTACTTATTTATAACATGACTATAATTTGTTTTTACATTAGTATCACTGGGTTTGCCTATAGCTAAATGATGTACTACAATTTTGTGAATAACTTTTGTGTTTTCTTGGAATTACTGATTGCTTTGTGTTTTCAGTTGTATTTCTGATGCTTTTCTGCTCCTTTTGGATGTGTCCCTGAAAGTCCTTTGTTTTCCCTGCTCTGGGATAGACTTGTTGCTTCAGAGTATCATGTTGTTGGCTCATCCTGGGAGGGTTCTTGCTTTACTATACTTGGTTGGATACCCTGTTTTTCTGTTTCTTGATTTATTCACTCTTAGAGTTTACTTATCCCCCAGAAATTTGCTGAGAAAAAAAGGGTACATTGGGAGGTAACTATGCTGAGATTTCTTGTGTCTCTAATTTTTTTTATCTGTTAACATTTAATGGACAGTTTGTAGAATTCAAAATTAAGTTGTTTTTCCTTGGAATTTTGAAGGAATTGCTCCATTTTATTCTAACTTCTAGTTTTCTTACCACATATTTAAACTCACTTTGCTTCCCTTGGGGATTTTGATATCTTTGGGAGATTAAACTTAAAATTCATGGTAAAGAGTGCATAGTCTGGAAACTCTGATTTTAATCGTGTATTTGTTTAAGGCAGAGAGAGAGAGATTGCAAACAAGTGAGTGAACTAGATCCATATTTCCCATCCTCTGGTTTACTCCTAAATGCCTGCAACAACCAGGTCTGGGCCTGGTTGAAGCTGGAAACCAGGAACTCAATCTGGATCTCCCACATAGGTTACAGGAACCCAACAACTTGAACCATCACCTGCTCCCTCGCAGGGTGCACATTATCTGGAAGCTGGAATTAAGAGCAGAGCTAGGCAGTGAACCTAGGTACTTCTAAAAGGAATGTGGGCATTCCAAGTGGAGTTTCAACTGCTGTGCCAAACTATTGCCCTGTGAATCATGCTGCTTAAAGTGCAGTTCTCTAAACTGTCCGTGAGTTCTGGAAAATATTTCTTGTTCCTAGACACTTTCTTCCTTTCTTTTCTCTTTTTCTGAAACTCTTGTCGAATAAGTTTTTAATTTTTCTTATTTAACCTCCTGTTTTCCTTTACTTAGGCTTTTTTTTAATACTTTCTGGGAGATTTCAAAAAAGTTTTTTTTAAGATTTATTTATTTGTTTGAAAGAGTTAGAGGGAGAGGCAGAAAGAGATCTTCCATCCACTAGTTCACTCCCCAAATGGCTGCAATGGATGGGGATGGACCAGGTGGAAGCCAGGAGCTTCTTCAAGGTTTTCCATGTGAGGGCAGGACTTTTCCCATGCCATTAGACGGAGTTGGATTGGGAGTGGCTGGCACATGAACCAGCACCTATAAGGGATGCCGGCGTTGCAGTCACCTGTAACATCACAGTGCCGGCTTTAAGACCCAAATCTTTTTACAGTTGATTTTTTTTTTGAAAACTATTATTAATTTCCAGTGTCTCTTTTCTGAGCTCATTCTTCATTGTTCATAATAACATGCTGTTCTTATTTCATGGATATAAGTAATATAATATTTCTTGGAGGATATTATACTTGGTACTTCATATCTGGTACCTTAATTAAGTTAGTATCACTAGAGAACACTACAACATGGACCAGACCCCTGAACTTGTAGGAACCCTAGATGCCAGTGTTGCAGGCGGCAGTTTAACCCCTTGCATCCAATACCAGCCTCTTAATAAGTTTTTAAAAAGTTGTATGGAAGCTGAATTTTTGTGAGTTCAATTTATAATTATTAGACTAAATATAAAGTTGCCAGTTCTCTAAGCCCAAAATTATTAGCAATTTTGTATGATTTGACTTATAATACCACTTTTTTCTAAATCTTTAAGTAAATGCTTATATTTGAAAGGATTACAGAGAAAGAAAGAGAGAATCGAGATCTTCCATCTGCCGATTCACTCCCAATATGGCTACAATGACTGGGGCTGGGCCAGGCTGAAGCCAGGAATTTCATCTTGGTTTCTCATGTGGGTGCAGGGGCCCAAGTATTTGGATCATCTTCTGCTGTTTCACAAGGCGCATTAGCAGAGAGCTACATTGGAAGTGGAGCAGCCAGAACTTGAACTGGTACACAAATGGGATGCTGGCACTGAAGACCATGCCCTGACCTGGTGCACCACAGCGCTGGCCCTACTAGCTTATGTTTTTATGTGTTTTAATTTTTTTAAAGGGAGGAACTGTATTTTAACCTTGGGTAATGTATGAGTTTGGCTTCCAGGGTTTGGTTTTGAAGGGGCAGAGAAACCAGAAATCTAATTTCTGTTCTTGTATATGATAGTGGAGATATTTGTATTTTTTAAAAAAGATTTATTTATTTATTTGAAAGGCAGAGTTACAGAGAGAGAGAGAGAAAGAGAAAGAGAAAGAAAGAGAATAACTTCTATCTGCTGTTAAACTCCCCAAATACCGGTGCTGGCCAGGTTGAAGCCAGGAGCCTATAACTCCATCTGAATGTCCCACATGGGTGACAGGGCTCCAAGCATTTCATCTTCAACTGCTTTTCCAGGCATAGTAGCAGGGAGGTGGGCAGGAAGTGGAGTAGCCAGGACTTGAATCAGGGATGCTGGCATCACAGATAGCACTTAACTTGTGGTACCACACATCAACCCTTCTTATCTTTTTATCTGGTACCAGGGCATTTCAAAAAATTCATGCAAAAATAGAATCACAAGAGAAGTTTCTTTAGGTTTACAGAAGTTTTTTATGTCCATGCATATTTTTTCCTAATATGAATTTTTATTTTTTGCTGCCTTTTTAATATGCATTTTTCATGAATGTTTTAAAGTATTCTTATATGTACAACTTTAAAATTAGGGCTTTAAAATAGCCTCTTGGAATTAGTGATCTGTCAGTCTCTCTTTCATTAGTATCTATAGTGGTAGGAAAAATATTTATGCATGTCAAAATTGATTCAGTAATTATTAGAGTACTTGCATAGTTTAACCCAAAAGATATGTGACTGTGTTTTTATCTCAGTTTATGTTGTTGCTTTCCCTGTTAGGTACTCTTTTAATAGATGGTTCAAGAAGTAATCTATGTTCAGTCTTCAGTAGGTCATTGCCCATGTCATAGAATAATACATTTCTCCTGTATTCTACCTAGTGATCACATAAACATTTTAAAGGACTAAGAGTTTCATGAAAACTAAATTTTGGTTAAGACAGATCCACCCATAGGTGATGACTAACATTTGTTAGGACCCTTTGTTGTTGGTCTATAGTTGAATTTTTCCAGGTCCACCTTTCAAACAGCCTTCCCCGTGCCCAGATAAAAACTGGTTACATAAATCAAAGTTTTAAAGCCACATAAGATATTTAGCGACCAAAGAAAAAACAAGATTGGAGCACTATACAGCAATCAGAGAAGAGGGTAAAATATTACCACCAGGAAAAGATATGCTTTAGGATACACAAAAGGCATTAAAATACTGAATGGTATGGGGAGGAATGGACAGTATCAGTTCGCCTGGTTAAACGTGTACCATAAGGAACTGTGTTAAAATAGTGAAGTGCCAAGGTTAGAAATGAGCTAAATGAGATTCCTGAGACCCTACCTCAAATTAATTCCTAATAGGTAGGAAAACAATTTTTACAAAGTTAAAATGCATCAAATCTCCTTGATAACTTTTTTAAAAGATAAAATTGTTAGTGAAGAGTTGTCCAAATATAGATGTTTCTATTTTTCCTTTACACATGTTCAGACTGATATAGGTTAAGTTTCTGAAATCAATGTAGTTTGGATGGATTCCAAATGATGTAACAGGAGCATTTTTAACTCCTCCCAGCTGGAGGGTGTCCAGATTTTCCTGTTAGGACTAGTTCAGATCTGTACTTATGAGCAAGAAAATACTGATTCTCTACAATGATGTATGAATATCATCATCTGGTATATTTGAGGATAAAGTATGCCCTTTCTATACCTGGCTATTCTTCAGTTTTGATTTAGTGTTGTTGATATTCCAGATAAGAATCTGCACAGCTTATCTGTAAGCTAATTCCCTCTCTTCTAACATAGAGTGGTTTTACTAAAAAAAAAAAAAACCACTTGGTTCTAGATTATGTATGTTGAATTACTTTTATGGTGTTACAGTTTCTTTGTACCTATAGTCCTTTTGTTGCTTTCTTTGAACTCAGTATATGTGCTTATTGGTCTCTTGATTTCATGAATGTCTATGTAGTCATTTCATTTAGCTAGCATCGTTTAAGTGCTTGCTGGGTTCTACTATATGGATTTGGGACAAAATAACGTAAGTCTTAATGGTTAGGATGAATCTCAGTACTGCTGTAAATCATCTTGTTTGTCTTTTCATTACTAACTAGCTCTCACTAGAGACTAACTATAAGCTCAGTGAAGATGAATTTTGCTCTCTTTGTTGAGTGTTATATTTTTTGGCAAATGACATTGTTTAGACTAATTTATTTCAGAGACCATTGGACAGTGTTCACTCTGGTTGATGCCTGCACTTCCTGTATAATTACATATTACTATCATTTTCTCAAAACATCCCACTTTGGATGATAAATTACATATTCTAAGCTAAACCATGTGCTAACCAGATTATTTGTGTATTTAAAAGTTAATTTTATGAATTTGAGATTATTATTAAATAACTAATGAAAAAGGATACTGCTTATGTTCTGGATATATATTATAACAGTAGTTCTGTTTTTTTTTTTTGTTTTTTTTTGTTTTTTTTTGTTTTTTTGACAGGCAGAGTGGACAGTGAGAGAGAGAGACAGAGAGAGAAAGGTCTTCCTTTGCCGTTGGTTCACCCTCCAATGGCCGCCGCTGCAGCCGGCACACCGCGCTGATGGCAGGAGCCAGGATCCAGGTGCTTTTCCTGGTCTCCCATGGGGTGCAGGGCCCAAGCACCTGGGCCATCCTCCACTGCACTCCCTGGCCACAGCAGAGAGCTGGCCTGGAAGAGGGGCAACCGGGACAGAATCCGGCGCCCCGACCGGGACTAGAACCCGGTGTGCCGGCGCCGCAAGGTGGAGGATTAGCCTATTGAGCCATGGCGCCGGCCATAACAGTAGTTCTGTTCTGAAGTGTTAAAAGTTTGTTCCATGGACAGTGAATATCCGACTGCTTTAGAATTAAATGGGTAAGAAATGGAATTCCATTGTTGTAAAGGTGATAACCAGAGGGCAAATTACTCTGGGAGTCCAGAGGAGGAGAAATAAGATGGTGGCTTTGGTACTTAGGCCAAGAGACAGTATTCACGTACCTTGAGCTCAGTCAGTGGTGGATATAAATGAGGTGGGAGTAAGAAACATAGTTGCAGAAAGGTTTTCTGCTAACACCAAAGAGCTTGCACTCCCCACCTTGAATAACATTGCATCTTAATAGAGTCTCCTCATTAATGTTGCTAATCATGGTTAATTGTGTACTCTAATTTTTTCCCCAGTTTTTAGAAAGTATTTTTTGATAAGAATACACTTGAGAAACTATTAAGTGGCTTTGGTTTTATTTACTGCTTGAAGTAAATTGTTTAGACTTGAGGATCATGCATTATATAAACATTGTTAAATGTAATCATATCCTATATACATTTTTAAGAGCTCATTTTGATATTAGTGCCTATTTAAGGTTTTGTTTGCTACTTTTTAAATTTTTATTTTTTAAATTATTTCATTTATTTGAAAGAGTTACAGAGAGAGGTAGAGGGGTAGAGTCAGGGAGAGAGAGGTCTTCCATTCCGCTGGTTCACTCCCCAAATGACTGCAATGGCTAGAGCTGAGCTGATCTGAAGCTAGGAGCCAGGAGCTTCTTCCAGGTCTCCCACATGGGGACAAGGACCCAAAGACTTGGGCCATCTTCCACTGCTTTCCCAGGCTACAGCAGAGAGCTGGATTGGAAGAGGAGCAACTGAGACTTGAACCAGTGCCTGTATGAGATGCTGGCACTTTAGGCTGGGGCTTTAACCCACTGTGCCACAGTGCCGGCCCCGGCTACTTTTTTTTTTTTTTTTTAAGTTTTTTTATTTATTTGAAAGGCAGAGTTACAGAGAGGCAGAGAGAGAGAGAGAGGTCTTCCATCTGCTGGCTCACTCCCCAGATGGCCGCAATGGCTGAAGCTGCGTGGATCCAAAGCCAGGAGCCAGGAGCTTCTTCCAGGTCTCCCACGTGGGTACAGGGGCCCAAGGACTTGGGCCATCTTCCACTGCTTTCCCAGGCCATAGCAGAGAGCTGGGTTGGAAGAGGAGCAGCCAGGACTTGAACCGGCACCCATATGGGTTGCTGGTGCTTCAGGCCAGGGCTTTAACCCACTGTGCTACAGCACTGGCTCCAACAACTACTTTATTGTATCAAACAGTTTTGTGGGTCTGGAATTTAGTAAAGGCATAGTTGAGTGTTCTTTTCCATATAGCATTGGTGGAGGTCACTTACTGCTATTCAGCTGGCAGACTAAGCCCAAAGATGGCTTAACTCACGTGTGTTGTCCTTTGGTGTAGGTGGCTGGAACTATCCAAATGGCCTTTTCATCATTGCATTCTCCAGGTAGTTGGATTATTTAATGACAACAAGATTCCTAGAGAGAAGACTTCAAGAGCCTAAGGCCTAGTCTCAGATTTCTCATTCTGTTAGGCCAGTTACTAAACTAGCTCATAGAAGGTCAAGACAAATTAGATTTCATTTTTCAGTTGAATGAATGGCAAAGAATTGGTGATTATTTTTAATTCACCATAATCTTTAAATAAATTTTTCATAATGTTGAACTTTTTATCAGTGAATTATGATGCAAATATTGTTGTAATTTACTTTTTTTTTTATCCTGTCATCTCTTATTGGGTGTTAGTTCTCACTTCAGGTATGAAAGAATCCAGCAACAATAGAGTTCCTTGGAAATGGGAGCTGGGCCAGGGAGCTCATGGTTGTCAGTGCAGAGTACACCCTCACATTAGCATCTCTTAGTGGTGCTTGCAGCGCTGCTCATAAGAAAGGCAGTAGTTGAAAAGCACATAAGCTGCCAATACCATGTCCGCCTCACACTGCTCCCTTTCTTCACATTGATGGGCTTGTAATACTGGTAGTAACCTCTTAGAAATGTTGGACCAGTGCCTTTAGGGGTGAAATATAGCATTAGTTTTCGGCTTGGCAGCTTCCCTAGTTTGACATCCATAAGTTTCTTCTTCTTCAGTGGTATGACTGATGCCATCTTAGAGTCCTTGTGTCTCCTGTGCCTGTAATTCACTTTTTTTTTTTTTTTTTTTAAGATTTATTTGAAAGGCAGAGTTACAGAGAGGCAGAGGGAGAAGAGAGGTCTTCCATCCGCTGGTTCACTACCCAAATGACCACAAAGGCTGGAGCCTCACCTGTCCGAAGCCAGGAGTCAGGAGCTTCCTCTGGGTCTCCCACTCGATGCAGGGGCCCAAAGCACTTGGGCCATCCTCCACTGCTTTTCCACACCATAAGCAGAAAGCTGATCAGAAGAGCAGCTGGGACATGAACCTGGCGCCCACATGGGATGCCGGTGCCACAGGTGGAACTTAGCCTACTATGTCACAGTGCCATTTTGTGTGTCTGTGTGTGTGTGTGTGTGTGTGTGTGAGAGAGAGAGAGAGAGAGAGAGAGAGAGAGAGAGATTTAATCCTCCGTGAATTACCTTTGGATCAATGATATGAGTGTAGGGGTCTTAGTTAATTTTTTTCTCAGCTGGGAAAAATTATTCTAGAACTATTTCATAAAAAGTTGATTTCTTGGGGCCAGCAGGTTAAAGCCCTGGCCTGAAACACTGGCATCCCATATGGGCTCCAGTTCTTGTCCCAGCTACTCCTCTTCTGATCCAGCTCTCTGCTATGGCTTGGGAAAGCAGTGGAAGATGGCCCAAGTCCTTGGACCCCTGTACCCACATAGGAGACCTGGAGAGGCTCCTGGCTCCTGGCTTTGGATCTGCGCAGTTCTGGCCATTGCGGCCATCTGGGGAATGAACCAGTAGATGGAAGACCTCTCTCTGTGTCTACCTCTCTGTGTAACTCTTGTCTTTCAAATAAATAAAAAAAACTTTAAAAAAAAGATTTCTTCCCTTATTGGCTAGTAATTTTAACCTCTGTCCATGATAAATATACATCTGTTACTCTGTCCTGTTGGATCCCTTTCTGTTCCTGTGCCAGTAGTATTCTGTCATAATTACTTGTGCATTTGACTATGTTTTGATACTGGAGTAAGTTCTTTTATATTGTCCTGTCTGTGGTATTCTTAGTTTGTTGTATTCAAATAAATTTTAGAATTCATCTTTCAAGTTCTTCAAAGGACCCCTCTTGAAATTTTGACATTGCAATGAATCTATGAAAAATTTGGAAAATTGGCATATGTATGCTATTAAGTCTTCTAATCTGTTAAGATGGTATAAAAATACCTTGTTCTCTTACCCCACTCTCCTTAATGTAGAAATTCTAGTAATACAAAGATATAGGACTAACTAGACAGACCTGGGTTGGAACTCAGTTCTGCTTCTTTATTGTCTTTGGGCCTCAGGCAGGTCATGTAAACTATACATTTCAGTTTTCTTATCTAAAAACGAGTGGCAGTATCTGCCCAGCAGAGTTACAAGGATCAGCTATCGCTATCGTGTAAAAATCCTTAGCACAGAAACTAGTGAATGATAATCTCTCTCTCTCTCCTTTTTTTTTTTTTTTTTTTTTTTTTTTTTTTTTTTGACAGGCAGAGTGGACAGTGAGAGAGACACACAGAAAGGTCTTCCTTTTGCTGTTGGTTCACCCTCCAATGGCCGCTGCGGCCGGCGCACCGCGCTGATCCGAAGGCAGGAACCAGGTGCTTCTCCTGGTCTCCCATGGGGTGCAGGGCTCAAGCACTTGGGCCATCCTCCACTGCACTCCCTGGCCACAGCAGAGAGCTGGCCTGGAAGGGGGGCAACCAGGACAGAATCCGGCGCCCCGACCAGGACTAGAACCCAGTGTGCCGGCGCCGCTAGATGGAGGATTAGCCTATTGAGCTGCGGCGCCGGCCGATAATCTCTTATTCTAAATATAATTACACTTTTAAATATTACACTGCCATTTCTTGGCAGCAAAAAAGTTAAGCTTATTAGTGTAATGAATTCATCAAAATGAATGGGTAGAATTTAAGTGATATATATGTGAATATTCACTGTAAAATTCTTTTTTTTTTTTTTTTTTTTGACAGGCAGAGTGGACAGTGAGAGAGAGAGACAGAGAGGAAGGTCTTCCTTTTGCTGTTGGTTCACCCTCCAATGGCTGCCCTGGCCGGCGCACTGCGGCCAGCGCATCGCGCTGATCTGAAGCCAGGAGCGAGGTGCTTTTCCTGGTCTCCCATGCGGGTGCAGGGCCCAAGTTCTTGGGCCATCCTCCGCTGCACTCCTGGGCCATAGCAGAGAGCTGGCCTGGAAGAGGGGCAACCAGGACAGAATCCGGCGCCCCGACCGGGACTAGAACCCGGTGTGCCTGCACCGCAAGGTGGATTAGCCTATTGAGCCACGGCGCCAGCCCACTGTAAAATTCCATCTAACTTGCTACATGCTTGAGATTTTCATATAATTTCAGGAATAAAGCTATGAAAAATATATATTGTTTAAGAGAATTTGCTACTTTTCTTTCTCCCACTACTATGAGGTCAAAGTAAAAACAAGTTAAATTTGACTTTTTAGATGGTTTTGAGCATTTTTTACAGTGATGATGTTCCTTTTCTTGATATTATTAACCTTATAAGATCTAAAAATGTTTATAGCATAGCTTATAATTAACTTCTGGTTTTGAGAGAAATGGAAGGTTGAGCCAAGTTCTTTTCTTGCTGTTTTGGTTATCTTTTGCTTCATTAAATGACTATACACAAAAAAACTTGTGACTTAAATTAATGATTCTGCCATTTGCTGAGCAATTCTGCTGTTGTTGCCAGGGGAACTTAAGTAGCTGTATTTGGCAACTGGATTTGGGCTGGAGGGTCTAAGGTCTTATTCAAGTGTCTGGGGCTGTGGTGCTGGCTCTTGGCTAGGCCTTTTTTTCTCCATGATCTCCTTATTCACCTGTCTAGTCCAAAGTTCCTTACATGTCAGTGGAAACATTCCAAGAAGAAGATAGAAACTTTAAGGCCTCCTGAAGCCATTGTACAATGTCATTTTGATGTGGGCAATGGATATTAATTTCCAATCCAGGTTTTTGCTTCCTGTAGAAACAGAAATACTAAGTAGAGATTGGTATTGTGTGCAAATAGGAACAGAATTTATTTAGTGGTAAGAGAATAAACATACATTCATACATGAATGCAGGTCATCCCACACTGAGAAATACCAACATGAGTGGGCCACAGAGTTGCAAGTACATGAAAGAAAGAGAAAAACCACAAACTACAAATGGTGCCTTAGTAGGGGTGGTCCATCTGAGACCATCCAGTGCTGAAAGAGGGCTCTTGCATTCTTCCCACCTCTTTTTAAAAGGTAGGGAGTGGTACCCCAGTTGAATATACAAACTAATGGGGTCTGTGCAAGCACCCTGATTCTGGATGTGACAGGTGCATTCTGGAAGGTGGGCATATAAAATCAGCAGTTAAATAGATAGGGTTAGATTCCAGTGATAGAAGAATTCAAGCTCACCTAAACTTTGAGTAGTTACACCACATCAATTTCTACCATATTCCTATGGTAGAAGCAAGGAACGAGGTCAGCACAGATTCAAAGAGTTAGGAAGTAGACTGTATTTCTTGATGGGGGGAGGGTGCTGCAAAAGATTACAGCCTTGTTTTTAATTAGTTTCATCCAGCTGGAAAATTTATTAAATGTTATTGATAATAGAGGAATTATTGTCTGGGAACTAAAAAAAAATCATGTCAATCAAAAACAGTTTACCCTGTTAAGTCAGTTCTCATTTTGAAATGTTTCATAATGTAATAGAAATTTGACTGATGTTTCCTTCTGAGAAAATGAAATTAGGTAATTTTTAGACCTGTAGATTGGACAGAATATGGACTTCTTGCTTACAATTGGCATTTGTGTTCAAGACTGAATTTTAATTGGCACTCAACTGAAATTTTTTTTAATTTAAGATTTATTTATTTATTGGGAAGGCAGAATTACAGAGAGGTAGAGAGAGAGAGGTCTTCCATCTGCTAGTTCACTCTCCAAATGACTACAATGGCTGGAGCCTAGCCAATCCAAAGTCAGAATCCAGGAGATTCTTTGGGGTCCCCCGCATGGGTGCAAGGGCCCAAGCACTTGGGCCATCTTCCACTGCTTTCCCAGGCCATAGCAGAGAGCTGGATTGGAAGAGTAGCAGCCAGGTCTCGAACTGGTGTCCATATGGGATGCTAGCACTGCAAGTGGCGCTGTACCTGCAATGCCACTGTGTTGGCCCCTCAATTGTAATTCTTCAAAATCTTGATATTTTACCAAAACTGTCTCATGGCAAATTGGTTATCACTGATTTAATTTAGGCTTGAAGTCACATGAAAAAAATCTGTAGCAAAATTGGAACCTGGATTTCCTGTGTTTCGTTTAATGACAGTTATGTGCCACATAGTGATGTTCAAGGCCAGTTCACATATATGACAGTACTCTTCTAGAACATTATAATGGAGCTGAGAAATTCCTATTACTTAGTGACATCATAGTCCTTGCAATGTGGTAGGGCAACACATTACGTCTTCCTGGTGATGCTGTTATAAACAAACTAGCTCTGTGCTGTCAGTCATACAAAAGCATAGCACATATAATTATGTTCTTTACATAATACTTGATAGTAAATGACTGTATTACTGGTTTATATGTTTACTATATTTTTAGTCATTGCTTTAGAGCATATTTCTGCTTATATTTTTAAAAAATGTTTACTGAAAAACAATATGCCATAGAATACCACCAGTAGCCTCAGACATCTTGTGTTTCTACCATGTCATTGTTCTTGATTGCATCAAGAGGCCACCCAATGATCATACTTTCTGATGTTTGCCCAACAAAGAAAGTGGCAATAATGTATTTCTTAGGACATACTTCCCCAATGTTAAGGAACACACAGATATACTTTGTTGCCTTCTTTCCCCTCCTAACTTTAATTGAGTTGAAAAAAAAAGCTCATTGTCATTGCCAAAGGATTAGACTTTTAATATGTGATTCATTTAAATTTTGAGTTAAATACAGGCTATTAAATTAGTATAATTATCATTATAATATGTATGTCAATACCAGCATATATGCATATATTGATGTAGGAGGCAAGTCCTTGTAGTGCCTTTAGAATGATTGTTTATGTTGTTCCTACTTCCCAAAAGTATGTTTTGTGATTACCCACACATACCTAGGCTCTCGGCTTCTTACAAATGAATACTTGAGAAACACTGCCTCATTGGAATGTGGTGAAGACATTCTCAAATATTTTTTAAATTTTTACTTTTTTGACCTTCCATTTGCGTGTTCACTCCAAAATGCCTGCAGTGGTTGTTCTGGGCAGGAGCCAGAGACAGAAGCAGAGAACTCAGTCTAAGTGTCGTATTTACTTGAGCATCATTGCTGCCTTCAGGGTTTGCGTGGTGGGAAGCTTTAGTCAGGTTCTGGAGCCAGGAATGAAGTCCAGGTACTCTGAAGTGGGATATGAACATTTTAACCACTACGCTCTGACATTCTCAAACATTTAATTTTAAAATTGAGCATATATTTTTCTAAAGTCTTATTAAAACAAGTTTTTTTTTTCTTTTTGTAGTTGACCGATTATAAATCCGATTGAATCCATTGTAATTTTTTTCTTAACTGAAAGTTGAATTTAAACAGTGAATCAGATTTCAGTGCTGTGATTCATGCTTCCAAAATGACTAACATGATTAGCAGGATATCCCAGGTTCTCTTGACAAGTCCATGGTGACTCCTCCATTTTTGGTAGTGGAGTTGTATTGGGTCTGTGAAGAGGCTTTACAAGAAAAAGAGCAGCTATTTATGGAGCATTTCCTCAAGCCTGTAATTTGAAGCCATTATAGCAGAGTTGCTGAACAAGTCTGTGATTGCGAGCCAATCACTCAGGCCCCTTCCCTGCAGCCTGTGTGGAAGAATTCAGAATTGCTGTGCAGAGTTTGGCTATCTTCAATTTTTGTCAACTCCTTAGTTTCCTTTAAAATAAATTTTTTAAAGATTTATTTGACAGGCAGACTGAGAGAGAAATTTCCCATCTGCTGGTTCACCCCCAAACTGCTGCTCCATCAGGGTCTCCCATGTGGGTGGCAGAGGCACAAAGCACTTGGGCCATCTTTTGCTGCTTTCCCAGGCACATTTACAGGGAGCTGGGTCAGAAGTGGAGCAGCCAGGAAGTAGTGCTCAAATGGGATGTCAGCATCATAGCACTGGCTTAACCACTACACCACAACCCTTGCCCCTAAAATCATTTTTTTTTAAAGTTTGAGAGGCAAAGACAGAAACAGAGAAACACACACACACACACATATACACACACACCCTCTCCCATCTGCTGGTTTATTCCCCAGATGTCTGCAACAACCAGTGCTTGGCCTGGCCAGTGGCAGGATTCCAATTTAGTGAGCCATTACTACTGCCTGACAGGATCTGCGTTAGCAGGAAGCAGGAATTGGGAGCCTTAGCGGGGAATTAAACACTGTGACTCCAGTATGGAATGTAGGCACCTTAACCACCAGACCAAAATCCTGCTTCAGCTGCCTACATTTTAAAGAATAAGAGGTTTCAAACATTCTACACCCATTTTGTTAACAGATGGCTTATTAAGAAGTTATGGGATATAACTAGTTTTAGAGTTTTCAGAAAACTGTTCAGCACCCCATCTCTACTCATTTAATTAAAATCAGGTCATCTTATCAAATGCAAAACTTACCCAGCACCTTTGCTTAAACTCTTAAGAACAACTATTGAGTCACCTGTCAAAGAAATAGGTAACTTTGTTGCCTACCTGTAAAAGCATCATTAATTTTTCTGTGGGGTTGTTTTTGTTTTTAAAGATAGTAATTAGCGATTGGAGTGTTTGTGTTAAGACATCATTTAGGGGCTGGCATTGTGGCTGTGATGCCAACATCCTATTTGAGTATTGTTTGTGTCCTGGCTCCTCTACTTCCAATTCAGCTCCCAGCTAATAGCCTGGGAAATGATCGGAATAAGGCCCAAGTACTTGGGCCCATGCCACCCACAGGGGAGACCTGGATGAACTTCCTGGCTCCTGACTTTGGTCTGGTCCAGATCCAGCTGTCTTGGCCATCTGGAGAGTAAATCAGCAAATGAGAAGATAAATCAATCTGTCTCTCTTGCTTTCTCCCTGTCTCTGAGTAACCCTGATTTCAAATATATGAATCTTTAAAAAAATAAAAATAAAAAAGACACCGCTTGGAATGCCCAAATTCCCAGATCAGAGTGTCTGGGTTTGAGTGTCAGCTCTTCTCTCTTTTAGCTTCCTGCTGATGTTTGCCCTTAGAGGTAGCAGTGATGGCTCAAATACTTGGGTTTCTGCCACTCAGATAGAAAACCTGGATTGAGTTCTACTCAATCAGGAAAAATTTAAATGACTGCTAGAAAATTAGTTTTTTGCACTGTTTTTCATTTGAATTTCAGAAGAGCATCATTTAATTAAATCAGGAATTACACAATAAGAATTTAAATCTGCTTTTAATTCAAATTCTTTGAAAGTGTTGACATTTGATTCTACAAGGATTATTCAAAAACTATGGAAAATGGAATTTTTTTAATTCATGCATAATTTTTCATAATAAACATTTCCATGAACTTTTTGAAGACTCTTCCTAAAAATCAAAGATACTTCAAATGATTTTCTAGTTATGTGAACATTCTCTGAGATAACTATTTCTTTTAAAGATTTGTTTGAAAGTCAGAGTTAACACACACCAGGGTGGGGGAGGAGGGGGAGAGGGAGGTCCTCCATCTTCTGGTTCACTGCCCAGTTGGCTGCAATGGCCAGAGCTGTGTGTATCTAAAACCAGGAGCCAGGAGCCTCTTCTGGGTCTCTTAAGTGGGTACAAGGACCCAAGGACTTGGGCTATTTGCTGCTGCTTTTCCAGACCATAGCAGAGAGCTGGATCTGAAGTGGAGCAGCCGGGACTGGAACTGGCGCCCATATGGGATGCCGGCACTGCAGGTGGTGGCTTTCCCCGCTATGCCACAGCGCTGGCCCTGAGATAACTAATTTTTAACTGACTCTACTACAACCCATGATAATCAGTACAGATTACAAATGATAGTAACATAAGAGGATATCCCTCATATTATTAGGCTTTTGAAAAAATGGCACTGTAATCCATGAATATTCCTCTTGGATTTCATGATCAGATTGGATGAAAGTTTCTTAATTGTGGCAATTATAATGAAAGAGATTTCCTAGTTCTGTGACCTACTTTAAGATACAGGACATTTCTGTTCAACCAAATGATGGCTTGGGGAAGCTACTTGTTGGACATCCTGAGCCATCTTTCTGTCCCTCCTCTCTGTTTCCAAGAACTATTTAAATGAAGTATCAGTTCATTTGAGATTCAGGTTGGATGTTAATTCTCTTAGGGAGCCTTCATAAATTTTTCCTAGCTCCTGGTCTGTGTTCCATAAACCACACTTTATTGGGAATACAGTATTCACTTAATTTTTTAAATTTTTTATTATTTTTTTTTTATTTTTTGCCAGGCAGAGTTAGACAGTGAGAGAGAGAGATAGAAAGGTCTTCCTTCCGTTGGTTCACTCCCCTAATGGCCGCTATAGCCGGCACTGCGCCAATCCAAAGCCAGGAGCCGGGTACTTCCTCCCGGTCTCCCACGCGAGTGCAGGGACCCAAGCACTTGGGCCATCCTCCGCTGCCCTCCCTGGCTACAGCAGAGAGCTGGACTGGAAGAGGAACAACCAGGACTAGTACCTGGCGCCCCAACCGGAACAAGAACCCAGGGTGCTGGCGCCGCAGGCGGAGGATTAGCCAAATGAGCCACGGCGCTGGCCTAATTTTTTTTTTTAAGATTTATTTTACTGAGCATAATGTTTTCCAGATTCCTCCATCTTGTTGCAAATGACCGGATTTCATTGGTTTTGACTGCTGTATAGTATTCTATAGAGTACATGTCCCATAATTTCTTTATCCAGTCTACTGTTGAGGGGCATTTGGGTTGGTTCCAGGTCGTAGCTATTGTGAATTGAGCTGCAATAAACATTAATGTGCAGACAGCTTGTTTGTTTGCCAATTTAATTTCCTTTGGGTAAATTCCAAGGAGTGGGATGGCTGGGTTGAATGGTAGGGTTATCTTCAGGTTTCTGAGGAATCTCCAGACTGACTTCCATAGTGGTTTAACCAGTTTGCATTCCCACCAACAGTGGGTTAGTGTCCCTTTTTCCCCACATCCTCTCCAGCATCTGTTGTTGGTAGATTTCTGAATGTGAGCCATTCTAACTGGGGTGAGGTGAAACCTCATTGTGGTTTTGATTTGCATTTCCCTGATTGCTAGTGATCTTGAACATTTTTTCATGTGCCTGTTGGCCATTTGGATTTCTTCTTTTGAAAAATGTCTATTGAGGTCCTTGGCCCATCTCTTAAGTGGGTTGTTTCGATGTTGTGGAGTTTCTTGATTTCTTTGTAGATTCTGGTTATCAACCCTTTATCTGTTGGCCTAGCAGTAAAGACGCTGGGTTGGGATGTCAGCATCCCATGTCAGGGTACGTGGGTTCAAGTACTAGCTCCACTCCCAATTCCAGATTCCTGCTAATGTACACCCTGGGAGGCAGCAGTGATGGCCCAAATGGTTGAGTCCCTACCATGCCCTTGAGAGATCTCATTTGGATTCCCTGCTCCCATCTTCAGCCTGGCCCTGGCTTGGACATGGCAGGCATTTACAGAGTGAACTAACAGATGGGAGCTCTGTCTCCTTGTCTCTAAAACAAATAAAGGAAAATTAAAACAAGCAAACCAAAGTTTCCCCAGGTAATTGTGATATATGCATCCACTTAAAGAGTTGAGTGAATTGGCCGGCGCCGCGGCTCACTAGGCTAATCCTCCGCCTAGTGGCGCCGGCACACCGGGTTCTAGTCCCGGTCGGGGTGCTGGATTCTGTCCCGGTTGCCCCTCTTCCAGGCCAGCTCTCTGCTGTGGCCAGGGAGTGCAGTGGAGGATGGCCCAGGTGCTTGGGCCCTGCACCCCATGGGAGACCGGGAAAAGCACCTGGCTCCTGGCTCCTGCCATCGGATCAGCGTGGTGCGCCGGCCGCAGCGCGCCAGCCGCGGCGGCCATTGGAGGGTGAACCAACGGCAAAGGAAGACCTTTCTCACTGTCTCTCTCTCTCACTGTCCACTCTGCCTGTCAAAAAAAAAAAAAAAAAAAAAGAGTTGAGTGAATTAAAAAGACTTTTCAAATTCAACATATTTGTTACATGTTCTATATATTTAACAAATGTATATTCCATATCATCAAACATACATCTAGCTGTGAGGGGTGTGGATCCTCATTTCACTGTGTACAAATATTCACTGAGTTTAGCTAGCATATTTCTCTACCTCAACCCTAGGCCCCAACTTTGCAATTCTGTGAATATTTCTTTTTTCTTTTTGAAGATTTATTTACTTATTGAGAAGTCAGAGTTAGGGAGAAAGTTGCCTTCCACTTTCTGGATCACTCCCTAGTTGGCCTCAATGGCCAGGGCTGGGACAGGCTGAAGCCAGGAGCCAGGAGGTTCATCTGGATATCCCACGTGCTTGGAAGCACCCAGACACTTTGGCCATCTTCCATTGCTTTCCTAGACCATTAGCAGGAAGCTGGATTGGAAGGGAGCAGCCAGGGCTCAAACTGGTGCATATGGAATACCAGCATTACAAGTGGTGGCTTAATCCACTATGCCACGATGCTGGCCCCAAAACCCACTTTTTAAATTTAACGAGGTACTTGCTTTTATATATATATATATATATATACACATATATATATATATATATATATATACACACACACACACACACACACACACACACATTGCATTAGAATTTTGTAATCATTTTATTTTGTCTCATGTACTCTGCTTTTTTATGGTAGCTGAAAACTATAGCAAATTCAAATTGACAGTCACATATTGGCACTTCCTTATGGGAACTGTCATAGTTAGAATTTCTCACTTCTGGGAATGATAAGCAATAGGAATGATTTCTTTCATGATACCTGATGAAAACAAAGTAGACTTTATAATAAAGATGTGTGAAGAAGATTAAACCAATGTGGAAGCTGACATGTATTTGCAGAGGGCGTGGCATTCCAGCCTTAAAAGAAGTGGGATGACCTTCAGTGTGCCTTCTGGTTCCAGACCTTTGATCAAGAGTGTATTACTAAAGTTGTTTGAGCACTGGAAATAGAGATAATGAATAAACCAGTTTCAAATGAAATGTGAAAATCCTTGACATTGTAGAAAACAAACAAATAAATAAATAGTCCACACAATAAAGAAATTCTTAATCATTCCCCCACTATGTACATAATTAGTTTGAGTTACATAGTTCTTATAATGATCGTTGGACCAAATTATTTCTGTGGAGTAAAATATTCAGTCATATCTAATTTTTAGTGAGAAATAGTTTTACTTAAAGATATTTACATTATGACATTTTAAGACCTATAGTACTGTTTTAGTCACCTATTATATGAGTTTTTAAATGTGGCTTATTGATTTTCCTAGGATGCCTATTTTTAAAGTACAGAATAAGCTTCTGCTTTCAGGAATTCAGCTTAGTATTTCAAATGAGAGCTCATGTATTGCAACATTATTTATCTATTTTTGTAAAGGGCTGTTAATCACTTGGTGCCACCCTGTCTGCGTTGTGTGCTTGTGGATTGTCTACGTGAAATCACTTGATAGGGCCTCTCATTTTTGGAAAAATTTTTCCCATATTTTTAGCTCACTACCCTATTGTGAAGTTAAATTATTTAGTAGAAATATTTAGAAGCCATATGCTTACCTTTAATATTACAAATGTTACCTTATACTTTTTTAGACTAGGTCAGTATTTTAAAACGTGTCAATGTAGTTAAGAAATATAATTCATTTATCCTGCCTTTGGCCAGAAATACCTGTATGCGCGCGCGCGCACGCACACACACATACACACACACAGAATTTCTCTCCTAGCTATTTCTAAGTACAGTCTTTTGTTAAAAAGAAAGGTTCGTATTTGTCCAATTTATTTCTAAATTATATTTCTAGATTAGAAGTTTTACTGTTTACTTGATGCTGATGGGTCTGGCATTTAATGACTCTTGAATTATTCTGCAGGAGTGTCAGGACGGGCTGTAAACTGGAGTTCATATGTGAAATGTGAGACTATGACCTGTTGATCTAGAGGCCAGGAGTGTTGCCAACTGAACCAAACCCTGTCGTTTCCTAAGAATAGAAGTACTCTGCTTAATGATGGGAGTTCAACCCAGCGTTTTTATGGTGTTCTCCAATAATTGGTCAGAATCCCAGAGACACGTGTTGTGTTTGTATGTGTTTAAATGGACAAGCACGTATTTCTTTTTTTAATAGGGATGAGAAGAAGTAAAATATGAATAGTTTCTTTAGAGAGTTGAGGAGGAATTATAGTGTAACAGAAATACCACTGATAGGATGACCTGTTTCTGCTTCTCTGTCATCAATAGAAAGATGTGTCCATTTTTATGTTAACTGACTTTAAGAGAAACATATAATAAATTAGATCTCTAAAATTTGGAAACTTAAGTTTTGTAAATCATAAATACTGAACTAAGAAAACATTGATGATAAAAACAGATTACTAGACAACATTTAAAGCTAGGTTTCTGAGAGACATGAAATATTTGCAAAATGTTGACCATATTTTTCAGCACATCACTTTGGACTCTTATACATCAAAATATCTGGGGCTGGCATTGTGGCACA
Organism: Oryctolagus cuniculus; assembly: GCF_964237555.1. Lineage (NCBI taxonomy): Eukaryota > Metazoa > Chordata > Mammalia > Lagomorpha > Leporidae > Oryctolagus > Oryctolagus cuniculus. The sequence goes on from NC_091432.1 coordinate 93,574,651, forward strand.
GCAAGTTAAACAGCTGCTTGCAATGCTAGAATCCCATGTTGTCAGAGTGCCAGTTTGAGTCCTGGTTGCTCCATTTCTGAACCAGCTCCCTGTTAATTCTCCTGAGAAAGCAGTGGGATATGGCCTAAGTAATTGGGCCCTTGCCACCCATGTGGGAAACCTGGATGGAGCCCTAGGCTGCTGCCTTTTTTGGCCTGGCACAACCCCAATTATTGCAGCTATTCATTTGGGGTATAAAGCAGTGGATGGAAGATATATGGATCTGTCTCCCTGTCTTCTTCCCCCTTCCCACTCTGTACCTCTGTGTGTGTCACTCTGCCTTTCAAATAAAACATTTTTTTAAAAATACAAAATCAGGCCGGCGCCGTGGCTCACTATGCTAATCCTCTGCCTGCGGCGCCAGCACACTGGGTTCTAGACCCTGTTGGGGCGCCGGATTCTGTCCCGGTTGCTTCTCTTCCAGGCCAGCTCTCTGCTGTGGCCCGAGAGTGTAGTGGAGGATGGCCCAGGTCCTTGGGCTCTGCACCCATATGGGAAACCAGGAGGAAGCACCTGGCTCCTGGCTTCAGATCAGCGCAGTGCCGGCTGCAACACGCCAGCTGTAGCAGCCACTTGGGGGGTGAACCAACGGATAAAGGAAGACCTTTCTCTGTCTCTCTCTCTCACTGTTTAACTCTGCCTGTCAAAAAAACAAAACAAAACAAAAAAACAAAATCAGAACATATCTTCATAGTCTTCACTTGATGGACAGAATTAGTAATAATTCATAAATTTAAGATTTCCTGTTCTTAGATCCAAAATGTCTAATGTGTATCTCAACTTTTCCTACTCCTTTCCTCATTCACTCATCTTATTCTTTGTCCTTTTCAAAATTTGAAGTATTTCAGTGCTTGAATATTTTGGAATTTTTTAGGACAAAAGTGATTATGAAGTCCTGGTCTGCCAGAGAGCATAGAAGTCCTCTCACCTGACCTTGGACAATTAAGATAGGCCATTTAATCCAAGTTCAATTAAGTCAGGTAAGTCAAGTAATTAAATTACTTAAAATTACCTGTAAGAAATGTACTTGCACAAGTTAGTGGAACCTCTATGTAGTGATTAAGGTCCATAGCCAAGCTCCAAGTTACCTTTCTAGTCACATTTCTATGTGCTATGTCCTCTACTCTCCATCTATCCCACCACCTACCACAAATCATATACACTAGAGACCTTGCATATACATTTGTAGCTTGCATTTGTAGTTTTGCACATGTTCCCACTATTTTGGCTGGGTATGTTCATATTATTTGGGTTACTTAACTCAGAAAATTCGCCCAACCTCTCCCCATTTTTATTTTGTCATTTGAGATTTAAGAGTCATCTCTGGCTTAGATGTGTCATAATTTTTTCTATAGCTTAGAAATATTATCAGTATGGTAATATTTGAACCCCTCCCCCATCTCAACTTTCGTATTATTAACTTCACTCATTTAAAAAATTTTTTTTTAATTTTATTTATCTATTTGCGAGGTAGAAGTTACAGAGAGAGGGAGAGACAGAGAAAGGTCTTCTATCCGCTGATTCACTCTCCAGATAGCTGCAACAGACAGAGCTGAGACAATCAAGAGCCAGGAGCTGCTTCTGGGTCCTCCACATGGCTGTAGGGGCACAAGCACTTGGCTGTCTTTCACTGCTTTCCCAGGCCATAGCAAATCGGAAGAGGAGCATATGGGATACGAACTGGCGCCCATATGGGATGTTGGTGCTGCAGGTGGGCCTTAGCTCACTACACCACAGCACTGACCCCTCATTTTTGTTCCTTTAGCATTTCTTTACCTTTAATACGTATATTTTCACATTAGCCTCTGAAATTAGAGTATTTCTTAAAATTTATGGGCTCTTAGATTTGGTTAAATAAAGTGCTTCTGTTCTCTATACTACAAAGAATTAAGGTTATCATTGCTCCTCTTCTAGCATGTGTATTCTTTATTGGGGCCATGTCTGATTCTTCTAGTACAACATCTGATAGTTTATGCTCCAGTGTAAGTGGAATTGAAATACTTTATCTGCTTTTTACTATATTTAGACATGATTTGTTCTGAAAATGTTAGTAATAACTAGCATTTATATTGACTTCTTCTTATGTGCCAGACACTGGTTTAGGTCCTTTATCTGGCTTAACTCCTATTTAATAAAAGCATGTGGGCAATAGAGTTCGCAATAGGGATTCCAACCCTGTTGGTCTGACACCGAAGTCTTTACATGCATCCATTATTATATACTAAAATATGTTTGGGTATTTATGTAGAAGATAAAGTTATATATACATGCCTAAAGTATGAGAGTTGATATCTAGATCTCTTCTACCTTTGAAAATTATTAAATTTAACTGCTGAAATAAATGCAGACTCTAGAGGAAATGAACTTACATTGAACACCTTCAGTACTTAAAGGAAGTAGGCATTAGCCCTGTTTACAGATGAGGAAAGTAAGGTTTGGAAAGATTAAATAATTTTAATAACTGAACAGGGAGCACAGAGTTCAGTTTCAGCTTTGGATCTCTGCCTCTGTAAATGTCCTTTGTGGTGTTATTTTTTAATTTTAAGATTAATTTTAAAAATTTTTTTGAGTATTTTATTGAAAGGCAAGGATACAGATGGAAAGAGATTTTCAGTCTGGCTCACTCCTCCAATGCACGTTACCACCAGGGCTGAGCCTGGCTGAAGCTAGGAGGCAGGAATTCAATCCAGGCCCCCTTGATGAGTGGGAAGGACTTAGTTGCTTGAGCCATCCTGTGCTCCACCCCAAGGTGCACATTTGAGGAAGCTGGAATTGGAAGCAAAATTAGGACTGCAGCCTAGGCATGCAGGTGTCCAACGTGGTGTCTTAACTGTTGCACTGAAAAGATGCCTATTTTTGGATTTTTTAGGAAAGCTTTTCCCCTGCTCTTTGTTTTACCAGTGAATTATACTATAATTCTAAATTGGTTAGCTGTTTCCTTATTATCTAGTTTAATGGTACTCAACAACTTACCAAAATTTCGTAACCATGTACTCATACTCATAAATATTTGATATTTATTACATTGTTTTTATGCCAGCTATGTGTGGACTTTAAAAAACGGGTGTATTAGAAGAATTAGAATGACAGTTATGAAAAAAAGAGGTAAAAGATTTTACTATGTAGATTTTAGAAATTGGGGGAGGACCGGCACTGTGGATTAGTAGTTAATCCTCTGCCTGTGGCACTGGCATCCCATATGGGTGCTGGTTCTAGTCCTGGCTGCTCCTCTTCTAATCCAGCTCTCTGCTATGGCCTGGGAAAGCAGTAGAAGATGGCCTAAGCACTTGGGCCCCTGCACCCATGTGGAAGACCTGGAAGAAGCTCCTGGCTTTGGAACGGCTCAGCTCTGGCTGTTGCAGCCATTTGGGGAGTGAACCAGTGGGTGGAAGACCTTTCTCTCTGTCTCTCCCTCTCACTGTCTTTAATTTTACCTCTGAAATAAATAAATAAAATTAAAAAAAAAGAAATTGGGTATATTGTGGAATTCTGGTAAAATAGGCTGAAGTTTCTCAAAGCATCTCTATGAATTTTGTAAAGTATGTACTAACTTTAACTGTCCTTGGTAACTTGAAGTAAGTAATGTAGTATATTCAGTATTGGAAAATTAAGAATTTTTAATGTTTTTAGTCTAATGTTTTAATTTCTAGCACATTTCATAATGTGAAATTAATAGAGCATGCTTAAACCTGGAGAAACTTTGCTGTTTCTTAGTTGACTTAGAGATATTACAACTTTGATTTGTAAACTGCAAGTGAACATCTGTCTTGTCTGTAAATAGAAAGTTTTGGGTCTTTCTGGGACACTAGGAAGGTCATTGGTTTAAAAACTTATAAACTAAGTGTATGTTAAAGACAGCTTGTGATTCTGCAAAATCTTGTGTAATAGGTAAGAAATGGAAAAACAAGACCTTATGAATGATTTAGCAGTGGTTCACTCATTTCAGTAAATCCTGTGTATTACATACCGTGCCACAAACTGATGGCTTCTGGGTAGAGTAAATGTGGCAATTTTAAGGATTCTCATAAGAGTTAATGATGCTTACTGGGTATTGATATCACTTCAGGGTAGCCATCTGCCACTTAGAACCATTATAATAAATAGTATTACTTTTCTCTGGATAGCACATGCATGTCTGAAATGCCTTCACTCATCTTCTGACTCTTCCTGGTCATTATATATCAATCCATTTTTAATAACAAATATAAATTAAACTTTATTTTCATTTTATTTGAAAGGCAGAGATGGCAAAATCTGTGTACTGATTCACTTCCCAAATTGCTACAACAGGCAGGGCTGGGCCAGGCCACAGCAAGCAGCATGAAACTCAATCCAGGTCTGCCATATAGATGGCAGGAACCTAAATACTTGTTGTCCCTCAGAGTCTGCATAAGCAGAAAGCTAGAATTGGGAGCATAGCCAGGATTTGAACCCAGGTACTGTGATACAGGATGCAGGCTCCCACGTGGCATCCTAACCACTACACCAAATGTCTATTCCTTAATTTATATGTATTTTTTTATTGCACAAGTCTAATGTGTGTCACTGAGGGAGGGAAGTGGTAAAAGGCCAAAACAAATTAATTATTCATGATCTCATTGTTCTTTGACTACATATAGGCTGTATATTTTCAGGGCATTTGCTTCTGTAAGCTTTTGACTATTGCCAAACAACTGTCTTGGTAAAGTTGCAACTATTTCTTTTCCCACTAGTAGTATATGATAGAATCTGTTAGAATATGCCCTTTTACTGCTTTTTTGTGGTGTTCTGATATATTCTTTTAGCTGTTCACCTGTTGATACGTAGTTTTTAATTACATTTGAGATAGGAGTTGCTTGAGGTTATTAAAGTGAACCCATGGTGGAGGATGTGGAGAAAAACTTGAGATTGTTCTGACAAACTGATAAATTAAAGTATATTAGTGCTGTACAACCTGAGACTATTCAGATAAGAGGTTAGCAGCCACTGGAGACAATCTATAACTTTTTTTTTCTAAAAAGATTTTTTTTTAAATATTTATCTTATTTATTTGAAAGGCAGAGTTACAGAGAAAGGTAGAGAGAGAGTTCTTCCATCTGCTGATTCACTCCCCAAATGGCTGCAACAATTGGAGCTGGGCCAGGCCAAAGCCAAGAGCCAAGAGCTTCTTTTGTGTCTCCCATGTGGGTGCAGGAGCTCAAGCACTTGGGCCATCCTCTGCTGCTTTCCCAGGCACATTTTCTTTTTTTTTTTTTTTTTTTTCTTTTGTTTGTTTTTGACAGGCAGAGTGGACAGTGAGAGAGTGAGACAGAGAGAAAGGTCTTCCTTTTGCCCTTGGTTTACCCTCCAATGGCCACTGCGGCCGGCGCACTGCACTGATCCGAAGGCAAGAGCCAGGTGCTTCCCCTGGTCTCCCATGGGGTGCAGGGCCCAAGCACTTGGGCCATCCTCCACTGCACTCCCTGGCCACAGCAGAGAGCTGGCCTGGAAGAGGGGCAACCGGGACAGAATCCGGTGCCCCGACCGGGACTAGAACCCAGTGTGCCGGCGCCTTGCCTATTGAGCCACGGCGCCGCCCTCTCGGGCACATTTTCAGGGAGCTGGATCCGAAGTGGAGGAACCAGCACTCCAACCGGTGGACATATGGGATACTGGCGTTGCAGGCCAGAGCTTTAACCCGCTGTGCCACAGCACCAGCCCTGATAATATTTATTTGAAAGTCGGTGGCGGGGAGATCATCCATCTGCTAGTTCACTCCCCAAAAGGCTGCAACTGCCCGGGCTGGCCAAGGTTGAAGCCAGGAGCCTGGAACTCCATTCTGGTGTCCCACGTGGTTGGCAGGAGCCCAAGCACTTGGCCCATCTCCTGCAGCTTTCCCAAGCACATTAGCAGGGAGCTGTATCAGAAGTAGAATAGCTGGAACTCAAACCAGTGCTTACATGGGATGCTGGCATCAGCTTAACCCACTCCACCACAGTGCTAGTCTCCAATCTATAACTTCTTGAATGAGCTGTGTTTTAGTACCAGAATTTGAAGGAACAATAGGGTAAAAGGATGAAAAGTCATGATTTGTACAGAGATGTAATAAGATGAGGATAACTTCTGTATGCTGGTTAGGAAATTGGTAAGTGTGTCTGCAAGAAAGCAAACCAGGTGAGATCGGGCATTGAAAATGAGTGGTAAGCCAGGGGATGAATGAAAGAGGAAAGTAGATTTTTGATAAAGGGAGTAGTGTTTGAGGGCAGCTGACCTAGCAATTTGTGTGGAAGGTAGCTTGTGAGGCAGAGTCAAGTTTAAGTGTTTCAAAGTGTATGTGAAAGAATTGCCAAACTTCCTATTGTCAAGTTTAGAAAGTTAAGAAATAATACAGAAATGACTTAATGTAGCTTTGTGATTGTGGAGAAGTGGGAAGAATTTATTTGGGAAAGGAAAGATAGTGTTCCCTTGGTTTCAGCTATATAAAACATTAAAATTTATTTTCTCCTAGCTCTTGCTTTGTTGAGATTTTCTGTTTAGGGGCTGGAAGTCATATCCCCCCACATGATGACTGCCTGTAGTTGATACTCAGGAATACTCATTTACTAATTGCTTAAGTGAAAGAATATAGATTATTAGTAGATATGTTCTGACTCTTCTGTTACTTGCTAGGAAAGAGATTGAGATCTGTATGTTCATTTCTTTATACAGAAAATGGAGTTATCATGTTAGCCAGTTGCCTAGGGAGCTTTTAAAATGACTGAGCATTCAGTTATCTGATATGACAAATTTTTGTGGTATCAAATCTAATGGCAGATAGCTTTAGTTAAACCTGAGGTACAAAATGTATTTGGTTTTCTAACAGTTTCACTCAAATCTTTCTCCCTTTAGATGGCATCCTGAAGAAAGTAGGGGCTCTGTCTTATACTATTTATTAATGTCTGTAGAACTGTGCATGGCCTGCAATAATTAAAAAAGTCTGTGTACTGGCTTAATTTAGGCTCTAATCCTTAAAACATTATTTTATAAAATTAAAAATATTAATAGAACTGTAGATGATAAAAATCCTTTTAGAATGCAAATCTAAAATTTTTTTCCTCTAGAATTTCTTATGAAAATGATATAACCGAACAGTATTTCTCTTACCTAGTTGAAATCATAGTGTGGTACAGTTTCGTATTCTTTACCATGTTAAGATTATCAAAATTGCTTTTGGTGCACATAGACTGTGTATCACATTTAATGCCTTAGGATTCAATTTAGATGTTTACTTGATTTTTTTTTCCAGAGGTTGATTTATTTATTTGAAAGTCAGAGTTAGAGAAGGGGGTCATGAGAGTATTTCAGGCATGGAAAGCCAAGACACTCTGGCAAAAGATCTCTGTGAGTGAGATCCCAGTGGAAAGAACAGGTCTTCAAAGAAGGAGGTACCTTTCTCTGAAGGGAGGAGAGAACCTCCACTTTGACTATGACCTTGTCTAAACAAGATAAGAGTCGGAGAACTCAGAGGGCTTCCATAGCCTTGGAAACTCATGACTGGAGCATAGGGAGATTACTGATGCCATAGACAGGAGTGTCAATTGGTAAAGTCAACAACAGGAGTCACTGTGCACTTACTCCTCATGTAGGATCTCTGTCCTTAATGTGCTGTGCATTGAGATTTAATGCTATAACGAGTACTCAAACAATATATTTCACTTTGTGTTTCTATGGGGTGCAAACTGTTGAAATCTTTACTTAATGTATACTAAACTGATCCTCTGTAAAAAAAAAAAAAAAAAAAAAAGAAAGAAAAAGAAATTATCAACTCCCAACTTGACTCTCACTGGGATTAAACAAGACAATAGGTCTGATCTGATTTCATCATCATTTAAAAAAAATCATCTATTATTTTTCACTTTATGTTTCTGTGTGGGAGCAAACTGTTGAAATCCTTACTTAATGTGTACTAAGCTGATCTACTGTATATTAAGATAATCGAAAATGAATCTTGATGTGAATGGAAGGGGAGAGGGAGTGGGAAAGGGGAGGGTTGTGGGTGGGAGGGACGGTATGGGGGGGAAGCCATTGTAATCCATAAATCGTACTTTGGAAATTTATATTCATTAAATAAAAGTTAAAAAAAAATAATAAAAAAAAAAGAGAAGGGGGTCTTCCATTCACTGATTCACTCTCCAATTTGCCTCAAAGGCCAGAGCTGTGCCGAACCAAAGCCAGGAACCAGGAGCTTCTTCTGGGTCTCCCATGTGGGTGCAGGGGCCCAAGGACTTGGGCCATCTTCTACTGCTTTCTCAGGCCATAGCAGAGAGCTGGATGGAAGTGGAGCAGCCAGGACTCGAACTGGTGCCCATATGGGATGCCGGCACTGCAGGCGGCGGCTTAACTCACTATGCCACAGCACCAGCCCCTGTTTACTTGATTTTGATGATTGTATGGGAGTGTCATAGAGTGATGTACTTGAGTTTTCACCTTATACAGCTTAATAGTCATCTTTGACTTGTTCCAAATCAGCTGTTTTCAAAGTCAGATAAAATTATGGCTCTTGTGCAAAGAAATAAGTCTGAAGCCTGTACCTAAAGAGAGTATATTTTATTCTTGATTGTTTGCAAGGCAGGTTTGCCGTTCTAGTTTTGTAGCTGTTTTGTAGGTCTGCCTCAGTTGTTCAAGAATTTTTCCTACTTCACTTGCTTGCCATATTTATTTGTAGCTGCAAAAGTTCAGATATGCCAGAGATATCAAATGGATTTTTGAAGTCAACAGAAACTATAGAGGGCTTGATTTTCTTTGTTCCCTGTACCTTCTAAATTACAAAAAAGCTCATTGTACTTCCTTTGAGCTCATTCTGGATGTAATTCTCAGAAGATAGTATTGAAAGTATGATTCAATGGCACTTCTAGAAGAAATTTCACTGTCTCTTAAGATGTGAAGAAAGAACATACAGTAATCTGAATAATTAATGTCCTTTTTAAAAATTATGATATATGACATACATGATAGAAATATAACAAAATTTACTATTTTAAAGTATATAATTCAGTGACATAAGTACATTAATAATCATACAACTATCATCAGTATCCATTTCCAGAACTTGTTCATCATGCCAGATAGAAGCTTCAGCTGTTATTAAATACCTCCCCCTTTTCTTCCTTTCCCCAGCCCCTAGTAACCTCTATTTTACTTTCAGTCTCTGTTAGTTTCCCTTTTCTAGGTACTTCATAGAAGTGAAATCATACCATCTTTATCCTTTTCTGTGATAGACTTTCATTCTCTTTATGGCTTCCAATCCAATTTACTATGTTTATCACATTTTGTCCATTCATTTATTGATGGACTCTTGAGTTGTTTCCACCTTTTGGCTGTTGTGGATAATGTTGCTAGGAATGTTGGTGCACAAGTATCTGTCCTTTCAGTTCCTGTAGTTAGATACCTAGATGTGGGATTGCTGGACCCACATTTTATCTTTAGTTTTTTTTGAGAAACCACCGAACTTTTTTTCTACAATAGTGGTCCTATTTTACATTCAAACCAGCCATGCACAAGGGTTACATTTACTTCTTACACTCACCAACACTTGTTTCTGTTTCTTTTTCTTTTTCCTTTTCTTTTTGTATAGTAAGCATCATAATGGATATGAAATAGTACCTCTTGATTTTGATTTTTATTTCCCTAATAGTTGTGTTATTGAGCATATTTTCATGTGTTTATTATTTGCATATCTTTTTAAAAAATATTTATTTTATTTATTTGAAAGAGTTACAGAGAGAGGTAGAGCCAGAGAGAGAGAGGTCTTCCATTCCACTGGTTCACTCCCCAGATGGCCGCAACGGCCAGAGCTGTGCCGATCCGAAGCCAGGAGCCTCTTCCGGGTCTCCTGTGTGGGTGCAGGGGCCCAAGGAGAGCTGGATCGAAAGAGGAGCAGCCAGGACTAGAAGTGGTGCCCATATGGGATGCCGGCACTTCAGGCCAGGGCTTTAACCCATTGCACCACAGTGCTGGCCCCTGCATATCTTTTTTTAAAAAAATGATTTCTTTATTTGAAAGGCAGTGTTAGGGAAGGAGGAGGAAAAGGGAGAGAGAGAGAGAGATCAACCTTCTGTACACTGCTTTACTCCCCAAAGGGCTGCAATAACCCGAGCTGATCTAGGTTGAAGCCAGGAGCCGGGAACTCCATCATGGGCTCCCACATGGGTAGTAGGGGCCCAGTTACTTGTGGTATCATCCTCTACCTTCCCAGGTACATCAGCAGTAAATTGGATTGGAAGCAGGGCAGCCAGGACTTGAAATGGCACTCCTGTGTGGGATGCCAGTTACAATCAATGACTTAACCTGCTATACCATAACAAAATGTCTGTTCAGGTCCTTCCTTTAAAAACCTCTTAGTGGTTAAACATTGTATTTCTCATTCACAAAATACATTTTGTAGACTGAAGGCTCTCCAGGATGTACCTTCTTAATGATCATTCAGGCATCCTGGATATATCTCTCTTGTGATTTTGCTATTTCAACATGTTGCCTTTGTTATCATCATGCAAAGATGACTGAGAGCATACTTGAATTCTGGTTGTCTCTAACACCTGCTGGTGTAATGATCTCAGGCATGGTTGAGTGACAGAATGAGGAAGATGGGACTATAAGGTCAAAAAGAGAGTTCAGCCCATAAGCAGTATATCATAGTCCACTTAACTGAGGCCACACAACCGTATAGCTTTGTGTCAAAGAATAAACAGAAGAGACCTCAGTGTAACTGCTAGATAAGTTCCTATCATTTAAGGCAATAGATGAAAGTCAGCAGTTAATACCAGGCATTAGGAGTGTGAATTAAGGGGTCCCTTTACTTATTTGTGAAAGAACTTTTGGGGTATACTTTGTTCTTTACTGATGACCTGAATAAATGAAGTACTGTTATATTCAATCATATAGTCTTAAGTAATTCTCTCTCACTTGGCCAATGAGGAGCTAGCTATAAGATGTTGAAATGGCTTTGTTGTAAGTTGTTTTCAGTGTCTGGGTCACTGGCACCAGAGCAGTTGTAGATGCTGCTTTTACTCAGTGACCTTGATGTTAGCAGTTGCTGGGCAGGTTACAGTTAAGCAGTGCGCATTCATCTTTCACTCTGGTCTCTGTAGACCAGGTTCTTTGATTTGAGATTTCAGTCTGGGTGTCCATTTCCTCATATGAAATGAAACCATTGGTTAGATGGTCTCTCTGTCTCCTTCTAGTTCTAACATTGTACTCTTTTATTTCAGCTTTTATTTTATTTCCAGCAGCTTAATCACCAAATTAAGCTATTCAAATAAGCCATGAAATGATTCGAGATATTCAGCTTCTACCTGTTGTATAACTAAGTAATCTGAATATATTTTAAGGTCTACTTTAATTCATAGAAATAAATTATGTTTTATTTGAATAATTAAAGGGAAACTTTAACCAACTATCTTGGAAATACAGTAGTCCCTCTTATCTACAGGGGATACATTCCGAGACCTCTCACCACCATGGGTGCCTAAAATCACAGATAGGATATTATGATTCTTCCTTTACTGTATTTCCATGAAATTGCTTATTACTAATGCAGCTAAGAGTTTAACAATAATAATAAAATATATACTATAATAAAAGTTATGTGAATGTGGTCTCTCATGATGTGAGATGCCTGTGATACGAAATGAGGTGAATGATGCAGATATTGTGAAGTGGTATTAGGCCTCTAGGCCTTCCTTATTCATGGTTTTGCTTTTTGTGGTTCCAGTTACTTGCAGTTAACTGTGTTCCAAAAATAGTAAACAAAATTCAGAAATAATATAAATTACATGGCATTCTGAGTAGTGTGATGAAATCTCTCACTGTCCCATTTCATCAGTCATCCTTTTGTTCAGCACTTTCAAGCTGTATATGCTACCTGGCCATTGATCAAGGCAGTTAGTTGCTGTTTGGGTTATCAGACAGATTCAGACTGTCCTGGTATGGTAATACTTGTATCTAAGTAATGCTTATTTTATTTAATACATGGCCCAAAAGTGTGAGAGTAATGATGGTGGCAGTTTGATTATGCCAAAGAGAAGCTGTGAAGTGTTCCCTTTAAGCAGAAAGGTGAACGTTCTCAACTTAAGGAAAGTAAAAAGTTGCATAATGCTGCCGAGATTCACGGTATGATGAGGTAGTGTGTCTGTGAAATTGTAAATGGAAAAGAAATGTGTGTAGTTTTGCTGTTGTTCCTCAAAAAATAAAAGTTTTGGCCACATTGCATCATAGGTTAAGATGAAAGAGACGTTAAATTACAATAGTCAATAATACTTGTGGTTTCAGGTATCCACTGGGTGTATGTCAGAAAGGGTATCATTGACCCATAATGATGCCAATTGACCATGGATAAGGGAAACTACAGAAAAGCAAAACCATGGATAGGGGTATATTAATTTTTTTCTTACTTGAATCGATAACTTGAATTTATTCTGTGCATTGGTACTATATACAAAAAAGGAAACAGTTTGCTTATGAAGGTTTATAATCTGGTAAGATAAGCCATAGCAAACATAGCAAAACAATAGCATACTTCTGTTTATCCTTGTTTCCCTACACCTAGTATCATGCTTAGTGTTAGGGAGTCAATGATTGTATATAATGCTCTATGGCTACCATAACAGTTTAGGAAAAGATCACTGAGGGCTGAAGTTGTTAAGGTTTTATGAGACAAGGTTACTGGAAAAACAAGATTTGGGTTCTTTCATGATGCTTATGTTGATGATTTTCCCATGATTTTTGAAATGGTTTTGGAGATTGCATAAATCAGCATTTTTAAAAGAGGTTTCTTTGTTTATTTGAAAACAAGGTTGCAAAGAAAAAGGGAGGGAGAGAGAGAGAGAAAAAAAAATATTCCTTCCATTGGTTCATGCTCTCGGTGACTGCAATGGCCACAACCTGACCAATTGAAGCCAGGAGACAGGAACTTCTTTTGGGTCTCCCATGGGGTGACAGGGTCCCACACAGTTGGGCTGTCTGCTGCTGCTTTTCCCAGGGCACTAGCAGAAAGCTATATCAAAGGTGGAGCAGCTGGGACGTGAACCAGTGCTCATATGGGATTCTGGCCTCCAAGACAGGGACTTTACCCACTAAACCATGTCACCAGCTCCACGTTTTGTTTTCTTTTACCAACTCTTCCTCGCGTTCACCAACTCTTCCTCGCGTTCCTTAATAATGAAGTACATTTGTCAGGTTGCTTATTCGGACATCTTTGAATTAGAAGATAAAGCCAGTTTTGTCATTTCATAATTAACAACAAGAATATTTTTAACTAATTATTTATGAAATTTTTTTTTTCTTTTTTATTTGACAGATAGAGTTAGACAGTGAGAGAGAGAGAGACAGACATACAGACAGACAGAGACACAGAGAAAATGGCCGGCTACAGCCAGAGCTATGCCTATCTGAAGCCTGGAGCCAGGTGCTTCCTCCTGGTCTCCCATGTGGGTGCAGGGGCCCAAGCACTTGGGCCATCCTCCACTGCCTTCGCAAGCCACAGCAGAGAGCTGGACTGGAAGAGGAACAATCGAGACTAGAATCCGGCACCCATGTGGGATGCTGGCGCCGCAGGCAGAGGATTAACCAAGTGAGCCATGGTGCCAGCCCCTATTTCTGAAATCTTAAGTTAGGAACTCTTCTTATAACTACTGAGATTTCTAGGAGATACTACTAGGTTGACAAACATTGGTTTGGAAGGTTTTTCAGTTATTAAGCTTTTTAGTTATCACAGTAGTTTTAAAGAAAATTTCAGTGAAACTCCTGCATTAAGAGGAAGGTAGAGTTAGGAGTGAAGCCAGGTATCAAACCCAGGCACTCTGATATGGGATGAGCATCTTAACCTCTTAGCCCAGTGCCCACCCCAGCATTTGGCAACTTAATGGAACACTAGAGAAGTGCCTTTTCCATACATAGGAACTCTTTTAAAAATTCCCTAAGAACTAGAAACCCATGAAACTACCCTTTGGGCAGTGCCTCATGTACCATTAAAAAGCCATCCTTCAATGGATATCGTTCCAGCTTTGTAATTAAATGTGATTCCATCACAATAAACATACGACCCAGAAGGCTGAAAAGTGTTGACACCACATAATATTTTATTTACTTTAAAAATGGTTAAAGGGATATATCACAGCTGTTGAAGCTGAGGTCCAGAAATATAATGACTGATACTGAGTAACAGAACTCCTAAATTAAGTAAATCCTGGTACCTTTCCCCAAGTGTCCTGTTCTTTCTTCTGGTTTTGAAACCCCTGAAGGTTGGGCCGGTGCCGTGGCTCACTAGGCTAATCCTCCGCCTTGCGGCGCCGGTACACCGGGTTCTAGTCCCGGTCGGGGCGCCGGATTCTGTCCCGGTTGCCCCTCTTCCAGGCCAGCTCTCTGCTGTGGCCAGGGAGTGCAGTGGAGGATGGCCCAAGTGCTTGGGCCCTGCACCCCATGGGAGACCAGGATAAGCATCTGGCTCCTGCCCTCGGATCAGCGCGGTGTGCCGGCCGCGGTGCACTGGCCGCAGCGGCCATTGGAGGGTGAACCAACGGCAAAGGAAGACCTTTCTCTGTGTCTCTCTCTCACTGTCCACTCTGCCTGTCCAAAAACAAAAACAAACAAACAAAAAACCCTGAAGGCATTACCAAAATTTTAAAGTTATTCAACTAACAAAAGTGACATCTGTTATAGAATGAAAAATCAAAATGAAGAAGATTTTATATACTATTTATTGAGTAGTTAAGACTAAGTGAGAATCTGTGCTTTGTGTTGGTATACAGTTTTTCATGGTTTGATATATATATTCATCTAAAAATGCAGCATAGAATGTATAAAAGGGAATTTCTTTATGTTTTGGGGTCTCTCCTTAGGTTATTTTACTAACTTCAGTATGCATTCTTTAAGGTAATTAAGGACATTCTTTTTCTCAAAAGATTTATTTGTTTATTTGAAAGAGAGTGTGCCTCCATCTACTTATTCACTCCCCAGATGGCCAAAACAGCCAGGAGCTTCATCTGGGTCTCCCATTTGGGTGACAGGGGCCCAGACACTTGGGCCATCTTCTGTTGCTTTTCCCAAACCATTGGCAGGGGGCTGGATTGGAAGTAGAGCCTCTGGTGAATCAGTGCCTGTATAGGATGTTGGTGTTGTAGACAACAGCTTTACCCACTATGCCACAATGCTAGCCCCCTGAAGACATTCTATAGTGTTATGAAACCACTACTGAAATTGAGTGGTAAAGGAAGCATGTAAAATTATTTCATTGTTTCTATTTTCATTAAAATGACTAAAGAGTAGGGAGTGTCAGCCCTTGTTTATATGTTAAAAGTTTCATGTGTGCTTTCCTTTGGTGAGGGCTGTTTGCCTACTATATTCAGAAGTGTTTAGTTTGGATTTTTTTGATTGCCTTCCTGGTGATATGCTATTTGGGAAATAATTTCCAGACTGTTAGACTGTCCTGTTGGAATATTTTGGGTGGCAGAAACCCTATGATGTTAACAGTAGAAATCTTGAATGTAGTCATAAACATGTAATGAATATGGTTCTTCATTTGTAACTAACTATGATTACCTCACAGTGGATAAATTGGCCAACAGACTGAACAAATCCTTATTTGGAAGCCACTGGTGTCTGATGTGGCCACAGAAATCTGATTATAGCTTTGTTTGACTGCCTAAACCCGTCGTCTTCCTAGTCCTTGGTTGAGGGCCCTAGGCCTAAGTCATGTCTTTGCAAACTAGATCAAAGTTGGAACTCATTTGTTCCTTTGTCTCAACAGATTTTTTTTCTCCCCCTAGACTGACAGTTATAAAATGAAAAGATAATATGGCTAAGATCTGTAACTGTATAAGAAAATTCATTTCTTTTTGACATCTAATAGGTTTCATTTAAAAAACTATTTGCCCAGGAATATCAGCTTAAGCAGTAAAATAAAACCGTCAACTATCTGGTTCTTTGGAGTACAAAAATGTCATCTTGTATGTATGTAAAAGTTTCAGGTTATGAAAGAATGTGTGAAACTGCTAGATTAGTTATTCTCCATATTTTTTGTTCTCTTAAAAATATTTATTTATTTACTTGAAAGGCAGAGTTATGGAGAGAAGAGGGGAGACAGAGAGTTTCCGTCTGCTGATTCACCAAATTGCTGCAACAACCAGGGATGGGCCAGGCCAAAGCCAGGAGTCTGGAACTCCATCCGGGTTAGATAAAAGCCATATAGGATCAAAATTGAGAGAACTTTTTGTCTCTGGGTGCCTCAACTTGAAGTTTGGTATTATTCTTGTAACTGCTGCATCTTCATCCCTTCCTTGGGGAATAATACTTTCAAAGGAGAAATGTGTTTATCACTCTTATGGCAACATGGTTAAATTGTGTTTAAACTGATTTCAGTGAAAAGGTACTCATTTTCTTTAACCTAAAGCTATAGGATTAGATTACAGTGTGGTATAAATTTGGGTAGTATAATCAATTGTCATGTTAGCTTTAATGTGTTTCTGCCCACAGTTGTTGCTAATTTTAACTCATTTTACCAGCCTTCAGTGATTATTTAAATTTCAGCTTGAGACTTTGATTTCTGATAATCATGGAGGCAAAGCATGTCTCATCCTTATCAAACAGTTACAGTATGCATGTCTCTGAACTTTTGAGGCTTCTAAAATAGTCCATGATAGACATATACAAATATAAAAAGCATATGGTTGTGGCTTAGGAACTGTAGCTCATAGGAGGATTATATTGAACAATGTATCATTGTTCCTAGAGTCAATTAAGCGTGTAGGTTTAGCTGGCTGGGAACAGCTTCTAGCATGTGACTCTATAAATAACACTTGCACAACAAACATGGGCTTGATAAGTGAGCAGTAAATCTGGGCTGACTGCCCACTCCCAATACTGCCATCATAGTACTTTGATGGCCTTACAGCAATAACAGATATTTTAAATGAAAACATTCTTTATACCATTTTGTATTATTCCTGGTTTTAAAGTCTTAATCTTATTCAAGTAAGCTTTTCTTAATAAAAAAAATTTTTAGTTTGATCACTTGGTTTCTCATTTGTTAAGTAGAGATTTTCTCACTTCTACTCAAGGGTGAGGGTGATTTGGTTGCCCTGATGTCTTTGGCATAAATGCAGAACAAATTTCTATTATGTGTATCTTTGTTCATTTTTTATATGGAAAAAAATTAGGAATTTATTTTTTTTAACTTTTATTAAAAAGTATAAATTTCCAAAGTACAACTTTTGGATTATAGCAGCTTTTTTCTCCCATAATTTCCCTCCCACCCGCAACCATCCCATCTTCCACTCTCTCTCCCATCCATGCACATCAAGATTCATTTTCAATTCTCTTTATATACAAAAGATCAATTTAGTATATACTAAGTAAAGATTTCAACAGTTTGCACCCACACAGAAACACAAAGTATAAAGTACTGTTTGAGTACAAGTTATACCGTTAATTCACACAGTACAACACATTAAGGATAGAGATCCTACATAGGGAGTAAGTGCGCAGTGACTCCTGTTGTTGATTTAACAATTGACACTCTTATTTATGATGTCAGTAATCACCCTAGGCTCTTGTCATGAGCTGCTAAGGCTATGGAAGCCTTTGGAGTTCCCCAGCTCTGATCATATTTAGAAAAGGTCATAGTCAAAAGTGGAAGTTCTCTCCTCCCTTCAGAGAAAGGTACCTCCTTCTTTGATGGTCCATTCTTTCTGCTGGGATCTCACTCACAGAGATCTTTCATTTAGGTTTGGTTTTTTTGATTTATTTTTTATATTTATTTATTTATTTTTTTGCCAGAGTGTCTTGGCTTTCCATGCCTGAAATACTCTCATGGGCTTTTCAGCCAGATCCAAATGCCTTAAGGGCTGATTCTGAGGCCAGAGTGCTGTTTAGGACATCTGCCATTCTATGAGTCTCAGGTGTATCCCACTTCCCATGTTGGATCATTCTCTCCTTTTTAATTCTATCAGATAGTATTAGCAGACACTAGTCTTGTTTGTGTGATGCCTTTGACTGTTAATCCTATTATTATGATCAATTATGAACTGAAACTGATCACTTTGACTAGTGAGATGGCATTGGTACATGCCACCTTGATGGGATTGAATTGGAATCCCCTGGCACGTTTCTAACTCTGCCATTAGGGGTAAGTCCGAGTGAGCATGTGCCAAACTGTACATCTCCTCCTTCTCTTACTCCCACTCTTATATTTAACAGGGATCACTTTCAGTTAAATTTAAATGACTAAGAATAATTGTGTGTTAATTAAAGAGTTCAACCAATGGTATTAAGTAGAACAAAAAATATTAAAAGGAATAAAGTATTAAGTTGTTCCTTAAAAGTCAGGACAAGGGCTGATGCAGTCATTGTTTCTCATAGTGTCCATTTCACTTCAACAGGTTTCCCCTTTGGTGCTCAGTTAGTTGTCGCCAATCAGGGAGAACATATGATATTTGTCCTTTTGGGACTGGCTTATTTCACTCAGCATGATGTTTTCCAGATTCCTCCATTTTGTTGCAGATGACAGGATTTAATTTTTTTGACTGCTGTATAGTATTCCATAGAGTACATGTCCCATAATTTCTTTATCCAGTCTACTGTTGATGGGCATTTGGATTGATTCCATGTCTTAGCTATTGTGAATTGAGCTGCAATAAACATTAATGTGCAGACAGCTCTTTTATTTGCCAATTTAATTTCCTTTGGGTAAATTCCAAGGAGTGGTATGGCTGGGTTGAATGGTAGGGTTATCTTCAGGTTTCTGAGGAATCTCCAGACTGACTTCCATAGTGGCTTAACCAATTTGCATTCCCACCAACAGTGGGTTAGTGTCCCTTTTTCCCCACATCCTCTCCAGCATCTATTGTTGGTAGATTTCTGAATGTGAGCCATTCTAACTGGGGTGAGGTGAAACCTCATTGTGGTTTTGATTTGCATTTCCCTGATTGCTAGTGATCTTGAACATTTTTTCATGTGTCTGTTGGCCATTTGGATTTCTTCTTTTGAAAAATGTCTATTGAGGTCCTTGGCCCATCTCTTAGTGGGTTGTTTGTTTTGATGCTGTGGAGTTTCTTGATTTCTTTGTAGATTCTGGTTATTAACCCTTTATCTGTTGCATAGTTTTCGAATATTTTTTCCCATTCTGTCGGTTGCCTCTTCACTTTCCTGTTTCTTTTGCAGTACAGAAACTTCTCAATTTGATGCAATCCCAAATGTTAATTTTGGCTTTGCCTGTGCCTCCAGGGTCTTTTCCAAGAAGCCTTTGCCTGTGCCCTATATCTTGCAGGGTTTCTCCAATGTTCTCCAATAATTTGATGGTGTCGGGTCATAGGTTTAGATCTTTAATCCATGTTGAGTGAATTTTTGTGTAAGGTGTAAGGTAGGGGTCTTGCTTCATGCTTCTGCACGTGGAAATTCAGTTTTCCCAGCACCATTTATTGAATAGACTGTCCTTGCTCCAGGAATTGGTTTTAGATCCTTGATCAAATATAAGTTGGCTGTAGATGTTTGGATTCATTTCTGGTGTTTCTATTCTGTTCCTTTGGTCTATCCATCTGTTTCTGTATCAGTAGTGCTGTTTTGATTATAACTATCCTGTAGTATGTCCTGAAATCTGGTATTGTGATGCCTCCGGCTTTGTTTTTGTTGTACAAGATTGCTTTAGCAATTCGAGGTCTCCTGTGTCTCCATATGAATTTCAGCATCAGTTTTCCAGATCTGAGAAGAATGTCTTTGGTATCTTGATTGGTATCGCATTGAATCTGTAAATTGCTTTTGGGAGAATGGAAATTTTGATGATGTTGATTCTTCCAATCCATGAGCATGGAAGATTTTTGTATTTTTTGGTATCTTTTTCTATTCTTTCTTTAAGACTTTGTAATTCTCGTTGTAGAGATCTTTGACATCCTTGGTTAAGTTTATTCCAAGGTATTTGATTGTTTTTTAGCTATTGTGAATGGGATTGATCTTAGCAGTTCTTTCTCAGCCATGGCATTGCCTGTGTATACAAAGGCTGTTGATTTTTGTGCATTGATTTTATATCCTGCTACTTTGCCAAACTCTTCTTTGAGTTCCAATAATCTCTTAGTAGAGTTCTTTGGATCCCCTAAATAAAAAATCATATCATCTACAAAGAGGGATAGTTTGACTTCTTCCTTCCCAATTTGTATTCCTTTAATTTCTTTTCCTTGCCTAATGGCTCTGGCTAAAACTTCCAGTACTGTATTGAATAGCAATGGTGAGATTGGGCATCCGTCAGTGGTACCAGATCTCAGTGGAAATGCTTCCAACTTTTCCCCATTCAGTAGCATGCTGGCCATGGGTTTTTCATAAATTGTTTTGATTCTATTGAGGAATGTTCCTTCTATACCCAATTTGCTTAGAGTTTCCATCATGAAAGGGTGTTGTATTTTATCAAATGCTTTCTCTGCGTCTATTGAGATAATCATATGGTTTTTCTTCTGCAGTTTGTTAACGTGGTGTATCACATTGATTTGCAAACTGTTCATATAGTATAGTGAAATTACAAGTCATGGCAGGAAATGTGAGTTCATAAAAATGCTTTGTATCAGTATCTAAGCAGGCTACTCTTAAGTAGCTTTTAAAATTCTTTCTTTTTCCTCTTGTAATACAGTGAAGTCTTACAGGTGTGTTAGGAGCTTAAAAGCAAACTTTTGATAGCTGCATTTAAAAAAAGTTTGTATTCCTGAAGGTTGGATGTTATTTTGTGTATCAGTCAACTTCATTACTATGACAAAAAAAAAAAGGTTTTGGAGGTTGACAATCCAAGATCAGGGGTCCCATGCTTTGGTTCAGCATCTGGTAATATCATTCTTGTTGGCAGAGTCTTGAGGCTGTGTATGGCATCCAAGGAGTGTGTCTAATCTGTATCTATGTCTATATGGTCTCTATCATATCTCCTCTAAACACCTAATTGGGTTAAGTTACCACTTCTTATTACCATGGAGGCAAGATTTTTGGGCACCAAATTTTCAACACATAGGCCTGTGAGGGACATTAAGCATTCAAACTAATATCCAAGCCACAGCAATACTGTTAAAAATTCTTATTCATAATTTGTGCCATATGACATTATAGAATCTTTTTTTTTCTTTTAATATTTATTTAGTAATTGGAAAGTCAGAGTTACAGAGAGGCAGAGGCATAAGCTGAGAGGTCCTCCATCCACTGGTTCACTCCCTAAATGGCTGCAGTGGCCAAAGTCCAAAGCCAAGAGCCAGGAGCTTCTTCCAGGTCTTCCACACAGTTGCAGGGGACATCTTCTGCTCCTTTCCTTTCGTAGCAGAGAGCTGGATCAGAAGTGGAGCAGTTGGGACTCGAACCAGCGCACATCTGAGATGCTGGCATTGTAGGCTGCGGCTTTACCTGCTGTGCCACAGCATCAGCCCCCTATAGAGTCTTACCAGAGTTAGAAAGAACCAGTTTGTTAGGGAGCTATGGTGGGGGTACAGACTATTTAAGATTACTTCTGGTAGAAGACAGAGTGACCGAGATCTTCTGTCCTCTGATTCACTCCCCAAATGGCTGCAGTAGTCAGCTGTGGATCAGGCTGAATGAAGCCAGGAGCCAGGAACTTTTCTTGGGGCTCTCCCACTTGGGTAGCAGGGGACCCAGCTGAATTGGCAGCAGGTAGCTGGGACTTGAACTGACACTCCCATATGGTGTCACAAGCAACTGCTTAACCCACTACATCACAATGCCAGCACCCTATACAGATTTTTTTAGCTGAAAAGAAAAGATCTTTACATATATTATTTATTTATTTATTTGAAAGGCAGAGTTAGAAAGAGAGAGAGAGAGACAGAGAAAGAGTTCTTCCATCCATTGGTTCACTCTCCAAATGACCACAACAGCCAGGGTTGGCCCAGGCCGAAGCCAGGAGCTAGGAAATTCTTCTGGGTCTCCCGCATGGGTACAGGGTCCCAAGGACTTGGACCATCTTCTACTGTTTTTCCATGCACATAAGTGGGGAGCTGGATTGGAAATGGAGAAGCCAGGACTCAAACCTGTAACCAGAACTTCAGGCGTGCCAGCACTTCAGGCGGCAGCTTTATCTGCTGTGCCAGTACTCCGGCCCAGCTCCAACCATTGCAGTCATTTGGGGAGCGAATCAGCAGATGGAAGACTTCTCTCTGCTTCTGCCTCTGCCTCTGCCTCTGCGTAACTCTGCCTTTCAAATAAATAAATAAATAAATAAATCTTTTTAAGAGAGTCAGTAATATTTTTCTAATACTGTAAAATCCATTTCCCATTAAGTTACTTAGTGTCCTTTAAATAAAGGTTATGAATTTAGTATTTGCAAATAAAATGTACAACCAAGAATTTGAAGAATGTCTTGGAGTTTATTGGGATGGGCTTTAGCTGGTACATAGGAAATGTTTCTTATTCTTTGTTTTGGTTTAGATTGACAGAGTTGGCTATCTTATGACTTAAGTTAAAAAAAATTGTGTAGAAAAGTTTTAACAACATTTTGAGATATTTAGGGTTATAAAATTCTTTTATTTTCAAATTATTTTGCTGCTCTTTCCTTTGGATCTGAATTCATTTGTGAGTTTCAAGCTGACAGCTTGATGCAAGTTGAGCTAATAATAATGATCCTGAAACATTTTTATCCTTTTGTTCTTTGTCCCAAAACCTGTAGTATCTACTTGTGGGTCTCATTACCTTTGAGATGAAAACCAAACTCCTTTTAAAACTTTGAATCTTGTCTCATGAAGATATCCATGTATTATGTGTTAATTAAAAAATAGAATAGTTAATTTCTTAAAAGCCTTACATCTGTCATTCTCACTTTTATTTTATTCTTAAATATGTCTGGACCCATACACCAATGAATTTTTCCTATTTTACATACTGTGCTAGCAAAAGGATTAAGTCAGAAAAAATACTTGAGGACCTTTGTGTGCCATCCTGGTTGCTTTATATATAACTGAATGTAACCCTTACAACTTGGGAAAGCAAATAAATAAGTCACACTTTACTGAAGCTGAAACACATAATATAATCAAGATTGTCATTGATAGAGAGTTATGATTTTAATATACATTTGCTTTACTTTTACTTTTCTATAGAGCAAGCGTTTAAAAGAAATCATCTTGGTCTTTAAATGGTTAAGTGGAAATTTGTGGAATGATTGGGGAAAAGATTAAGGAAAACTTGTAGCCTCAAGAAGTATAGTAGATATTTCAAAAGAATCAAAGATTCGTAGTCAGTTTATATAGCTGACAACACTTGATTTACACAAAGGATTTTTTTCCTTAAGCAAGTATGTTGTCTAAGTTCACTCCTCATCTTAAAACCCTTACTTGTTTATATACCATTGAAGTAAACAAGAGGCAGAGTCATGAAGTATAGATTCTGAGATGTTTTTGTGGAAGTCTTTGAACCTAGTATTTTATAGGGGACTTGATAG
Source organism: Oryctolagus cuniculus (assembly GCF_964237555.1). Taxonomy (NCBI): domain Eukaryota; kingdom Metazoa; phylum Chordata; class Mammalia; order Lagomorpha; family Leporidae; genus Oryctolagus; species Oryctolagus cuniculus. The sequence continues at coordinate 93,598,091 of NC_091432.1, forward strand.
TACAGTATTAGCAAGAAAAAAAACTAGATGGAGGAGCAGCCTGCAGGATATCATATCTGAATCCTAATTTAAACCAGTGCCAGAAATCTTATTCCTAGCACATGAAACTAAGTGTTTAAACGTTCAAACCACCGTTTTATCATTTTTTTCTTTATTTTAAAGGTAAACATTTGATATATACTGTAGATCAGGGAGAACATTTGGTATTTGTCTTTGTGGGACTGGCTTATTTCACTAAGCATAGTGGCTCCCAGTTGCATCTATTTTGTTGGCAAAAGGATTTAATTCCTTTTTTACGTCTGAGTAGTATTCCACTCTGTCTACCACAATTTCTTTATGCAGTCATCAGTTGATGGACATCTGAGTTAATTCTGTATCTTAGCTATTGTGAATTGAGCTGCAGTAAATATGGAGGTACAGATAATTCTTTCATATGCTGATTTCATTTCATTTGGGTAAATTCCCAGGAGTGGGATTGCTAGGTCCTATGGTATATCTATTTTCAGCTTTCTGAGTTATCTCCATACTATCTTCCGCAATGGCTGTAATACTTTACATTCCTACCAACAGTAGATTAGATTACCTTTTCCCCCATATCCTTACCAGCATTTATTGTTTGTTCATTTCTGTATCAGAGACATTCTACCTGGGGTGAGGTGAAACCTCTTTGTGGTTTTGATTTACATTTCTCTGATGGCTGGTGATCCTGAGCATTTTTTTCATTTAGCCTGTTGGCCATTTGAATTTCCTTTCTTGAAAAATGCCTGTTCAAGTCCTTTGCCCATTTCTTAACTGGATTGTTTGTTTTGTTAAGTTTCTTCAGTTCTTTATAGACTCTGGATATTAATCCTTTATCAGTTTCATAGTCTGCAAATATTTTCTCCCATTCTGTCAGTTGCCTCTTCACTTTGCTAAGTGTTTCCTTTCCAGTGTAGAAGCTTCTCAGTTGACGTAATCCTATTTGTCAATTTTGGTTTTGATTCCTTGTGCTTTTGGGGTCTATTCCAAGAAGTCTTTGCCTTTGCCAATGTCTTGCAGAGTTTTCCCAACATTCTCTTAGAGTAATTTGATGGTTTCATGTCTTAGGTTTAGATCGTTGATCCATTGTAAGTTGATTTTTGTATAAGACGTAAGGTAGGGATTTGTTTCATACTTCAGCTTGTGGCAATCCAGATTTTCCCAGCACCATTTGTTAATGAGACTGTCCTTCTTCTAGGGATTGATTTTAGCTCCTTTGTCAAAGATTTGTTGGTTGTAGATGCAAGGGTTGATTTCTAGAATTTCTATTCTGTTCCATTGGTCTGCATATCTATTTTTGTGCCAGTACCAGGCTGTTTTGATTATAACTGCCCCATAGCATGTCTTGAAGTCTGGTATTGTGATGTCTTGACTTTGCTTTTATTGTTTAAGATTGCTTTAGCTGTTTAGTGTCTCTTGTGTTTCTATATGAATTTTAGCATTGTTTTTTCTAGATCTGAGTAGAATGTCTTTGGTGCACTGAATCTGTAAATTGCTTTGTGTAGTATGGACATTTTGATGATATTAATTCTTCCAATACACAAACATAGAAGGTTTTTCAATTTTTTTATGTCTTCTGTTTCTTTCTTTAATGTTTTATAATTTTCATCATGGAGATCTTTCATCCCCTTGGTGAAACATATTCCAAGGAATTTAATTTTTTTTGTAGGTATTGTGAATGGGATTGATCATAGGAGTTCTTTCTCAGCTATGACATTGTTTATGTATACAAAACCTGTTGATTTTTATGTGTTCATTTTATATCCTGCAAGTTTATCAAACTCTTATGAGTTCCAATGTTATCTTAGTGGAGTCTTTTGGTTCTCCTATGTATAGAATCGTGCCATCTGCAGATAGGGACACTTTGACTTCCTCCTTTCCAATTTGCATCCCTTTGATTTATTTTTCTTGATTCCAGCTTCTTTCTAATGTGTACCTTGACAAGGATTGGGCTGAGGTTGGGAGGGCAGCATGGTATTGACTCTGGAACTTGGGTTCCTGCTACCCAAGTGGAAGACCTGGATTGAGTTCTGGACTTATAACTTTGATTGGCCCAATCCTAACTGTTGTGGGCATTTGAGGGAGTGAACCAGTCAACGAAAGAGCTCTGTCTACCTTTCAAATAAATAAAAATTAAGGGCCGGCACCGTGGCTCACTAGGCTAATCCTCCGCCTGCGTCACCGGCACCCTGGGTTCTGGTCCCAGTTGGAGCACCGGTTCTGTCCCAGTTGCTCCTCTTCCAGTCCAGCTCTCTGCTGTGGCCCAGGAAGGCAGTGGAGGATGGCCCAAGTGCTTGGGCCCCTGCACCCGCGAGGGAGACCAGGAGGAAGCACCTGGCTCCTGGCTTCGGATTGTCGCAGCACGCCGGCTGTAGCGGCCTTATGAGGGGTGAACCAACGGAAGGAAGACCTTTGTCTCTGTCTCTTTCTGTCTCTCTCTCTAACTCTGCCTATCCAAAAAAAAAAAAAAAAAAAAAAATAAGAAAAAAAGTCAAGGAGTACAGTAATCATAATACTTCCATAATTGGTTTATCTCTATCACTTAATCTAATCTTTAATGTTCTGTGATGACTGTATTTTATATAATAAAGATAAGTTTCAAGGCTGGTGCTGTGTGTAGCTGTTAAAGCCAGTGTTTGCAGTGCCAGTATACCATATGAGTGCCAGTTCGTGTCCTGACTGCTTCATTTCCTATCCAGCTCCCTGTGCCTGGGAAGGCAGCAGAGGATGGCACAAGTCCTTGAGCCCCTGCACTCATGTGGATGACCCAGAAGAAGCTCCTGCCTCCTAACTTTTGCCCAGCCCTGGCAGTTGCGGCCATTTGGGGAGTGAACCATCGGATGGCAGATCAGTCCCTCTCTTTTTCTCCTTCTCTGTAAATCTGCCTTTCAAATAAATAAAAAAAAATTTTTAAATACTGAAAAACAAGATAATTTTCTGTTCCAATAACAGTTCATTTGCCAGCTCTGGATTAGTATTAATAGTTGATGTTATGAAAAAAGAAAGTATTTAAAAGGGTTCTTTTTTATAATTATATACCCTGTAAAATTCTGGTTTGTCAGAGTAACAGATTATCATTTTATAAAATCTTTTCTATTTGGAGGCAGTAATATGGGCTGAAAAGACCACTGATCAAGAAACTAAAAGATGTGTTTAATCCTGATTGTATAACTCACTAGCAGTTCTTTGGTTTTCCTGTTTGTCCTTATTTGAGAAATAAGAAGCATTTTAAGTAAGGAAGTCTTGATTTTGCCCATCTTCTGCTTGTTACCATCTCAACACGAGCTTTTCTGGTCCCTTTTCACCGTCAGTGATCATTATCTCCTCAGAGGAACCAGATCATCCTGAGAGCAGTGACCAGAGGCTGGCCACTTTGTTCTGTACAGTAAATCCCAGGATTTCAGAGATGCGGCAGCACATGTATCTGATATATGACTTGTGGTAGGACATTTCTTTGACTTTCAGAATCCACATAGAGGACTCCTCCCAACCACACACACATTCCCCTGTAGCCAGGATTTATTCATATGGGAAGATATGCTTGTTCATCATTGGTCCCATCTAAAAGCCCTGGGAACTTTTTTTTTTTTTTTTAAAGATTTATTTATTTACTTGAAAGTCAAGAGTTACACAGAGAGTGAAGTAGAGGCAGAGAAAGAGAGAGGTCCTCCATCTGCTGGTTCACTCCCCAACTGGCCACAACAGCTGGAGCTGCGCCAATCCAAAGCCAGGAGCCAGGAGCCTCTAAGTCTCCCATGTGAGTGTAGGGGCCCAAGGATATGGGCCATCTTCCACTGCCCTCCCAGGCCACAGCAGAGAGCTGGATCAGCAGTGGAGCAGCTGGGACTTGAGCTGGTGCTCACAAGGGATGCCGGCACTGCAGGCAGTGGCCTTACCTGCTATGCCACAGTGCCAGCCCCTGGGAACTTCTCTTACCTACATTATTCCTTTTGTATTTGAATTGGAAAGATATGAAAGATGTGTGATTCTGGGTTTTTTAGTTTTCTGATTGTTGTTGCAGGGGAGATTTCTGTCTCCTATTTAATTGTTGCAAAGGTTGAAGGAGGAAAGGTGATAGATCATTTAGTGGTTAGTCTTAAGAAATATAAACTGTACCCCAAATGCTCTCACAGCATAGAATGGCTGATGTAGTAGAACGAGTAGTAGTGATGTAGTAGAAAGTCTATGTTTTTTATAAGTTACGAGTTTAAATCCCAGCTCTCTTACATTCTAATTATCTGGCCTTGGCACACCACTTAATCTTAACAAATTATAGAACTTTTAAAATTTTTTAAGTGATTATTTCTTTAAACTGTTAAAAGAGATTCGTTAAACAGTGACACATTATCATCTTTCCTATTTGAACTCTGGTTTGGGGGAAATAATCTTCCGTGTCTCCCTGTGGTAACTTCAGGTAGCAGTAAGGTTCTTGCTGTTTCCCTGGTGATTTGATGATGGTAACAACAATCTTGTTACTCTTTTTAAAGTAAGAACTTCTGCATTTCAAAGGCTCAGGTCTGAGTTTCATGTGATTTACATCACACAAGAGAATATTAATCTGTTTAAACATTTCTAAATGTTTGTTTATTTATTTTCATCTGTTTGAAAGGAAAAGTGATGGAGATAGAGATTCTGGTTCACTCCCCAAATGGTCTCAACAACTAGGACTGGCTTCACCAAAGATAGCATTAAATAAAGCAAACAAAATTCTCTGTTTTCCCGAAATTTGTATTTTTTTTGAAAGGAATAGTTAGATCTTTCATCCACTGTTTAATTCCGTAGATGGCCACAATGGCTGGCGCTGGGCCAGGCTGAAGCCAGGAGCTTCATCTGGGTCTCCCAATTGGGCGGTAGGGGCCTAAGGACTTGAGTAATCTGCGGCTGCTTTTCCCAGGTCATTAGCAAGTAGCTGGGTCAGAAGTGGAGCAGCCAGTACTCGAACTGGTGCCTATTTGGAATGTTAGCATTGTAGGTGGTGACTTTACCCACGGTACCACAATGCCAGCCTCAGGAATTTGTGTTCTAATTGGAGGAAACAGGCAAATATGTAAGCTGCATGTCAGATAACAACAAAGGGTTATCAAACAAAGAAGAGAGCAAGAAGTTTAGGTAGACTGGATTCTAGATGATAAAGAAGGGAAGGCCTCACTAAGATTACAACGTTTGAGCAAAGTCTGGAAGATGGTGAGAAAAAGTACCATGCAGGTATTTGGGAAAGAGGGGCCTGGCAACCCTGCTTTATTTGGCCTTAGCAATAATATTTCTTGGGATATGAAATGTTTTTATAGGAGTGCTCATTTATGTGATAAAAGAGGTTAGATATCTGTGTATATTGTTGCAATTGATAAAATAGCATTTCTTATAGAATAAATGAAAATAATTCTTTTTTAGAAATATTTATTTACCTACTGGAAAGGCAGGGTTATTTATAGAAAGAGGGGAAGAGACAAAAAGATTTTCATCTGCTGGTTCTCTTCCCAAATAACGGCTGAGTCTGGGCCATACTGAAGCCAGGAACTAGGAGCTTCATCCGGTCTCCTACATTAGAGGCAGGGGTCCAAGTAGCTGGATCATCCTCTGCTGCTGTCCCATATGCACTTGTAGGGAGCTGGATTGGAAGTGAAGCACCCAGTACTAGTTTGTGATGTGGGTGTTGCAGGTGATAAATTAACCCAATATACCACAATGCCAGCCCAAAAACAAAATTCTGAAGTTAATTCTATTTCACATTTCCTTTGGCATGTAAATGGTTGCATGCTTTTATAGTTGGAAGTTTAGTTAATGGCATCTTTTCTGAAGTGCAACATCAGCTGAGGTTCTAAATTTACTGAGGTTCAGCAGCCTTTTTAATAGGAGAAATTTTGCTGTTTGTATATTTTAGTAACGTTTTAACAAAACAGTCTTTTAAGAGCATTGAAGCTCTTATGCATTATATTCAAAACTCTAATTTATTTAAACTCTATGCATTATTATTTAAACTCTATGCATTATATTCAAAACTCTAATTTATTTAAAGGGGAAAGACACTTTAAGAACAAATTTATAGATTGACTACAATATTTGAGAAGGTTCTTGTAGAGACTATTTAGTCATCATAACGTCTTCTTAAATCCCACTGGTGGAGTGCTAATGTCATCTGTAGTTTCAAGCATTGAATATCATAAATTATGTTAACCGGTTTATATAATGGGTTAATTTTAGGAGAAAATATGCTTTAAGTATTTATAAAAACTTCAGCAGTCAGAATCCTGAACTTGTTCCACTTCACCTCTCTCTTCTCCCTCACTCCACATGTCAAGAATTTGAAGAAAGTACTGGAGATGAGGGACAGGCAGGGACACACACCATTGAAATTTCCAAGCTGGTCATAGTGAATCACCGGCCATTTCCTTACCTGGTTTTTAGCATTCTTACAGGCAGTGGGAAACATTTTTCTGAATTTGGGTTGTGTTGGGGACTTTAAGCTTCTTTCCTTGAGTGTGAATATGTTAATTACCATTTATCTATAGCTTATATCTGGAAGCATGAGAAGCACTAAATGTGTAGAGAATGTTTGATGCTCTGATTTGTTCAGTGCCTCATGTAGAGGATTACAAAAGGAGTAACTTTCACTGAAGCTGATGAAGGCTTTATCTATTGAAAACACAAGCCAATCATTAACTGTATTGTGTAGACCTGAGCAAATGCTAGTGCTGCTGCTGAAAAGCAGATGTATCTAGTTAAAAAAAAAAAAAAAAACAACAGTGCTGATAAGTTAACACTTGAGAAATTATGTACTCAACTAAATAAATATTTTATCTTAACATTTAGAGTTGGTTTGTAATAGCATTGCAGGTGACAAGGTATTGTTAAATATACAAGTCATTTTTATTTTCTTCTCTCTTCTGCAAGCCTAAGAGCTAAAAGAACTGTTCTTCTATGTCCAGTAGTTAAGGCTCATTCTAGCCAGAGTCCGTGATCCTTTCTTTTTTCTTTAAAATTAAAAAAAAAAAAAAACTTTTTTTAGATTATTTGAAAGGCAGAGTTACAGAGAGGCAGAGGCAGAGAGAGAGGGTGTCTTCCACCTGCTGGTTCACTCCCCAAATGGCCACAGTGGCCGTAGCTGGGCCAGTTAGGAGCCAGGAGCTTCTTCCCAGTCTCCCATGTGGGTACAGGTACCCAAGCACTTGGGCCTTCTTCTACTGCTTTCCTAGGAGGCCATAGCAGAGAGCTGGAATGGAAGTGGAGCAGCTGGTTCTGGAACCAACACCCATGTGGGATGCTGGAACTGCAGGCAGAGTCTTTACCTGTTAAACCATAGAGCTGGCCCCCAATTTTTTTTTTAAATTTATTGACTTTCACTTTTGTTGAAAGGCAGAGAAAGACTTACACAGAGAAAGAATTCTTTCATCATCTGGTTCCCTCCCCAAATGCCCACAATAGCCAGGGATGGCCCAAGCTGAGGCCAGGAGCCTGGAACTCAATTCAGATCTACTGTGAGACTCAAGTACTTGAGCTGCTTTGCAGGGTGTGCATTAGCAAGACACTGGAATTTTAAGTAGAGCCAGGACTCAAAACAACCACTCCTGATAGGGGACCTGGGTGTCCCAAACAACATTTTAACTACTTTGCCGAATACCTATCCCTGTTACAACATTTTGATGTCTAATCCCATATACTTGTACTATACACACATATATTCTTAAAAATGATTCACCTAAGGGCCAGCATTGTTACACAACAGGTTAAGCTGCTGCCTGTGAGCCTGGCATCTCATATGAGCACTCAGCTATTCCACTTCCAGTTCTACTCCCTGGTAATGGCTTGCGAAAGTAGCAGAAGATGGCCTAAGTACTTATGTACGGAGTTCTCTTCAGTATCATTTTTAACAGCAAAAATGTGAAAGCTAGCTAAAATTCAGTAATAGAAGATTGATAATAAGTATGATTACAAATAATGATTTAGGGGCCGGGGCTGTGGCGTAGTGGGTGGGGCTGCTACCTGCGGTACCGGCATCCCATATGGGTGCCAGTTTGAGACCCGACTGCTCCACTTCCAATCCAGCTCTGTGCTATGGCCCAAGTCCTTGGGCCCCTGTGCCTGTGAGAGAGATGTGGAGGAATCTCCTGGCTCCTGGCTTTGGATCGGCGCAGCTCCGGCCGTTGCGGCCAATTGGGGAGTAAACCAACAGATTTACAAAGACCTCTCTTAGCCGGCGCCGTGGCTCAATAGGCTAATCCTCCGCCTTGCGGCGCCGGCACACCGGGTTCTAGTCCCGGTCAGGGCGCCGGATTCTGTCCTGGTTGCCCCTCTTCCAGGCCAGCTCTCTTCTGTGGCCAGGGAGTGCGGTGGAGGATGGCCCAAGTACTTGGGCCCTGCATCCCATGGGAGACCAGGATAAGTACCTGGCTCCTGCCTTCGGATCAGCGCTATGCGCTGGCCGCAGCGGCCATTGGAGGGTAAACCAACGGCAAAAGGAAGACCTTTCTGTCTCTCTCTCTCACTGTCCACTCTGCCTGTCAAAAAAAAAAAAAAAAAAAGACCTCTCTTTCTCTCTGCCTCTCCCTCTTTCTGTGTAACTCTGACTTTCAAATAAATCTTAAAAAAAGGTCTATATGCAGTTATTGATAATATTTTAAAAGAATAGTAACAATACTTATAATCCATGTTCTAAAAGTCATATTAAAGAGAAGGTACACTTTAAGGTGAATCATTTTATTTTATTTTTTAAAAAAGATTTATTGGGGCCAGCATTTTTGTGTAGCAGGTGAAACTACCACTTATTCCATTTATGATCTGGTTCCCTGCTATGGCCTGAGAAAGCAGTGGAAGATGACTGAAGTGCATGGGCCCCTGCACCCACATTGGGGACCTGAAGGAAGCTCCTGGCTCCTGGCTTCGGACCAGCCCAGCTCCAGTCATTGCAAGCATTTTGGGAATGAACCAGCAAATGGTAGATCTCTCTGTCTGACTGTAACTACCATTCAAATAAATAAGTCTTAAGATTTGGACCAGGCCAAAACCAGGAGCTTCATCTTGGTTTCCCAAATTGGGTGGCAGGGGCTCTAGTACTTTGTTACATCTTCTCCTGCTTTCCTAGGCACATTAGCAAGGAGCTGGATTAGAAATGGAGTAGCTGGGACTTTATGTGATGATTGATGTTGGCCTGTCCCACTGAGTGACAATGCTGGCCCACTTTGTTGTCTCTTTGTTTCATAGAATCTTTAGCTATTTTCATCTCTGTTTTTATATATGATGAAATCTATATGCAATTAGTTTAAAATATGTAGAAAATACTCTACAGCAAGGCTTTGTGTAGGAACATTTTGTTATTTGGGTCACAGGAGAAAATAACTTACAGATGGAATTTTTAATTCTTTTGGCTTCTGAGTATACTTGTATATTGTAATAAGAATTTCATGGGAGGCTTTCACTGTGGTGTAGTAGGTTAGGCCACTGCCTGCAGTGCTGGCATCCCATATGGGCATTGGTTTGAGTCCGGGCTGCTCTACTTCTAGTGTAGCTCCCTGCTGATGGCTTGGAAAAGCAGTGGAAGATGGCCCAAGTGCTAGGGCCCCTGCGCCCCTGTGGGAGACCCAGAGGAAGCTCCTGGCTTCTGATTGGCCCAACTCCAGCCATTGCAGCCATTTGGGGAGTGACCTGTCTCTTTGTCTCTCCCTCTGTCTGTCTGTAACTCTGCCTCTCAAATAAATAAATAAATCTGGGGCTGGCGCTTTGGTGTAGCAGGTAAAGCCGCTGCCTGCGGTGCCAGCATCCCATATGGCGCAGGTTTGAGTCCCTGCTGCTCCACTTCCATTCCAGCTCTCTGCTGTAGCCTGGGAAAGCAATGAAAGATGGCCCAAGTCCTTGGGCCCCTGCACTCGCATGGGAGACTGGGAAGAAGCTCCTGGCTTTGGATTGGCACAGCTCCAGCCGTTGTGGCTACCTGGGGAATGAACCAACGAATGGAAGATCTCCCCCTCCCCCTATCTCCTCCTCTCCCGCTCTCTCCCCCTCTCCCCCTCTCCCCCTCTCCCCTTCCTCCCTTCCTCCTCCCCTCTGCCTCTCTGTGACTCTGCCCTTCAAATAAATAAATCAATCTAATAAATAATGTGCTCGCTTCGGCAGCACATATACTAAAATCTAATAAATAAATAAATAAATCTTTACTGAAAAAGGGGATTTAAGGCTTAAAAAATATGTTCTTTTGCCTTAACTCAGAGGGAAAAAGTGGGCGATTCCCTTGTGGATCATGAGTTTTAGTCATATGACTACTGTTTTAAATTATTAACTTGAAAACTACATTTTATCTTTAAATTGGAAGTGGGTAACAATCATCTACTAGGTGAAGATGGTTTTCCTTCCCTTAAAATGCCAGACATAACTTTTTGAAATCCTGTTCTTATACTTTATGTCTCAGAGGTAAAAGTTGAGTGACTTAGTGGTGAAAAATACTGGAGAGGAAGGGTGGATGCAGTGAGGTGACAGACTTTATGTTTATGTAGAGCTGTTTAACGCATCCTTTGCACATATGTACCCTATTAAGATTTGGGTATTTGTTATCTAATGCAGTGCATCATTTTGTTTCAGTCACATCGATCAGACAACAACATGGCAGGACCCAAGGAAGGCCATGCTCTCTCAGATGAATGTTACAGCCCCCACTAGTCCACCCGTGCAACAGAATATGATGAACTCGGCCTCAGGTGAGACACTGTAATGAGAGCACACAGATGCTTATGCATTGATAAAGCTTTATGGAAAACAGTCATTATACTTTTTAGGGCAACTAGAGAAATAGTGATAATTTTCTATCCAATTTCACATAGGAGATATTTTATTTCAAAATAACATATGCTATATTGTAGCCTTGTTTAAGTTATTAAGGCATAAGAGGACCAGTAACTGAAAACCAATTTTTTTAAGATTTTATTTATTTATTTATTTAATTGAGAAGTAGAGTTACAGAGAGAGGGAGATATAGAGAGAAAGGTCTTCTATCTGCTGATTCACTCTCCAAATGGTGGCAGTGGCCGGAGCCAGCCCGATCCAAAGCCAGGAGCTTCTTCCGAGTTTCCCATGTGGGTTCAGGGGCCCAAACACTCGGGTCATCTTCTGCTTTTGCCGACCATAGCAGAGAGCTGGATTGGAAGAGGAGCAGCCAAGACTTTGAACTGGTGCAAATATGGGATGCCGGCGCAGCAGGCAAAAGCTTAGCCTACTTTGCCGCAGTTCGGACCCCTAAACTGATTGTTTTTCAAGTTTTGGTTCTGAAGTATCTTGGATTTCTAGTTTTGCCTTTTTTTTTTTTTTTTTTTTTAAGATTTATTAATGTATTTGAAAGCAGAGTTACAGAGAGGCAGAGGCAGAAAGAGAGAGGGAGAGTTCTTCATCTGCTGGTTCACTGCCAGATGGCCACAACAGCTGGAGCTGGGCTGATCCCAAGCCAGGAGCCATGAGCTTCTTCTGTTTCTCCCATGTAGATGTAGGGGCCCAAGCACTTGGGCTATCTTACGCTGCTTTCCCAGATGCATTAGCAGGGAGCTAGATTGGAAGTGGAGCAGCCGGGACTCAAACTGGTTCCCATCTGAGATGCCAGCACTGCAGGCGATGGCTTTACCCACTATGCCACAGCACTGGCCCCTTTGCTTTTGTTTTATTCTGCTGCTTTCTTGTGTTTGATTTGAAATTTCCCTTTTCCTTCCGTGGTTTGGATGGAAAGCCAAGCTATGGTGTTCTTTTAAAAGTAGATATTCATTCTACCCTGAAAATGCCTGGAAAGCCGTAACTTACAAACCTCAGAGAACAACTTATTCCCAGATCCAAAATGGGTTCCATACAACTCCACCTCTTTCATGGAAGATAAACCTGAATATAAATATTTTTTTTTGCCTCATATCTGGCAGTTTACTTGAATCTAAAGTTTTCCTTATTTACATAATAAGGAGGAACAGTGTCCCTTATGACAGAGAGGAACATATTAAAAGAAATAATATGTATAAAACTATTATGCATTTATTATATTTCTATTATAGAATAGGTACTAAAGTGAAAGTTTAGTTTCTTTCCTTTCCCTTGTCAGTTAGATTCTGTCTGGCTCTTTTTTTCTTTCGGTGATTCAAGGCCGTATTAGGAGAAGGTTACCCTTCTTCATGCCTGGAATCAGGGATTGAAGCATTTGGGTTGGATTTCTAACAACTCCTCTGCTTTCCCACTTTACCAGCCTTCTGCATGTCCTGGATCAGGGCACAGATGGCAGCACAGAAAAATGGGAGCTTTAGTAACTCTGATGACATTTCCCTTCAAGCTCATCTGTCTTTCCTGTCCAAAAACTAACAAAGAAAATATTAGTAGCTACACTATAGATTTTATTGGGCTGGCGCCTGTGGTGCCGGCATTCCATATGGGCACTGAGTTCTAGTCTCGGTTGCCCCTCTTCCAGTCCAGCTCTCTCCTGTGGCCCAGGAGGGCAGTGGAGGGTGGCTAGAGTGCTTGGGCCCCTGCACTGGCATGGGATACCAGGAGGAAGAACCTGGCTTCTGGCTTCGGATTGTGGCGGCCATTTGGGGAGTGAACCAACGGAAGGAAGACCTTTCTCTTTGTCTCTCTCTCTCTCTCTCTTTCTCTCACTGTCTATAACTCTACCTGTCAAAAAAAAAAAAAAAAAAAACACTATAGATTTTAGTAAGCCTTTGGAAAAGGACTGTTGCCAGAGAGAAGGGTGGTAAAATTAGTTGACAGGAGAGTTTCTTGACTAAAACACTCTTAAAAAAATTAATTCATTATGGGGCTGGCATTGTGGTGTAGTCAGTAAAACCACCGCCTGTGACACTGACCAATTCCATATGGGTGCCAATTCATGTCCTGGTTGCTCCACTTTTGATGCAACTCACTGCTAATGGCCTGGGAGAATAGCAGAAGATGGCTCAAGTGCTTGGGCCCCTATCACCAACATGGGAGAGACCCCAGAGTTTCTGCTTGGCCCAGTGCTGGCCATCTGGGGAATGAACCAACGGATGGAAGATCTCTCTCTCTCTCTCTGTTTTTTTCCCCTCTCCTTCTCTCTTTCAAAGTAAGTGATATAAAAAAATCTTTTTAAAAATTAATTCATTAAATCTTCATTTTAACTCATAAAATAGGAAAACATTTATTCTCTGAATTGTTTTGTATCTGACATTACATTTAAATCCTAAAAATTTTAAAGGCAAAACATTATGCAAATATTGATGAATATTTTAGTTGATACCTATAACTCATTAATTTAAACTTTATTTTCTAAGATTAGACATTTTGCATCTATCAAGGTTGGATATTTGTTTCTGTTACATGGTATGATGGTAATGGCCTGAGGAAAAGAAAATTTCAGCTCATTTATGTTTAAGGTCAAAGAGTATGTATATATCAGCTTGGAATGACTATGTTTTAGTATAACTGTCTCGTTTATAAAATATGACATGTTTTTATGTACTGCATGTAAATTGGTAGGCATGCTGACTGAGGGCTGTATTTAATAAAGAGGCAGGTTTGGCAGGAACAGTTTCAGTGGAGTAAAATAAGTATGACTGGAGAATTAGGAATGAGGGGAAGAAAGTATGAAGAGAAGATTGTGGGTAGAGAGTTCAGAGGAGGCGTGGGAAAAGCCACCCCAGAAAGACTAGAGAATGTTAAATGGTAGGGTAGGGTATTTATAATAATAGTAATAAGTCCTATATATATCCCAGGTATCTTTGGGAGGTTGGTTTCAGGACATGTCTCCACAACCTGCTACCCCATACCTAAAGTCTAAAGATGGGAATTTTCATATATAGTCAGGATCCTCCAGATAGATAGATAGATATTATCATATATATATATATATATATATATATATATATATATATATATAAACTGATATTATTATATATATATATAATGATATTGTCTGGGATACTTCAAAAAATTCATGGAAGATGGAATTAGAAGATAAGTCTATTTTGGTGTAAAAGTTTATTTGAAATATATGCACAGTTTTTTCCATAAAATGTATTTTCCATGAACTTTTTGAAGATCTTTGTATTAATATATAACCTGGACAGTCCTCCTGTGTACTTGGAATCACATCTAGATTACTGATAACCCCTCATAGGGTTGTTGAGGGAATAACGAAAACAAAGAAAGTCTGTGCATGTTCTGTGCATTCTTTTTCCTCTCAAATATTTTCTACCTGTGGTTGCTAGAATCCACAGATGGAGAACCCATGGATATGGAGGATCCTGACTATATATGAAAATTCTCAGAATCAGACAAACTTAAGCCTGGTTTATTATGAATTTTATCATAAAAATATAAATGGAAGCTTAGCTGTCAAATCAAGTAATGATGCTACTGTGTCTTTCATTCTGAATTACACATGATTGTTTGTTGCCTTCCATTTCAGTGGGTATTTAAAAATAAACAGAGAACTTCTACATGCTTTTGAAATGCTTTGGAATGAATCTCACAGGCACTGTAATCTTACATACCTCATGTTCACTTAAATGATAGCTATAATGACCTGTTAGGTTTCAGCCTAGAGGCTTCTCTATCTGAAAACTATCGGTGGTGCTTAGTGGCTGTGTAGTAATCTGTAGTGAGGCGCACAACACAATTTCCTAAGTAGTTTAAAGAAAAAATGTTCTTGTTCTCTGTCAAGGATTGTACAGAATGTAGAAGCAACTTTATCTCCTTGAGAAAAGAAGCAAAATGGTTCTCTTTTGTGCTTGGAAAATGATATTTTAAGGATTTTTTAAGGCCTGGAGTCAGTAAGCAAGAGGACTGTGAGAATATTTAAATCAATTTTGAGGGCGTTTCTGTCACAGCAAACTGCTGAGGTCAAGCAGGCTATAGGCACAGTTTTACCCTGGAAGGGAATACCTTCCAAATATGCCAGTCTGAAGCCTTCTGATAAAAGAGAAAGCTACATAGTTCTTTTGGAGCACCTTATTGAGTAAATCAAGCTAAAAATAACTTGATTTACACATTTATCACCAATTAATTTAACAAGTTTCTAGTTTCGCTCTTTTGGAAAAATTTTCCTCATTCAAAGTCTTAACTTTGTGTTCTGCTCCAACTTTGTCTGTTTTCCTTAAAATACATAGTCTCCAGGTCCCCCAAACCTGTTTTCTGCATACTTCTTAGTGGTTGACAGAATTGGATGGTCTGTTAAGAGTCTTTCCAATTCCAACATTTTATGAAATTTTGTTTCTTTGAGTCTAAGTCTAGCAAAACCGATCAGAGTTAGTTTTGTTTTTACAAATCCTTTTTCAAAATATAAAATTGAAATGATCAATTTCAGACCTGTGGTTTGCAGTTGGGCAGATTAAGAGATCACTCCCAAAAAGGGTATACCTGGAAAAAGTTTTAGAGATAGAATTCACTACATCCTATGAAAAAGATTATATTTTTTCAACTATAATTTAATTGGCAGGTAAATGACAATGAAGTTTATGAAAGGAACTTGACAGGTGAGGAATAGACAAAATTTTAAAAAGGAAGATAGAATAATTCTATAAAGTAATGATTATTTCACATTAAAGTAGGCACACACCTACATGAGGGACCTTCAAAAAGTTCACAGAAAATGCATATTACCAAAAAAACATGGATTTCAAGTTTTTTTGTACCAAAATAAATTTCTTTTAATTTTCCCATGAACTTAAAAGTACTTTCATCTACATCTACATATATATGTAGATGTAAAACCCAGTCCATTAAATTTAACATGAAATAGTTGTCTTTTAAAAGTTACTGTATAAATAAGTTATATTATGCTTATAATACATTAATCTTTTGATACATTCTTGGGATCTATATAAAACAGTTCTACACATTGAGAATTAGGTAAATACTTACTGATTTTTCTGTTTTACATTAGGAAATAAGAATTTGGGAGGGAAAAGTAATACTTCTTTAATTGGCTATGTATGATACAATTAATAGCAGTTAACATTAATTCACAAATTGCTAATTTGTAAAGTAATAAAGTTAAGGAATTATACTCTGGTGATTCAGAAATAACTATTTGTCAAATGGCTGGTAACTAAGTAGTAGAGTCATTAGAAATCATAAGCCTTGATTATATTAAGCAAATCATTATCTGCTTTTGAAAAATGTACATTTGATGAGAACCCAAAGCCAAAATGTCTTACTATGGATAATTTTTATAGTATTCATTATTTTCACATTTTCAAGTTAGTTTTCTAATTCTCAAATCTAACACATCAGTTCATTTCCTTATTATGAAAAATGGTATGGAATTCTTAGGAAATATCTTCAGAGAGGTCTAGAAAGTGCCCTCTTGATTGTGAAAAGCTATGCATGTTAAAAGAGTTTGCTATGGGAAGCGGGATACACAGCAGACTCATAGAATGGCAGATGTCATTAAACAGCACTCTGACCTCAGAATCAGCCCTTAAGGCATTTGGATCCAGCTGAAAAGCCCATGAGAGTATTTCAGGCATGGAAAGCCAAGACGCTGTGGCCAAAAAAAAAAAAAAAAAAATTTACCTAAATAAAAGTGTGAGTGAGATTCCAGTGGAAAGAACAGGTCATCAAAGAAGGAGGTACCTTTCTCTGGAGGGAGGAGAGAACTTCCACTTTGACTATGACCTTGTGTAAATATGATCAGAGTCAGCGCACTCAAAAGGCTTCCATAGCCTTGGCAACTCATGACAAGAGCCTAGGGTGATTACTGATGCCATAAACAAGAGTGTCAATTTGTAAAGTCAACAACAGGAGTCACTGTGCACTTACTCCTCATGTAGGATCTCTGTCCTTAATGTGCTGTACAGTGTGATTTAATGCTATATATATATGATCAATTTAGTATATATTAAGTAAAGATTTCAACAGTTTGCACCCACACAGACACACAAAGTATAAAGTACTGTTTGAGTACTAGTTACAGCATTAATTCACATTGTACAACACATTCTTTTCCCTCTGTGTCTCCCTCTCTCTCTCTGTAACTGCCTTTCAAATAAATAATTTGGTAAGAAATTATCAATGTTTTACTTGTCATTTTTATGCTTTCTACCTATTCTCTACCTCTGTCATTTTTCTTAGTGACAATCTTTCTCATCTGGTTTTTTTGTGCTTTGACAGAGATTACAGGAATAACATAACAGGTAAACACTGAGACACTTCTATGTGACTCATTTGCTTGCATCTGAACACTTTTCCCCCACTGCAGCAGTGAAGATGTTTAGCATACTCTTTTTTTTAAACTTTTACTTAATGAATATAAATTTCCAAAGTACAGCTTATGGGTTACAATGGCTTTTCCCCCCCATAACTTCCCTACCACCCACAACACTCCCCTCTCCCACTCCCTCTCCCATTCCATTCACATCAAGATTCATTTTCAATTCTCTTTATATACAGAAGATCAATTTAGCATATATTAAGTAAAGCTTTCAACAGTTTGCACCCACACAGAAACACAAAGTGTAAAATACTGTTTCAGTACTAGTTATAGCATTACTTCACATTGGACAACACATTCTAAGCCAGGAACTTCTTCTAGGTCTCTTAACATGAGTGCAGGGCCCAAGCAGCTGGACTATCCTCTGCTGCTTTCCCAGGCACTCTGGCAAGGAGCTGGATTGAAAGTGGAACAACCAGGACTCAAACTGGCACCCATTTCAGATGTCATCGCTGCAGGCAGTGGCTTTACCCACTAAGCCACAGCATCAGTTCTTAACATAATTGTTTAAATCTTCTAAAAAAACTTATATAAAAATTACTATGCTGTTTTTGTGGGATATGTTTATCTCAATAAGCTTTCTGTCAGATACAGGTCATTGAGTCTTTTTAAAGTATTCATTTCTTCATTCCCTCCTTAAAGAAACCCAAATTACTTATTTTAAGAGGTGGGTATGTTTACTTTGTTTTTCAGTAGCTTTGAATCAGTTTGTTTTTTAATAGTGTTATTTTCTTTTTTTGAGAGAGAGAGAGAGAGAGCTGGGGAGACAGAGACAGAGAGAACCGCCATCAACTAATTCACTCCCCAAACACCCACAATGGCCTCTGGTGGGGATTAATGCTGGGAACTAAATCTAGGTCTCCCATGTGTGGCAGGAACCCAATCACTTGAGCCATCACTGCTACCTGCCAGGGTCTGCATTAGCAGGAAACAAGAGTCAGGCACCAGAGCTGGAGACAGGTATCCAACCTAGGCACTCCTGTGTGGAACTCGGGCATCTTAACTGCTAGGTCAAATGCCGGATTGGAGTGTTGTGTTTTTCAGTTTCAGAATCATGGTATCCTCAATACCTAGCTGGATCTCAAATGAGTTGGAGAGTACTGTGTTCATACACTTAGTTATGTACTTGATTATTCCAGATAGGTAACTTTTTCCTGTGCTCTGTGTCATTTTATAGGTTATCTTTCTGAAGCAAGGGGAAATATATAGGAACTCAATATTGTTAAATTCTGTTGACCTGATCTTGGAGCACAAATAACAAATTGAAGTAACTATTTAGGGGAAATAAAATTCCCTTTGAATACCGAAAATTATTGTGATTTTAGTGTTAACATTGAACCTAGTGAAGAAGAAAAGGAGGATTTAAATTGCCAAGAGTAAGACAACACTGGTAAAGGATATAAAGAGGGGTGGGCATTTGGCATAATGGTTAAGATGACAGTTGCTGGTTGAGATGCTTTCGTCCCACTCCGGAGTGCCCACTTTCTGCTAATGCAGATTAGGGAGTCAGAGGTGATGATTCAAGGAATTAGATTCCTGCCATCCATATTGGAGATCTGGGTTGAGTTTCCAGTGGCTTCTTGTTTCAGCCTAAGCCTAGCCTCAGTCACTGCAGGCATTTGGTGAGTGAGCCAGTAGATGGGGGCTATTTCATTCACTCCCTCTGCCTAATTAATTATATATATTAAGAAAAATTCACAAGTATCATTGCTATCAGCAATGTTAGTAAAATGAGTTATTAAATAGTGAGACTTAGAAGTGTCCATGTTCAACTTTTCTTCAGTGATTATTTGGATTTTTGGAAACTGCTCAGCTTAAGAGAGAATGAAAAAAAGATTAAAGTATTTACACTTAAGAATCAAATTAAATATCTGTTTTGTTTCTTCTCAATAGATGTTGAAATACTATTTTTGTCTTTCCCTCTGATTTCTAAATCCTTCTGGTTACTCTATTGCTACAATAATTTTATGACTCATAGGAAAAATATTTGTGTGAAAGATTAAGATGCTAATTTTTAAAAATATCCATAGACTACCATATATAGACAACATAAGTGAAATGAAAGAAATCTGCAATACTCATCAGAATTTTCCAAAATAATAATTCATTTTGATATTAATAAGGTGTAATGAGGAGTGGACTTGCTTTATGTTAAAGTTTTAATGAAAGGTAGTTGCTTTATTTGGGCAGTCTGAAGTCTAAATGTGCTATTTGGTTTTGCTTCAGCTAGTTTTCTTCAGTAAATTTATTAAAAACTAAGCTGTTTCATTAAGTTAAAATCTAAACGTTTCAAGATGCACTGAAGAATTCCCTATTAGGAGGTTTTCTAAGTCTATATTTCTTTCTTCTTAGGAAGGTAATCTATAAAATGATAACAGGAATGATTCTTAAAAGTTTCATAGTTTTACTTTGAAATAATTCTATTTTTTCCTTTCTAAACCGTTCACTCAAAAAATATCAGATGTCCTACATTGTACTAAACAATGTGGTGGCCAGTCAAGTTAGGACATCTTTTCTATGTAATTGTAACAATAAATACTACAGCAGATGTATATCCTGAATGCTGAGAAGGTAGGAGCAGCACATTGATCAATAATGGGGAGAGTAGAGAAGATTCCTTTGAGGAAGCAGAGATTCATTTATTTCCACAGCCAATACTGAATGCTTACTTTGTGTCAGGCATCATTCAAAATCATGAGAATATCGAATATCAATAAATGCACAGTGTTCCAGATAGTTAAAAATGGAAAGAAGAAAAATAAACTTGTATGGGGCAGAGTGATTGTCTAGGGCTGGAGAGAGGTGATACTTGTGATAGCTGCTTCACTGCAGGCTTCTGTGATTGATGTCCTTCGAGCAGACAGCTGAATGAACTAAGGATGAGAGCCATGAACATATCTGGGGAAAGTTCCATGCATAACACAATTTAAAGGTCTTGAGGAATGTCTGGAGAATGGCGAAAAGCTCACTGTAAATGAACGGTCAGTGAAATGTAGCAAGGAAGTCACATTACACAGGTCCTTATAGGGCTGGAGCAAAGGAGTGACATCTGAGCAAGTTTTTAAAAGTAGGAGGATGAGTTTGGAGATAGTTGCAGTAACTTGGGGAGAAGATGACCAGGGTGGTGGTGATGGAAGTGTTAAGTGGTTTGATTCACCTGAGTTTCAGTAGTTGAGTGGAAGTTAAATTTGATTAAGAGAAAGGGAAGGTGGCCGGTGCTGCGGCTCACTTGGCTAATCCTCTGCCTGCGGCGCTGGCACCCCAGGTTCTAGTCCTGGTGGCGGGGCTGGATTCTGCCCCGGTTGCTCCTGTTCCAGTCCAGCTCTCTGCTGTGGCCTGGGAAGGCAGTGGAAGATGGCCCAAGTGCTTGGGCCCTGCACCCGCATGGGAGACCAGGAGAAGCACCTGGCTCCTGGCTTTGGATTGGTGCAGCGCACCGGCTGGCTGCGTTGGCTATTTGGGGGGTGAACCAACGGAAGGAAGACCTTTCTCTCTGTCTCTCTCTCACTAACTCTGCCTGGCAAAAAAAAAAAAAAAAAAAAAAGAAGGTAAAAGTAGCTTTGTAAGAGTGATCACTGAGGCCTGAAAACCCTGGCACTATATAACTAGCGGTAGAATGGTGGGGGGATAAGACTGAGTCTTCCTTGGCTTGCCTTTGCATGATAATTTGAAATAATTCTGAAAATTTAAGGATACCATTACAAATAATGCCTTTTCTGATTTAAAAAAAATTTTTTGGGGAAGATTTATTTATTTGAAAGCAGAGTGGCAGAGAGAAATCTTCCATTTGCTCATTCACTCCCCAAAATAGCCACAAAGCCCAGGCTGGGCCAGGCCTTCAAGGCTGAGGCCAGAAACTAGAAACTCAATTCTGGTTTCCCACATAGGTGGTAGGAGCCCAAGTACTTGGGCCATCATCTGCTGCCTCCCAGGCGCATTAGCAGGAAGTCCGATTGGAAGCGGACCAGCTGGCATGCGAAGCAGCACTCAAGTAGGGGATGCCCGCACTGCAAGCTGCAGCCTAACCCACTCTGCTGTAGCTCCAGCCCCAATAATTTTTTTTCTAGGGGTCTTTCCTTGTGATTTTTCATGTTTTTTGTTATCTGGTCATTTGATCTCTCATTTTCTCGTATTTTATCCTGCTGCTATGTATATATAATACATGAGTTTAATAATTTAAATATATTATTAGAACAAACTGGTAGAACTATTTCAGGAAAGAGTAGGGAACTGGCTTTTAAACACCTGCCATGTGACATGCCCAAGGTCAAGAACTTTTCTTTTAGCCCTGTCAACAATCCCTTTAGAGAGTGTTTATCTCCATTATATGGGTAAGGAAAATGAGCATTAAAGCATTTGCCCAAGGTTAGAACATTAATAAATATTGGATGTAAAATTTGAAACCAGGTCTGTCTGAATCTAAAGACTTTACAATTTCCCTACAAATATACTGTTTCGAACTGGATGTGAAGCTAAAATCATACTTAATTTCATTTGTGATGTATTAAAATTGTTTTGTTTTCAAATCTAGTAACCTTATGAATCTTATTTTTATATATTGGTAAAGTTTGAGTTAGTGGTAATTCTGATAAAGGTTTAATAAAAGTCTTCTGTATTCTAGAGCAGTACTTTTTTTAAGATTTATTTATTTATTTGAAAGAGTTACACAGAGAAAAGAGAGGCAGAGAGAGAGAGGTCTTCCATCTGCTGGATCACTCCGCAATTGGCCACAATGGCCGGAGCTGTGCTGATCCGAAGCCAGGAGCCAGGAGCTTCTTGTGGGTCTCTCATGCAGGTGCAGGGGCCCAAGAATTTGGGCCATCTTCCACTGCTTTCCTAGGCCATAGCTGAGAGCTGGATTGGAATTGGAGCAGCTGGGACTCAAACTGGTGCCTATATGTGATGCTGGCACTGCAGGCGGTGGTTTTAACTGCTATGCCACAGTGCCAGCCCGGAGCAGTACTTCTTAATTTGTAATGTATGGAGAAATTGCCTAAGGGTTTGTTAAAATGAAGATTCTTAGTGGATCTGATTCAGTGGGAATAGGATCTGATATTCTGCATTCTAACTTGTTACCAGGTGATGCTAATCATGGACTTCACAGGTAGAAGGCTCTGGAATGCTTTAAATTTAAAGCCATAGAAACTTTATTGGAAGTCTGTTTTGTAGTTTCTATTTTAGACTGGAAGATAATTTTGTTAGATATGGATGACTTCATCTCATATCTTGTATAATATAAAAAATCTTCTTTTTTTAAAGATTTATTTTATTTATTTGAAAGACAGTTACAGAGAGAGGTAGAGACAGAAAGGTCTTCTATCCACTGGTTCACTCCCCAGATGGCTGCAAGGGCTGGAGCTACGCCGATCCGAAGCCAGGAGCTTCTTCCGGGTCTCCCATGCAGGTGCAGGGGCCCAAGGATTTGGGCCATCTTCTGCTATCCCAGGCCATAACAGGGAGCTGGATCGGAATAGAAACAGCTGGGACTAGAACCGGAGCCCATATGGGATGCCGGCGCTTCAGGCCAGGGCTTTAACCTGCTGTGTCACAGCGCTGACCCCTAAAAATCTTCTAAACTAAGTGTTTTCCACCTTTTTAAAAAGTATATGACTTACAAAAGCACAAACTAAAAATCAGAAAAATTGTGACTTGATCATGACTAATCATTATTTAATAGATCAGGTTCTTAATCCTAACCTTCAGAGAAGAAAGGATGTAGGCAAATGATTAGGGTACAGTCAGGGGACATGAGCACAGTAGTGCTGGTGACTAAAATGCGGGTAAATAGTAGTGCCAAGATTCCAGTCTAGCCCTTCAGATGTAGATCAGAGCTGGTCTGTCTCTCACGTTGCCCACTGTGATCTACAAGGGTTTTGGGTTCATCGACATGTTCTGGTAGTTTGTCAAAAGAATCTGAACACTTAAGGGGAAAAAAGAAATGGGATTGTTAATACTCTTGCATTTGCTTAACAGATTTTCTTTAGTATACTTACAATATTTCTTGTTTCTATCTGTGGGTCTATACACAGAAATCACAGAATTCCAGCTTATGACAGAGCTGCATGCTTCAGCTCAATTTTTTTTTTTTTTAAGATTTATTTATTAGAAAGGGAGAGTAAGAGAGAGAGAGAGATATCTTTCATCTGCTGATTGACTTCCTGAATGGCCTCAGTGACTGGGACTGGCTGAGCCAAGCCATAGCCAAGAACCAGTAGCCTCATCCGATCTCCCATGTAGGTGAAGAGCACCAAGCACTTGGGCCATCTTCTGCTGCTTTCCCTGGTGCATTAACAGGGAACTGGATTGGAAGTGGAGCAGCCAGTACTCAAAACAGGTACCCATATGAGATGCTGGTGTTGCAGGCAGTGGCTTAAACCCATTATGCCACAACACCAATTCCATCAGCTCAGTTTTTACCCAAAGAGTAAAACTGTTACTCTGGAGGCCAGAAGAAAACCTTATTTCTTTTCTAAAAACTTAAATTATAAACTGCTTTTATTTTTCCCCAGCAAGTGCATTTATTGTCTCATGTTTGGTTTAGAAGCCACAAAAAAGTTAGTGATAGAAGTTAGTGATAGTAATATTTAAAGGTTCCTCAAATTTGTATATAGCAATTTTTTCCATTGTGTCTCACTGGAGTGTGGGCAGAACTTTCCTAGAGATTGTTTAGGGCTTATAAGTTCAAGCATATTGAATTTCAGATATTTAGATTTATGGAAGATTTTTGCAAGCAAAACTGCAGTAGAGTCAAAAGTGCATCTATTTTTGTTACTGTTTTAAGTTGAGAGCTACAGTGTGCAAACCAGAGTATCACAAACTAACCTGGCAGTAGTTTCTAATAAATATTGCCATCTTTTTCCTAGGCATCCTTGCAAAATCATGCATACCCTCTCACAAAAGAAATGGAGAATTTTTAAAAAAGATTTATTTTATTTATTTGAAAGGGAGAGTTACAGAGAGATAAGGGGGTGGGGGTAGGTCTTCCATCTTCCATCTTCCATCTTCCATTCCAAAATGGATGCAATGGCCAAGGGTGGGCTAGACCCTAAGCCAGGAGCCAGGAGATTCTTCGAGGTCTCCCACTTGGGTGCAAGGACCCAAGGACTTGGGCTGTCCTCTGCTCCTTTTTCAGGCACATTAGTAGGGAGCTGGATTGGAAATGGAGCAGCTGGGACATGAACTGACGCCCAAATAGGATGCCAGCATTACAGGCAGTGGCTTTCCCAGCTACGCTACAACTAGCCCCAAGAACTCTTTTTTATATTCTCAGGCAGAATGATAAATTCTTCTTATAATACTACCTAGCTTATTGCTAAATTCAGTGCAAAAAGAGAAAACACAAGACAGTATGTCGTAAGAACCTAAGAAATCCAAACAAGTACAATTTAAATTCATAGGTGAGGAAGAGTTTGTAGTGGGACAGAACTGAGAAGAGATTCATAAAGATGTGGGTAGAATTTCAGGGACAATCAGACACTATTTGGGACACCCCATCCTGTACTGGAATGCCTGGGGTTGAATTTCAACTCTGCTCCTGATTCTAGCTTCCTTCTATTGTGTACCTTGGGAGACAGCAGGTGATGGCTCAAGTACTGTGGTTCCTACCATCTGTGTGCAAGACTCTGAATTCTCAGCTCCTGGCTTTGGCCTCACCTAGCACAGCCCTGGCTATTGTGGGCATTTGGAAATGAACCAGGGAACGGAAGATCAATCAAGATCAATATCTCTCTCTCATGCATGCACGCTCTTTTCCCTCTCCCTTTTAAATGAATTCACAATACATTTTAAGAGTTTTTTAAAATAAATAGAATTTCCATGCTAGTTACAGTTGGATGGGGGATAGAGACACATTGAGAATATGTGGAGGTTGAAAGTACATGACATTGGCAGGTACTGGAAAGAAGGGAGTGAACAAGCCATGCCACTGGGCGGAGTGTCATCGAATGAATTACTAAATGACTGAAGATGGAATCATTTTACCAAGGAGAAAGCACCTGATGTAGTATGATAGAGTAAACTACGTAGTCAACACAGCAGGAAAGTGACATTCAGATTGGGGAGGAATGAGTAGCTGTTAGCTAAGCAAGGAAGATGGAGAGAGTAATTACGCATGTGTGAGAGTTTGAAGGACTGAAAGAAAACTGAGAAGGACTTTGAAATGATCATGGAGGAACAGATAGAAATTAGAGCGGTTGGTGCTTTCAGTTCCTGTGCAGTGCTATGTAATAATGCCCAATTATAGAGGATAACCTACTAAAGATTTGAGAATTTTTCTTGGGAACTTTAGGGAGCTCAATCAGGGTGCTACTTTCTCAGAGGAAGTGAAACAAGATGATCTTATAGCATATACAAAGTTTAATGTCAGAGTAAAGACCAATTCACGGGTTATTACCAAAATTTAGTCTTGGTGAAAGCTTACATTAAAGTTTTATTTGGGGGCAAATGCAAATGATAGTTTTAAGTAAAACTCATTCAAGATACAGTGACACAGTTTTTTGAAGTATTTCAGGAGTGCATTGAAGGTATGGGAATTATTGAAAATGACTGAAGCTTTAGAATTTCATGAAAGTTCCAGGAAAAGAAGATTTTGAAAGACACAAAGCAGCTTTTGATTATTGTCTGACATATTTGGCAGTGTGGCACATAACAGCATGAATTCTGGAGCACTAGGCTCGCCACTTAATATTGGGCTTGGTGGTCTTGGGCAAGCTAATTTGTCTTGGTTTCAAGTTTTCTCACTGCTGACGTGGGGGGTAATAATAGTGCTTACACACAGCCAGTGCTGTGGCATAGTGGGTTAAGCTACTGTCTGCAGTGCCGGCATCGCATATGGGTGCCGATTCAAATCCTGGCTGCCCCCACTTTGAATCCCCCTGCTAATGTATCTGGGAAAGCAGCAGAAGATGGCCCAAGTCCTTGGCCCCTACATCCACATGGGAGACTTGGAAGCTCCTGGCTGCTGGCTTCAGCCTTGCCCAGCCTCAACTGTTGATAGCCATTTTGGGGGTGAACTAATGGATGAGGACCTCTCTTTCTCTCTCTCTCTGTTCCTCTCTGTCTCCTCCTCTCTTGCCAACTCTACCTTTCAAATAAATAAAATAGATCTTAAAAAAATAAATAGTGCTTATGTCATGGGGTTTCAAGTTGAATTAATACTTGTTTGCAAATAACTTAGAATGGTACCTTGCATATAAAAGTGATTTCTGATTCATCATAAATTCAGGAGACCAGAATTTCAAAACCAAATTGATCAGGTTTGTAAAATTTCGTTTCTTCTTTTTTTAAAAGATTTATTTTATATATTTGAAAGACAGAGTTACAGAGAGAGGTCTTCCATCTGCTGGTTCATTCCCCAGATGGCTGCAATGGCTGGAGCTGTGCCTATCCAAAGCTGGGAGCCAGGAGCTTCTTCTGGGTCTCCCACATGAGTGCAGGGGCCCAAGGACTTGGGCGATTTTCTACTATCCCAGGCCATAGCAGAGAGTTGGGTAGGAAGAGGAGCAGCTGGGACTAGAACCAGCACCCATTTGGGATTCTGGCGCTTCAGGCCAGGGCATTAACCCGCTGCGCCACAGCACCAGCCCCTAGAATTTCATTTCTTTAAAAATTCATTGAATCTACTTTTCCAGCCACTACCATTACTTTCTAAGGAAACTGCTTCATAATAATCCTGCACTCTGAGCGACTCATCAGGGTGTGTTTAGTAAACTTTCAGTGTCCTGGATGATTTCTTTATTCTTGAATTGTGGGGCAGGCAAGAGGGAGCGGTTGACCAAATAACTTGAGTAGTTAATCAAGACTTTCTTGTTTGATTAGACATTGCAAATGGTTTTAGTTAGTCATTACTAATGCAAGAGGGTCTTTAGGGAAGGGCAGGAAGTTGATGTTGAGTCACTTTCAGTATTGTGACATAGAGGATATTATTTGTTTAAAAATATTATAGAAAGTTAGTATTTGCTATAGTAGATAAGTTGCCAAAGAGCAGTAGTAAATCCTACATTAAATTTTATTTTCCCCAAAGAGAAATTATTCAAATTTGTGAATTACTTAGCATACCATTGTATTTTACTTATCCTGTTACAAATTTGTTACCCTCTTTACAGCTCATTAAAATATTGGTCTCTTTCTTCCTCCCTTCTTTACTTAGGCCTATTTTGTCTTTCTATCTAACCCAAGACTCTTTGATGTGGTGGTCAGACAGGATAACCCAGTCTTGGAAAAACCCGAACATCTTTTCTTTGTCTAAGGGGCTAATTCTTCAGTAGGTAAAAGTGAATCGGAATGCATGAGGATTTCCGTGAATTTAGGGGAATGAATATTATCCTTTGGTAGTAGTAATCCCCTTTATATATTACCAGTTCAGCACTTTACTGGATGAAATGATAAAAGCATTCCTCTTTTTTTTTTTTTTTTTTTTTTTGACAGGCAGAGTTAGACAGTGAGAGAGAGACACACACAGAGAAACATCTTCCTTTTTTTTGGTTGGTTCACCCCCCAATGGCTGCTGCAGCTGGTGCACCGTGCTGATTGGAAGCCAGGAGCCAGGTGCTTCCTCCTGGTCTCCCATGCGGGTGCAGGGCCCAAGCACTTGGGCTATCCTCCACTGCCTTCCCGGGCCACAGCAGAAAGCTGGACAGAATCCGGTGCCCCAACCAGGACTAGAACTCGGGGTACCGGTGCCGCAGGCGGAGGATTAGCCAAGTGAGCCACAGCACCGGCCTCCATTTTTTTTTTAAAGATTGGTTTATTTATTTGAAAGGCAGAGTTAGAGACACAGAGAGGTCCTCCATCCGCTGGTTCACTCCCTGCAAATAGCCGCAATGGCCAAAGCTGGGCCAATCCAAAGCCAAGCCAGGAGCTTCTTCCAGGTCTCCCACATTAGTGCATTGGCCCAAGCACTCAGGCTGTATTCCATTGCCTTCCCAGGACATTAGCAGAGAGCTGGGATTGGAAGAGGAGCAGCTGGGACACAAACCAGTGCCCACATGGGATGGTGGCACCAATGGCAAAATCTTAACCTACTACACCAAAGAGTGGGACCCTTTGTCTGTTTTTGATCATAAAAACCAAGGTGGGGGAGTGCTGTGGCATAATCGGTATAGCTGCTGCCTGCAATGCCAGCATCATATAGGTGCTGGTTTGTGTCCTGGCTGTTCCACTTCCAATCCAGCTCTCTGCTATGGCTTGGGAAAGCAGTAGAAGATGTCCCAAGTCCTTGGGCCTCTGCACCCACGAGGGAGACCTGGGAAGAAGCTCCCAGCTCCTGTTTTTGGATCTGTCCAGCCCTGGCTGTTGCAGCCATTTAGGGAGTGAACCAGTGAATGGAAGACCTCTCTCTCACTCTCTCTCCCTCCCTCCCTCCCTCCCTCCCTCCCTCTCTCTTTCTCTGTCTCCCTCCCTCCCCCTTTCCCTATCTCTCTCTCTCCATCTCTTTTCTGCCTCTGCCTCTGCCTCTCTGTAATTTTGCCTTTCAGATACATAAATAAATCTTAAAAAAAAAAAAAACTAAGGTGGAGGCCTCCTTGTGGCATAGCAGGTTAAGCCTCTGCTGGCAACGCAGTCATGCATATGGGCACTGGTTTGAGACCCAACTGCTCCACTTTCAATCCAGTTCCTGCTAACAAGCCTGGGGAAACAGCATAAGTACTTGGATCCCTGCATCCACAAGGGAGACCCAGAGTAGGCTCCAGACTCCTGGCTTTGGACCTGGCCTACCCCAGCCATAGCAGCCATTTGGAGAGTGAACCAGTGGATAGATAGATCAGTCTCTTTCCCCCACCTCCCTCTGTGACTCTGCCTTTTAAATAAATAAAAAATAAATCTTAAACAAACAGGAAAAAGAAAACTTAAGTGAGTCATCATCATGCCTCTTTCCTCTCTTGTTCTGCTCCATCCGCACACACTGACCTCCTCAGTGTTTTCCATGCCTGGAATGTTTGTGCTCCACATTGTCACATGTTTGGATTTGCATTGCATTGAGGTTTCAGGTTAAAGGTCACATCCTCAATGGGCCCTTCTTCTTCTGTATTTCTGAGAGATCTTTCCTATTTTTCTTTCAGTATTCATGTTGTTTTATCATTTTTTTCACTGCACTTATCTTTAGCAATTATTGTATTGTTTTATGGCTAGAACATAATTTCTGTGAAACAGGAACTTGGTTTATTGTGGTATCACCAGGGCCTAGAAGAGTTTCTGAATATAATAGGTGATTAGTGAATACTTGTTGAATAAAATAATATGCTGTATTTCTGTGTCCTTTAGGTTAAGTGATACCACATAATGAAGGTAATTGAACATAGGTAGAAAGAAGCAGAGTATTTTGTTCTATAACATAAGCAGTTATTTTATTACATTCATGTCAACCAACATTCATTCCTAGTCTGTCTAAGTAGTAACCACTAACTGCACTGGATAATAAAATGGAAAAATGGATTGTATGTTAGCAGTGGTTTTGTGCCATTTTCACACATGTAGAGTATAATAGATTGATCTCTGAACTTCCTATAGGACCCAACAATAGAGATATAAGTTGGATAGATTGAAGAAGCAATACTGTATAATTTGAAGAGATTCTTTAAAATTTTTATTTATTTAACATATTTGAAAGTAGAGGGAGAGGTAAGAGAACTCCTTTCTGCTGGTTCATTCCCCAGCGCCTCCACAGCCAGGGCTGGATCAGGCTGAAACCAGGAGCTGGTGTCTCCCATGTGAGTGGTAGAGACCCAAGTATTTAAGCCATCACCTTGTACCTCTCAGGGTGCACATTAGCAGAAAGATGGAAACAAGAGTAGAGACAGGACTAACCCAGGCACTCTATTATGATGTGTGGGCCTCCCAAATGGTGCCCCCCCCCCCACACTTTCCACTTTTTAAATTTTTCCCCCAAACAAATCTTTTATTTAATGAGTACAGATTTCACTAGTACAACTTTAGGAATATAGTGATTATTCCCACCATACTCACTGTCCTGTCCCCACACCTACCCTACCTCCTCTTCTCTCTCCCATTCACTGCCCCATTCTCTATTAAGATTGATTTTCAATTAACTTTATACACAGACGACTAACTCTGTAAAAAGTAAAGTTTTCAACAGTTTACAGACACACTATTTGAGACCAAGTTTTACAGTTAACTCTCATAATACAACTCATTGAGGACAGAGGTCCTGCATGGGGAGTAAATGCACAATGACTCCTGTTGTTAATTTACCAATTTTTTTTTTAAATAAAAGATTTATTTATTTATTTGAAAGTCAGAGTTACACAGAGAGATGGGAGACAGAGAGAGAAGTCTTGCATCTGCTGGTTTATTCCCCAATTGGGCGCAATGGCCAGAGCTGTGCCAATCTGAAGCCAGGAACCAGGAGCTTCCTCTGGGTCTCCCACATGGGTGCAGGGGTCCAAGGACTTGGGCCATCTTCCACTGCCTTCCTAGGCCACAACAGAGAGTTGGATCAGAGTGGAGCAGCCAGGTCTTGAACCGGCGGCCATATGGGATGCCGGTGCTTCAGCCAGGGCATAAATCCGCTGCGCCACAGTGCTGGCCCCTGTTAATTTACCAGTTAACACTCCTATGTATGACATCAATGAACACCCAAGGCTGTTGACATGAGCTGCCTAGGATATGGAAGCCTTTTGAATCCACAGTCTCCATCAGTATTTTTTTAATTTATTTTTTATTTAGTAAATATAAATTTTCAAAGTACAGTTAATGGATTACAATGGCTCCCCCCCCATAATTTCCCTCACACTCACACCCCTCCCATCTCCCGCTCCCTCTCCCATTCCATTCACATCAAGATTCATTTTCAATTATCTTTATATACAGAAGATCAATTCAGTATATATTAAGTAAAGCTTTCAACAGTTTGCACCCACACAGAAACACAAAGTGTAAAATACTGTTTCAGTACTAGTTATAGCATTACTTCACATTGGACAACACATTAAGGACAGATCCCACATGAGAAGTAAGTACACAGTGACTCCTGTTGTTGACTTAACAATTTGATACTCTTGTTCATGGCGTCAGTAATCTCCCTAGGATCTAGTTGAGTTGCCAAGGCTATGGAAGCCTTTTGAGTTTGCCGACTTTGATTTTATTCCGACAGGGTCATAGTCAAAGTGGAAGTTCTCTCCTCCCTTCAGAGAAAGGTACCTCCTTCTTTGATGGCCCCATTCTGTCCACTGGGATCTCACTCGCAGAGATCTTCCATTTAGGTCTTCCTCCCCCCCCCCCCCCCCCCCTCCCCCGGGTGTCCTGGCTTTCCATGCCTAAAATACTCTCATGGGCTCTTCAGCCAGATCTGAATGCCTTAAGGGCTGATTCTGAGGCCAGAGTGCTATTTAGGACATCTGCCATGCTATGAGTCTACTGTGTATCCCGCTTCCCATGATGGATAGTTCTCTCCCTTTTTGATTCTATCAGCTAGTATTAGCAGACACTAGACTTGTTTGTGTGATCCCTTTGACTCTTAGACCTATCAGTGTGATCAATTGTGAACAGAAATTGATGACTTGGACTAGTGAGATGGCATTGGTACATGCCAACTTGATGGGATTGTATTGGGATCCCCTGGCATGATTCTAACTCCACCATTTGGGGCAAGTCCAATTGAGCATGTCCCAAATTGTACATCTCCTCCCTCTCTTATTCCCACTCTTATATTTAACAGGGATCACTTTTCAGTTAAAATTTAAACACCTAAGAATAATTGTGTGTTAATCACAGAGTTCAACCAATAGTACTAGAACAAAACAAAGAGAAAATACTAAAATGGATAAAGTATTCCATTGTACATCAACAGTCAGGACAAGAGCTGATCAAGTCACTGTTTCTCATAGTGTCCATTTCACTTCAACAGGTTTCCCCTTTGGTGCTCAGTTAGTTGTCGCCAGTCAGGGAGAACATATGGTATTTGTCCTTTTGGGACTGGCTTATTTCACTCAGCATAATGTTTTCCAGATTCCTCCATTTTGTTGCAAATGACCGGATTTCATTGTTTTTGACTGCTGTATAGTATTCGATAGAGTACATGTCCCATAATTTCTTTATCCAGTCTACTGTTGATGGGCATTTGGGTTGGTTCCATGTCTTAGCTATTGTGAATTGAGCTGCAATAAACATTAATGTGCAGACAGCTCTTTTATTTGCCAATTTAATTTCCTTTGGGTAAATTCCAAGGAGTAGTATGGCTGGGTTGAATGGTAGGGTTATCTTCAGGTTTCTGAGGAATCTCCAGACTGACTTCCATAGTGGCTTAACCAATTTGCATTCCCACCAACAGTGGGTTAGTGTCCCTTTTTCCCCACATCCTCTCCAGCATCTATTGTTGGTAGATTTCTGAATGTGAGCCATTCTAACTGGGGTGAGGTGAAACCTCATTGTGGTTTTGATTTGCATTTCCCTGATTGCTAGTGATCTTGAACATTTTTTCATGTGTCTGTTGGCCATTTGGATTTCTTCTTTTGAAAAATGTCTATTGAGGTCCTTGGCCCATCTCTTAGTAGGTTGTTTGTTTTGATGCTGTGGAGTTTCTTGATTTCTTTGTAGATTCTGGTTATTAACCCTTTATCTGTTGCATAGTTTTCAAATATTTTTTCCCATTCTGTCGGTTGCCTCTTCACTTTCCTGTTTCTTTTGCAGTACAGAAACTTCTCAATTTGATGCAATCCCAAATGTTAATTTTGGCTTTGCCTGCTTGTGTTTCTGGGGTCTTTTCCAAGAAGTCTTTGCCTGTGCCCTATATCTTGCAGAGTTTCTCCAATGTTCTCCAATAATTTGATGGTGTCGGGTCGTAGATTTAAGTCTTTAATCCATGTTGAGTGAATTTTTGTGTAAGGTGAAAGGTAGGGGTCTTGCTTCATGGTTCTGCACGTGGAAATCCAGTTTTCCCAGCACCATTTATTGAATAGACTGTCCTTACTCCAGGAATTGGTTTTAGATCCTTGATCAAATATAAATTGGCTGTAGATGTTTGGATTCATTTCTGGTGTTTCTATTCTGTTCCATTGGTCTATCCATCTGTTTCTGTATCAGTAGTATGCTGTTTTGATTATAACTATCCTGTAGTATGTCCTGAAATCTGGTATTGTGATGCCTCTGGCTTTGTTTTTGTTGTACAAGATTGCTTTAGCAATTCGAGGTCTCCTGTGTCTCTATATGAATTTCAGCATCAGTTTTTCCAGGTCTGAGAAGAAGGTCTTCGGTATTTCGATTGGTATTGCATTGAATCTGTAAATTGCTTTTGGGAGAATGGAAATTTTGATGATACTGATTCTTCCAATCCATGAGTATGGAAGATTTTTCCATTTTTTGGTATCCTCTTCTATTTCTTTCTGTAAGGTTTTGTAATTTTCATCGTAGATATCTTTAGCGTCCTTGTTTAGTTTATTCCAAGGTATTTGATTGTTTTTGTAGCTATTGTGAATGGGATTGATCTTAGAAGTTCTTCCCCAGCCGTGGCATTGCCTGTGTATACAAAGGCTGTTGATTTTTATGCATCAATTTTATATCCTGCTACTTTTCCAAACTCTTCTATGAGTTCCAGTAGTATTTAAGCAATGCCATAAGGAAAGTGGAAGTTCTCCCCTCCCTTTAGAGAAAGTACAAAAGTATATCTTTCTTTGATGGCCACTTCTTTCCACTGGGGCATTTCTCACAGAGGTCCTTCATGTAGGACAGTTTTGTTGTTGTTGTTTTGTTTTGTTTTGCCATGATGTCTTGGCTTTGCATGCCTGAAACCCATTCTTGGGCTTTTCAGCCAGACCAGAATGCCTTAAGGGCTCATTTTGAGATCAGAGTGCTGTTTACAGCTATTGTCATTCAGTGAGTCTGCTGTGTGTGGTCTGCTTGCCATGTTGGAATATTCTCTCCTTTTGAATTATATCTATTATTATCAGATCCTCGATCTTATTTTTATGATCCTTTAACACTTAATGCTATCTATATGGTCACTTTAACACTTAATATGTCCCTTTAACACTCAATGGCATTTGTACCACACAGCTTAATTTGGGGTCCCATGACAAGTTTTTAAACTGTACCCTTAGAAGTCCAGAGGAATGTATGCAGAACTACACAGCTTTATAGTTACAAGCTTTCTCCTCCCTTATTCCCATTCATTTCTTACTGAGATCTATTTTCAATTGACTTTATACACATATGATCAACTCTATGTTAAGTAAAGAGTTCAACAAATAGTATGAAGAAAATAGAAAACTTCCTCAACAGTCAAGACAAAGGCTGTTCAAGTCACTGCTTCTCAAAGTGTCAATTTCAGTTCTACAGATTTCATATTAGGTGCTCTATTAGTTATCATAGATCAGGGAAAACGTATGGTATATATCCCTTTGAGACTGGCTGATTTCATTAAGTGTGATATTTTCCAGATTCATTCATTTTGTTGCAAATGACCAGATTTCATTTTTTAACCACTGTACAATATTCCATAGAGTACATAGCCCATAGTTTCTTTATCCAGTCTTTAGTTGACAGTTACTTAAATTGATTCCATATCTTAGATATTGTGAATTGAGCTGCAATAAACATGGGGGTGTAGATAACTCTTTTTTTCTTTTTTGATGATTTCATTTCCCTTGGGTAAATTCCTAGGAGTGGGATGGCTGAGTCATATGCTAGATCTGTATTCAAATTTCTGAGGTATCTCCATACTGTCTTCCATAGTAGACTTACCAGTTTATATTCTCACCAAGAATGGATTACAGTACCTTTTTCTCCACATCCTTGCCAGCATTTGTTGTCTGTTGATTTCTTTATGAAAGCTATTCTAATTGGGGTGAGGTGAAACCTCATTATGGTTTTTGATGTGCATTTCCCTGATGTCTAGTGATCCTGAACATTTTTCCATGTGTCCATTGGCCATTTGGATTTCCTCTTTTTTTTTTTTTTTATTATTATTTGACAGGCAGAGTGGCGGGGGGGGGGGGAGAGAAAGAAAGAAAGAAAGAGAGAGAGAGAGAGAGAGAAAGGTCTTCCTTTACTGTTGATTCACCCTCCAGTGGCTGCTGTGGCTAGCGCACTACGGCTGGTGCACCACACTGATCCGAAGCCAGGAGCTAGGTGCTTCTCCTGGTCTCCGATGTGGGTGTAGGGCCCAAGCACTTGGGCCATCCTCCATTCCCTTCCTGGGCCACAGCAGAGAGTTGGACTGGAAGAGGGGCAACCGGGACAGAATCCAGCGCCCCAACTGGGACTAGAACCCGGTGTGCCAGCGCCGCAGGTGGAGGATTAGCCTATTGAGCCACAGCGCCGGCCAGATTTCCTTTTTAAAATGAGTGTTCAAGTTCTGTGCCCATTTCTTAATGGCGTTGTTTTATTGTTGTGTAGTTTTTCTTGATCTCTTTATATATTCGGGTTATTAGGGGCTGGCACCATGGTGCAGTAGGTTAATCCTCTGCCTGTGGCACCGGCATCACATATGTGTGCTGGTTCTCATCCTGGCTGCTCCTCTTCCAATCGAGCTCTCTGCTGTGGCCCTGGAGGGCAGTGGAGGATGGCCCAAGTCCTTGGGCCCCTACACCCACATGGGAGACCGGGAA
Source organism: Oryctolagus cuniculus (assembly GCF_964237555.1). Lineage (NCBI taxonomy): Eukaryota > Metazoa > Chordata > Mammalia > Lagomorpha > Leporidae > Oryctolagus > Oryctolagus cuniculus. The sequence continues at coordinate 93,633,869 of NC_091432.1, forward strand.
GAAGCGCCTGGCTCCTGGCTTCGGATTGGCACAGCTCCAGTTGTTGCAGGCATTTGGGGAGTGAACCAATGGACGGAAGACCTTTCTCTCTGTTTCTCCCTTTGTCTGTAACTCTACCTCTCAAATATATAAATAAAATCTTTAAAAAAAATAAATAAAATAATCCTATAGCAGTTGCAAGTTTGCAAATAATTTCTCCCATTCTGTCAGTTGCCTCTTTGCTTTCTGAAATGTTTCTTTTGTAGTACAGAAGCTTCTCAATTTGATGTAATCGCATTTGTGAATTTTGGCTTTGACTGCCTGTGCCTCTGGTGTCTTTTCCAGAACTCTTTGCCTGTGCCAATGTCTTGCAGGGTGTCCACAATGTTCTCTAATAATTTGATGGTATCAGGTTGTAGATTTAGGTCTTTAATCCATTTTGAATGAATTTTTGTGTATGGTGTGAGTTAGGGGTCCTGCTTCATTCTTCTGCATGTGGAAATCCAGTTTTCCCAGCACCATTTGTTGAAGAGACCCAGGGATTAGTTTTCATTCCTTGGTCAAATATAAGTTGGTTCTAGATCCTTGGATTGATTTATGGCATTTCTATCCTGTTCCATTGGTCGATCCATCTGTTTTTGTACCAGTACCAGGTTGTTTTGATTGTAACTGCCTTGTAGTATGTCTTGAAATTCTGTATTGTAATGCCTCCAGCTATGTTTTTGTTGTGAAAGATTCCTTTAGCTATATGGGGTCTCCTGTGTTGCCATATGAATTTCAGCTTCATTTTTTCTAGATTTGAGAAGAACGTCTTTGATATTTTGATTGGTATCATATTAAATCTGTAAATTGCTTTTGGAAGAATGGACATTTTGGTGATATTGATTCTTCAGTCCTTGAACATGGAAGATTTTTCATATTTTTTGTATCTTCTTCAAATTCTTTCCTTAATGTTTTGTAATTCTCATCGCAGAGATCTTTGGCATCCTTGGTTAAATTTATTCCAAGGTATTTAATTTTTTTGTAGCTATTGTGAATGGGATTGATCTTAGAAGTTCTTTCTCTGTGGCCGGTGCCGTGGCATAGGGGGTAAAGCCGCAGCCTGCAGTGCCGACATCCCATATGGGTGCTGGTTCAAGACTCAGCTGCTCCACTTCTGATCAAGCTCTTTGCTATGACCTGGAATAGCAGTAGAAGATGGCTGAAGTCGTTGAGTCCCTGCACTCTTGTGGGAGACCCAGATGAAGCTCTTGGCTCCTGCCTTTGGGTCGGTGCAGCTTTGGCTATTGCGGCCATTTGGGGAGTGAACCAATGGCCTCTGTCTCTCTCTTTCTCCGCCTCCCCGCCTCTCCTTCTCTCTGTGTAACTCTGACTTTCAAATAAATAAATAAATAAATCTTTTAAAAGCAAAAAAAGTTCTTTCTCAGCCATGGCATTGACTTTGTATACAAAGGCTGTTGTTTTTTGTGTATTAATTTTATCTCCTTCTAGGTTTTTTTACTTCTTCTTTTTTTTTTTTTAAGATTTATTTATTTATTTGAAAGAGTTACACAGAGAGAGGAGAGGCAGAGATAGAGAGGTCTTCCATCCAATGCTTCACTACCCAATTGGGCACAATGGCCAGAGTTGTACTGATCCAGAGTCAGGAGCCAGTAGCTTCCTCTGGGTCTTCCACATGGGTGCAGGGGCCCAAGGTCTTGGGCTGTCTTCTGCTGCTTTCCCAGGCCATAGCAGAGAGCTGGATTGGAAGTGGAGCAGCAGGGTTGCAAACCAGTATCCATTTGAGATGATGGTGCTTCAGGCTAGGGCATTAACCTGCTGTACCATAGCACTGTCCCCTTATCTCCTTCTACTTTACCAAACTCTTCTATGCGTCCTAATAGTCTCTTGGTGGAGTCTTTTTGATCCCCTATTTATAGAATCATGTCATCTGCAAGTAGGGATAGTTTGACTTCCTGTTTCCCAATTTGAATCCCTTTGATATCTTGCCTGATGACTCTTGCTAAAACTTCCTGGACTATGTTGTATAGCACTGGTGAGAGTGGGCATCGTTGTCTGGTTCTAGATCTCCATGGGAATGCTTCCAACTTTTACCCATTCGATAGGATGCTGGCTGTAGGTTTGTCATGAATTGCCTTGATTGTGTTGAGAAATGTTCCTTCTATACCTAATTTGCTTAGAGTTTTCATCATGAAAGGGTGTTGTATTTTATCAAATGCTTTCTCTGCATCTGTTGATAATCATAAGGTTTGCATTCTTCACTTTGTTAATGTAATTTATCACATTGATTGATCTGTGAAGTTGAACCATCCCTGCATACCAGGCATAAATCCCACTTGGACTGGGTGAATGATCTCTCTGATATGTTGTTAGATTCGATTGGCCTGAATTTTGTTGAGGGTTTTTGCATCTATGTTCATCAGGGAAATTGGCCTCTTTCTCTGTTGCATCTTTTCTGGGTTTAGGAATTAAGGTGATGCTGGCTTCATAGAAAGAATTTGAGAGGATTTGCTTCCTTTCAATTGTTTTGAATAACTTGAGCAGAATTGGCATTAGTTTTTTAAATGTCTGGTAGAATTCAGCAGTGAATCCATCCTGTCTTGGGCTTTTCTTTGTTGGGGGAGTCTTTATTACTGATTCAATTTCCATCTTGGTTATGGGTCCATTTAGGTTTTCTGTATGTCTTCATGGCTCAATTTAGGTGAGTTGTATGTGTCCAGGAATCTATTCATTTCTTCTAGATTTCCCAGTTTATTGGCATACAGCTCTTTGTCACAATTTCTGATGAATCTTTATTTCTGTGGTGTCTGCTGTTACATTTTCTTTTTCATCTCTAATTTTATTAATTTTGGTCTTCTCCCTCCTTTTTTTTTTTTGTTTAGTTGGGCCAGTGGCATTTCAGTTTTGTTTATTTTTACAAAAATAAAGCTCTTCATTTTGCTGTTCTTTTTTAATTCAATTTTGTTGATTTCTTCTCTAATTTTAAGTATTTCTTTTCTCCTACTAGTTTTGGTTTTGGTTTGCTGTTTTCCTAGATCCTTAAGATGTATTGATAGGTCATTCATTTGATGCCTTTCTGATTTCTTGTTGTACACACCAATTGCTACAAACTTTACTCTTAACACTTTTGCTGTATCCCGTAAGTTTTGTTATGTTGTATTGTCATCTTCATTTTTCCAGAAATTTTTTTATTTCTCTTTTGATTTCTTCTATGACCCACTGTTCATTCAGGAGCATGTTGTCAGCCTCCATGTGTCCTGAGTTGCTGTTTTCCAGCTTCATTTCATTGTGGTCTAAGAAGATGCATGGTATGATTTCGATTTTTTTGAATTTGCTGAGACTTGCTTTATGGCCTAGCATGTTGTCAATCCTAGAAAAGGTTCCATGGCGTGTTGAGAAAATGTGCAATCTGTGGCTATAGGGTGGAAGGCTCTGTAGATATCTGTTCAGTCCATTTGGTCAATAGTGTCATTTATCTCTGTTGTTTCCTTGTTGGTTTTCTGTCTCGTTGATCTGTCTGTTACTGAACGTGGGGTATTGAAATCCCCCATTACTGTTTTATTTGAGTCTATTTCTCCCTTTAAATTCCTTAACATTTCTTTTAAATAGCTAGGTGCCCTTTAATTAGATGCATATACGTTTATAATAGTCACATATTCCTGTTGATGTAATTCTTTAATCATTATATAATGTCCTTCTTTGTCTCTTAATAGTTTTTGTGTTAAAATCTGATGGAACAAAGACATAAGCCTCAGGCATTCTTACTCATTGCCCAAAAGATAGATAAACATTGGAATTTATTCCTTGCCCTTGAATCTCAATTGGGTCTCACTCCCCATTGCCTTCATCCTGCACCCTGAGTTCTTTTCCAGGTTCTTAAGTTCCCACCCGTTTCCAGGAATTCCTTTCCTCCTGCTGCTCCCATCCTACCCCATCCCTAACCCTCCTAAAATATAAAATATAAAAAGTCCCGGTCCCTGGGGATTGTGGCCTTCTGCCACGTGTTCCATCAGTGTGCACCCTGGCAGTTGGTATGAATAGTTTTTCTTTGAATAAATTTGGTCTGGCTGTAAATTCGTACACTGCCTCTTCTCTATTCTTTGCTTTTCCTAACATTTATGGTGCCCTGTGTGAGGAGGCACGAATCTGTGACTCTTCCTAACAAAGTCTGTTTTGTCTGATATTAGGATGGCTAAGCCAGCTCTTTTTATTTCTGTTAGCATGGAGTATCTTTTTCCTTTCACTTTCAGTCTGTGTGCATTGTTGTTGGTAAGATGTATTTCTTGGGCCAGCGCCATGGCTCACTTGGCTAATCCTCCGCCTGGGGCGCCAGCACCCTGGGTTCTAGTCCCAGTTGGGGCACCAGGTACTAGTCCCGGTTGCTCCTCTTCTGATCCACCTCTCTGCTGTGGCCCAGGAGGGCAGCAGAGGATGGCCCAAGTGCTTGGGTCCCTGCACCCACATGGGAGACCAGGAGGAAGCTACCGGCTCCTGGCTTCAGATCAGCGCAGCACCAGCTGTGGCGGCCATTAGGGGAATGAACCCATGGAAGGAAGACCTTTCTCACTGTCTATAACTCTCTCTCTGTCTCTCTCTCTCACTGTTTAACTCTGCCTGTGAAAAAAAAGAAAAGATGTATTTCTCGTAGGCAGCAAATAGATGGGTTTTCTTTTTTAATCCATTCATTCAGTCTGTGTTTTTTAACTGGAGAGTTGAGACCATTTACATTCAGGGTGACTATTAAGTACTGACTTTGCCTTGCAATATTTTCATTAAGAGTCCCAATTTTTTTTACTTTGGGTCATCTTTGTACTTTTTTCTGGGTCATTTTCTGCATTCATGTTCTTTTGTTGTGATGTTACTATTTCTGTGTTTTTGTGAGTAGCACATCCTTGAACATCTTTTGTATGGTATGGCGGGTAGTTACTAATTCTTTCAATTTTTGTTTGTTGTGGACAGTCTTTATTTCTCTTCATTCATAAATGAGAGGTTTGCAGGGTACAGTATTCTGCGTTGACAGTTTTTTCTTCTCTTAGGACTTTGAATATATCTCACCATTCTCTCCTTGCCTGTAGAGTTTCTTATGAGAAGTCTGCAATGAGTCTAATTGAGTTCCTCTGTATGTGATTTGGCATGTCTCTCATGCACATTTTAAGATATTTCCTTTATGTTTTACTGTGGGGAGTTTTACTACAGTGTATTGTGTTAAAAATCTTTTCTGGTCTCATCTGTTTTGGAGTTCTGTGTACTTCCTATACTTGGATGTCTCTTATTCCAGATTGGGGAAGTTTTCTGTTATTATTTCATTAAGAGGACTTTCTAATCCTTTCTCTCTTTCCATGCCTTCTGGAACTCCTAGGATCTGCATATTGTGTCGTTTGATAGTATCTTTTAGATCTCCAAACATGTTTCTTAGTTTTCTGATTTCTTCTTCTTTTGGTCTGACTTTAATATTTCCAAAAATTTGTCTTCTAGTTCTTCTGTCTCACCTATTCTGTTGTTAAGTCTTCCCATTGCATTTTTTATTTGATCTATTGAATTCTTCATTTCTAGTATTTCATTCTGAATTCTTTAATATCTCAGTTTATTGGGAGAACTTTTCATTTTGATCATGAATTTGCTTCTTATTGCTTCTAAGTAATCTGATAATTAATTTTCTGAATTCCGTTTCTGGCATATCCTCAATCTCTTCATCTTCACCTTCTGTTATTGAAGAGTGGTAGTGTTCTTTTTTGGGGGCTCATAGTGTCTTCCTTATTCTTATTTAGGGTGTTTCCTTTGTTTTTTGGCATTTGTGTATTTTTTCCTTTTTTGTCTGGTTGCTTTTCTAATTTGTGTCTCTGTGATTTATTGGGATGTCTATACTTTAGTGAGTTCCAAGTGGTGTGTGATGGATGTGGCCTGGGTGCTCTGTTCAGTATTCCTGAGTGTAATGTGTATCCAGTTTAAGGCCCCAGTGGGGCTTTGTAGCTTTCCTCTGATTTTTTTGTTAGAGGAGGTTGTTCCCTTCTGTTGGTGTGACTCGCTCTTTTCCTCAAGGTTGTGGGATACCCTGGTGTTAACCTCTGATGTGTTCAGGTTTATTTCGCTCTGCTTAACTAATTGTATCTCTAATCTGTGGAGATTTTCTTGTGGTGAGGTTCCTCTTTGTTATAAGTTGCTATGTGTCTGTGTGTTGCAAGGGAATGCACAGATCCTCACCTACTGGAGCCCAGCTCACTTCTCAGTGGTGGATGGAACAGGCTCAAGTTTTCAATATTCAGGACTTGTACAGTTTGCATGGTGGGGAAAAAATTCATATGTGTGGTCCTCATTCCTGGGTGGGGGTTTTGGTAAGGTGGCCCCAAAATTGATGGGCGTGTGCACGAGAAGCAAAGGCAGCAATCCCCTGCTTACATTCAAAAATGTAAACAGGCCGGCGACGCAGCTCACTAGGCTAATCCTCCACCTGAGGCACCGGCACACCGGGTTCTAGTCCTGGTCAGGGCGCCGGATTCTGTCCTGGTTGCTTCTCTTCCAGTCCGGCTGTCTGCTGTGGCTAGGGAAGGCAGTGGAGGATGGCCCAAGTGCTTGGGTCCTGCACCCACATGGGAGACCAGGAGAAGCACCTGGCTCCTGCTTTGGATCAGCACAGTGCGCCGGCCGCAGCGGCCACTGGGGGGGTGAACCAAGGGAAAAAGGAAGACCTTTCTCTCTGTCTCTCTCTCTCTCTCACTGTCCTCTCTGTCAAAAAAAAAAAAAAAAAAATGTAAACAAACAAAATGGCTTTTCCCAGCCCACTGCAGGTCCAGGTGGGGAGAGGGAGCAGATGGAGGTAGGTAGGGGGGTGCCTGACCACTCTGTTCCTCTGTACCTTCTATTTTTTCCCTGCATGGGACTTCAAAAGTGGTTCACCAAGCTCTCCCTCCCATTGCTATTTGCAGCTCTTTAGACCTGTGATTTCCAATCTCACCTGATCTGCTGGGGCTGGCACCAACCTCCCTGGTCTGAGCCTCAACCACTTTTCTTTCTTATTTGCTCTTTTGGCTTGGACCTCCCCAGTCTCTGTTGGTCTCCTGGGCTTCCTGTCAGGAAATTCCCATGGCTGTATCTCCAGTGTGTATCTTCTTTCCTTTTTAACTATTTTGTCCCACATGACTCGGATAGTCATGTTGCTATATCACCATCTTGGGACCTCTCTTCCACTTTCTCAAACAGTGTCTTAACTGCTAGGCCCAGCATATCAGCACATCCCATTGTTCTCCTCCCCATTGCCCCCTCCCCCTACCCAAATCAAGTTTCTCAATGTGTTATTTATACCAGCAGTATGAGGATCATCTGAGGATTTTTAGGCCCAATACTTGAATCATAAACTATAGGAGTTTGACTCAGCAACATGTATGTGATTCTGATGCATATGAAGCTTTGAGGCCACTGTTTTAGATCATCTTATTTAAATAAAATATTGCCACTTAAATGTATTTTATGGGGCAGTGTTGTGGTACAGTTGGTTGGTTAAGCTGCTGCTTGCTGCACCAGAATCCTGTATGAACGGCAGTTTGAGTACCAAATGCTTTACTTCTGATCCAGCTCTCTGCTGATGGGTCTGGGAAGGCAACAGACAATGGCCCAGATGCTTAGGTCCCTGCAACCCTGATGGAGTTCAGGTTCCTGGCTTTGGCCTGGCCTGACTTCTACTGTTGCAGCCTTTCAAATAGATAAATACATCTTTATCTCCCTTTTTTAAAAGGTTTATTTATTTATTTGAAAGTCACAGCTGGAGAGAGGGGGGGAGAGATACAGAGAAATTTTCCACCTGCTGGTTCACTCTCTAGATGGCTACAATGACCATGGCTGAGCCAAGATGAAGGCAGGAGTCAGGAGTTTCATCCAAGTCTCCCACATGGGTGCAGGGGCCCAAACACTTGGGTCATCTTCCATTGCTTTTCCCAGGCCGTTAGCACGGAAGTGGATTGGAAGTGAGGCAGCTAAGACATGAACCAGCATCCATATGGGATGCTGGCATCACAGGTGGTGACTTTACTCATGCTACAATGCCCACCTCTAAATAAATACATCTTTAAAAAAACAAATTTATTTAATTTTATAAACTCCATCCTGGAGAAGTTATAATATTTATGGCACACTAAAATCAAAATGTGAGTTGAACTTAGACATTCTAAATTTATTTTTATCTATGATCTTCTCTTATAAATTTATTGTGGGAAGTCCATATTTTCTCCCTTAGGCTTACTGACCTTATTCCCCTCTAATTCTAGCCCAAATAGATTTTTTTTAGCCAGACATTCAGCAGCCTGTTCAACTTGGTAATTCAGAAAATATATCACTGCTGCACACTCTCCTTTTCGTGGTTACTCAGCAGCTTAGCTCAGTTGTGTAACTTTTCAGCTATCTCTCCACTAATTTCTACTGCTAAAGATTCAAATGTGGTGCAAGCTATTTTAAACTATTCCTTACCTTTGGCCAACAGCTTAGGAGATAGCATTAAATTTTGAGCCATCTCTTTCCATATAACTTTATATTTTTACCCAGACAGTGTTAAAGACATAAATATTTACATAAAGATTTTTTTCCTGTTTAGCATGTATATTTGACATATATGTTTATAAAATTATCGGAGTCAGTGCTGTGGCACAGCGGGTTAAAGTCCTGGCCTGCAGTGCAAGCATCCCATATGAGTGCTGGTTCGAGTTCCGACTGCTCCACTTCTGGTCCAGCTCTCTGCTATGGCCTGGGAAAGTTTTTGGGCCCCTGCACCCATGTGAGAGACTTGAAAGAAGCTCTTGGCTCTTGGCTCAGCTCTGGCCATTGCAGTCATTTGGGGAGTGAACCAGCGGATGGAAGACCTCTCTCTCTGGCTCTACCTTTCTTTGTAACTCTGACTTTCAAATAAATAAAAATCTTTTTAAAAACTTATCAGTAGAATTACTATATTTCATATGCACATTATTTAGTTCTTTAATTGGTAATCTGGTGAGAAAATTGTCGTTAGTGACAACACTGTTTATTTGTACTGGACTTGCCTCTCCTGTATATATTCATGTCCAAAATTTCTGCATTTAGAGGTTTTTTTCTGATTGTTTATGAGATACAAAATTGTATTATTAAAAAGTTTTCTGAACTCAACTTTTAAAGTCTAATATTTTAATGAAAGTAATGCTTAAAGCCTAAAACATAGTTATAAAAGGGGTAAAGTCACTATTCTACTTTGGAAATTTAAGCTATGGAAACACAGGTATAAGTTTTGGGGTATATCTTTATATCTTTAAGAAGTAGCAAGTTGTGTGGGTTAAGAATAAAAGCGGAAATTCTACCATGAGTCTACTTGGCTTGGAACTTACTGTCTACTTTAGGCAAGTTACTAAACCTCCCTGAATGTCACTGGGTTCATCTGTACAATGGGGATAAAAAAGAAGAGCCTAGCAAATGAACCGACTCAGTAGATTTAAATGTGAACATGTGACCATTATTTGTGCTATGGTGGTAATGGAACTAGAAACCGAAGTGGAGGTGCTGCTACAATCACTGATCCACAGATTGTGTATCACGCTATTATTTCCAACGGTTTTCAAAAAAAAAGGGATGGGCTAGGGTGGGGGACAGCTTTGATAGCCAGCACTGGGGAAAAAGATCGAATTATGGTTTATCAGTACAACACAATCTGTAAAACTAGTGAAAAGAGAAAAGAATGCCATAGATCATCTATGTGTTTTGTAAGGAAATGATGCCCTGGGGCTGGAGCTGTTGTGCAGCAGGCTAAGCCTCTGTGTGTGGCACTGGGATCCCATACGGGCACTAGTTCGTGTTCTGTCTGCCCCTCTTCTGATCTAGTTCCTGGCTAATGCGCCTGGGAAAGCAGCAGAGAAGCCATGATTTTGTAAAAAGTTGGGCAGGCTCTGCGGCCTCACTAGGCTAATCTTCCGCCTGTGGTGCCGGCACCCCGGATTCTGGTCCTGGTCGGGGCGCCGGATTCTGTCCCGGTGGCTCCTCTTCCAGTCCAGCTCTCTGCTGTGGCCCGGGAAGGCAGTGGAGGATGGCCCAGGTGCTTGGGCCCTGCACCCGCATGGGAGACCAGAAGGAAGCACCTGGCTCCTGGCTTCAGATCAGCACAGCGTGCTGGCCGCAGTGCACCGGCCATAGTGCGCCGCCGTAGCGGCCACTTGAGGGGTGAACCAACGGAAAAAGGAAGACCTTTCTCTCTCTCTCTAACTCTACCTGTCAAAAAATAAATAAATAAATAAATAAATAAAAAGTTGATAGGACTTTCGAGTATCTGAAGAAGACTTAAGAAATGAATACAACTAGAGGCCAGCACTGTGGCATGGTGTGTAAAACTGCCACCTGCAGGTCAATATCCCATATGGGTGCCAGTTCGAGTCCCAGCTGCTCCGCTTCCAATCCAGCTATCTCCTATGGCCTGGGAAGCAGAAGATGGCTCAAGTGCTTGGGCCCCTGTGCCTGTGTGGGAGACCTGGAAAAAGCTCCTGGCATTGGATTGGCCCAGCTCTGGCCATTGTGGCCATTTGGGGAGTGAACCAGTGGACGGAAGATCTCTCTCTCTCTCTGCCTCTCTCCTCTCTGTGTAACTCTAACTTTCAAATAAATAAATAAATAAATAAATCTTTTAAAAAAAGCGAAAGAAATAAATACAACTGGTAAGAGATATGGGCATTTTCCTCTTGATATTATGGAGTAATGGAAATAATTTTAGTAAGGCAAGAGTAACGTAAAAGTTGATTAGGAAGTATTTTAATGAGAAAATCCTGGTGACCTTTTGACAGAAGACAGTGGAGTGAGGGGAGATGAGAAGTAAGTCAACCAGGAAAGCAGTTCTGTAGCAATTTGAAAAAAGAGGTGGTAGGTACTGATGGTGAGCTCTTAGAGGTAATTGGGGGACAAATCAGTCAGAATGAAGAGTCTTTGGGATGGAGTGGGTAAAGCAGATAGGGAAGGAAGGTTGGTTTGTATCCAGGACAACTCGTGTGGTTCTGACTCAGCTGAAATAGAGAATGCTGCTGCCGCCGCCACCGCCACCGCTGCCGCTGCTGCTGTGTGTGTGTGTGTGTAAACTTTAAAGTGTAATGCAGAATCCATATACTGAAGCTAGACTATAATGAGGTCACTTGGGGTTGCTAGGTTGAGGCTCCCAAAGGCATAGATATGTATCCAGTTCCTCAGGTTGTATAATCACTTAGTATCTTAGGAACTTAGAACTTTTAAAAGCATTTTACAATTGCACTGTCTTTGCAATTAAAGGTAGTAGCAAACCACTAGTACTCAGTTTTGAAGTTCTATCTTCCTGGTGAGGAAATAGAGCCCACAGTGAAATTGAAACGAGTGATGAGATTTGATTTATATGTGTTAAAACAGTTTTGCTCCCCATTTTCCTTCTGGTTAAACTTGCGATGCCTGCAGCAAATTCTAACTCTGGATGTGGTTACTGTAGTAAGCAGAGCTCCACATCCTTCCTCTTAGGGAATCTAGGCATATAGAACTTTCCAGTTACATGTTTGTATTTCCTAACTGGATTTTTGCCTCAACAAAGCAGACTTTTGACAGTATAGTAGCAAATTAGTCTGTTCCTGATACAGATGAAGCTGGCCTAGAATTAAACATTGGGTCCCATGGGCCTGTATTAGTGGTTGTTTAACCATTTACCTATTCTGCAAAGCCCATGAAGCTGTCTTGGACTGCCTATATAGAAAGAAGGAACTTGTTTCATTTTTACACAAGAGGTAACTTAGTCTCTCATCTTGAATGTGGGAAATGAATGAAAAGTTTAGTTAAAAAGAGCGCAGTGGTCAGAAATTAGGCTGTCTGGGTTAGAGTATCATTTCTGACACTTAGCTAGCTTTGTGATCTTATATTACACTGAACTACTCTGTGCCTATATTTCCTCATTAGAATAAGTATTATTACATTTATATTATTTGCTGTTGTCAGGATTAAATAAGTTGATGTACAGAATATACTTAGAATAGTGTTTGACACATGATAAACAATTCATGTTAGTCCTAGCAGAAAATATTTTAAGCATACAGTTAAATAGTAATTCATTCTGGGCCTCTTTTTACTGCTATTACCCTCCAAAAGCTTAATTGTCTCACTTCCCTACCTTCATAAAGGTAGAAGAGTCTTCTTAGAGTTAGCTCTTCTTAGTCTTACCTCCCAGATATTGTTTCCTCATTCTGTGGCTTTAAGAATGACATATTTTTCCTGAGAAATTTCCCTTCCAACAGCTTTAGCACTCATCCTGCACCCTTTCCAAGCCTCCAACAAACTTCCAACCACAATCCCCTCCTCCTAGTAGTTCCTGGACTCCTAAAAAATAAGCTTTTTTTGGACTGTAGTTTTCTGTATTACAATTTTCTTGGTGTGAGCCGGTCACACAAATAGTGGAAGTAAATAGAGCTTGGCAGTCTTAGCTAAAGTGTGCTTTATATTGAGTAGAATGTTTGTGATACTTTGCATGTCTGAAAACATTTGAATACACTCCTTGGTAAAGAACCTTGGAGTCTGTAAGAGAAGTTCTGTCACAAAACTGATTAGATTGGGGCACAAGGGATAATCCCTGAGCTGCAGCATGAATTGTCTTGTATTAACAGTAATAATTATTTGGATCATGACTTCCAAAAGGATTTTTTTTTTATCTTTTTTCCCATCTGTGTCTTGGAGAATGTCTTTGAGTTTTATTACTTGGTGGTTTCTTCGTAGTGGAGAAGAATTAAATACATAGGTTTGCCTCTCTTTTCTGAACACATGCTTAAATCTTTGTTTTAATGAAGTGTTTTGTGTCAAGATGTATTTTCTTTTAAAAATGAGTACGCTTTGCACTTTTTTTAGGAGCTCAAAATAAAAATCAACCGTGATTTTTTTTCTGTTATAGGTCCTCTTCCTGATGGATGGGAACAAGCCATGACTCAGGATGGAGAAATTTACTATATAAACCATAAGAACAAGACCACCTCTTGGCTAGACCCAAGGCTTGACCCTCGTTTTGGTAAAGGTTCAATTCAAAACCCTTTCAGATATTTTTGATTTCTATTTTTTGTGTGTGAATTTAGGAATAAATTACATTGCTTTATAGTGTTAAAAAATGGTTGCCCACCCAACTTTTCCTAGTACTATTTTTCTATCTTTCATTTTAAGCTTAAGAAATTTAGTCTAAATCAACTTTTTAGCTTAGGTATATTGTATTGGGATGAAGAAATGTCATAGTAACCAACTAACAATCAGTATTCTTTTCACATTTTGGGGAAGACATCTTATTCAAAATGATCTTTCTAGATGTAATAAAATTCAAACTGTCTTGTAACATCTAAACTCTGGAATATCAGCATTTGCTAGTGATCTGGTGTCTGCTTATCCTTAACATTTCAAAGTGATGAGTACCATTCCATGCCTGCATGCTCTAATGTTTCCTGTCCTAAGTGAGAGAAACCTACCACCTTAGAAATAATCCAGGATCCTTTTCTTTGTTTTTACCTTGGAAGCAAAAAGAAAACCATATTCCCCCTCTGAATTACACGAATAAATCACCATTTGCACATGGAGACCTTCCCCTCCCAAATATACACATTTTGATAAAACTTGATACACAAGTTTTTCAGTGCCTTTTTGTATACATATTTTTTCACTGTTTTCAGTTTGTCTAGTTGGGTTTCTGAGATATTTTTCCAAAGCCATGGAAAATGAATCTAAAAAGGAGCAGATAATTGTGGTTTTGAAGCTTTCGTCTTGGACTAGATGCAACTAAATGAAAACAATGTGCAGATCACTGAGTAGGTCAGACTGAAGGGATGCGGAACCTTTGAAGCTTTACAGGGGTTGACCTAACAACAACTGTGGGGCCCTTACGGGAAAGAGGAATTAACTCTGTGAATGCCATCAAAACACAGCACTGGGGAAAAAAAGAAAAAGAAAATTATGTGGAGCTGGTTGGATAAAATAACTTCCCAATCAGAAATATTACGAGCAGTTCTCCTGTGTATTATGGATGCCTTTAAAAAAAAAAAAGAAAAAAAAAAGAAAAAACCAAGCAGCATTCAGGTTTGCTTCTAAGTGACAAACGGTTAGCTTTATGAACTAATTGAACTCCATATTCAAAGTTAAGTCAAAGGTGGGGTTAGGGCAGACACTGTCATTTTGACAGATGCCCAGGCTTAAATGCCAGCCTTTTGAGTTTCAGTACCTGTCTGGGTATTTTAAAATCATGTGGCATGTTAATAATTTGCAACTTCAGATTCTGTTTAATATTTAAATAAGCCTTTGTGACTGAAACAGGAAACCAAGTAAGGTAGAAAATTTAATAAATGTCAACATTTGTATGGACTGGAATAATACCCGTTTCCTTAAATCATACTTAATGAAATGAATTCAGCTTGTCCACATTTTGGAAATGTTAAAGAATGATGCTGTGGTTCAGCCCCCAACCTATGGTTATGAAAGATGATGATTAACTCTTAACCAATTGCAGGGGTCAGAAAATGAACAAAGCTTCTTTTTTTAAGAAAGAAAAATAAGTATACACAGCTTGGTATTTTGTTTTAAGGGAGGGAGAAAGCTATTAAGAAAAAACCATTTCTGTCAACATGCAACATATATGTATGCACAAACATACATAGTAGATATGCCAAAAAAGTTTTCTAAAATTCTCCCATTGCATTTAGTTTCCCTTTTTGGGCAAACTGTGTATGTGTATTCCAGACAGGCTTGACAACATGCCAAAGCTTTTTATTTTGTAGCCTGACTTTTAATCTGTTCCAGACCTTTTCAGTCAGGGAGCTCAAGTGTAACTGAAGGGGGGCAGGAAAGAAAAAAATGTGTGGGTTTCTGTGATCTAGAGTGACAGCAAATAGAGACAAGCTGTTAGCTGCTGGATTTTAAGTTTTTCTTTAAATCTGAAGTTCTATACAATGGATTATATATTTATCTCTGCCAAAGAAATATAAACTATCCCTTTATTTCTGACCTTTTGAGTCATGCAGAAATAAGCAAATGGTATAATTGTAGAACTTGCTTTCTTGTATTTTCTAAGTTTATATTAAATATTGATCAATTCTTAGCTTAATGCAGTAGATGTAATTTTTGGCATCTTAGAATGAAAGACTCACCTCAGTGTGAATTTTTTATTTGACAGGTAGAATTATAGACTGAGAGAGAGAGACAGAGAGAAAGTTCTTTCTGTTGATTCACTCTGCAAATAGCCGCCACGGCCTGCCAGCGCTGTGGTGATCCAAAGCCAGGAGCTTCTTCCTGGTCTCCCATGCGGGTGCAGGTATCCAAACACTTGGGCCATCTTCCACTGCACTCCCGGGCCACAGCAGAGAGCTGGACTGGAAGAGGAGCAACCGGGACTAGAACCGGTGCCCATATGGGATGCCGGCGCCGGCCCCTCAGTGTAAATTTAATTTTATTACTCAACCTCCTTCAAACATCAACTCCTTTTTTATTAAAGATTTATTTTATTTAATTGAAAGGCAGAGTTACTGAGAGACAAAGCAAGAGATACAGAGATCTTCAACTGCTGATTCACTCCCCAAATGGCCATAACGGCTGGTGCTGGGCCTAAATAAAGCCAGGAGCCCAGAGCTTCATCAGATCTCCACGTGGTTGCAGGGGTCCAAGGACTTGGGCCATTTTCCACTGCTTTCTGAGGTGCATTAACAGGGAGCTGGATCAGAAGTGGAGCAGTTGGAACTTGAACTGATGCCCACAGCTTACCATTGCACCACAACACCAACCCTGTTCAACTCTTTTTATATTTCTTTTCTTTATTGGCTTCTTTTATTTAGAATATTAAAATATCAGCGCTTTACATCTATAATAGATAATATAATCTTAGGAAATTGAATAGCAATTTGTTGTGAAAATCAGTGTCTGATATTTATAATTTATATCGAATTTATTAGTCATTTTCAACAAATCATGAACTGATGTCAAGTTGCAATAAAGATGCACTGATATTTATTGAACTTTGAAAAAAGATTTAATTGGGGCTAGCATTGTGACTCAGCAGGTTAAAAGCCTCAGCCAGCAGCACTGGCATCCCACATGGGTGCCGGTTCTAGTCCCAGCTGCTCCACTTCTAATCCAGCTCCCTGCTGATATGCCTGGGAAAGCAGCAGAGGATGGCCCAAGTCCTTGGGCCTCTGCACCCACGTGGGGGGCCTCTGCACCTGTGTGGGAGACCTTGAGGAAGCTCCTGGCTTTGGATCAGCTCAGCTCCTGCTGTTGCAGTCATTTGGAGAGTAAATCAGTGGATGGAAGACCTCTCTCTCTGTCTCTCCCTCTCTCTGTAACTCTCTTTCAAATAAATAAAACATTTTTTTTAAAAAAAAGGTTTTTTTCTTTTGGTTACTTTTTTAAAAACATCTTAAGAATGTTTTTACTCTATCATATAGACCATTAAATTACTTCAGGAAAATAAATAAAAAACACCTAAGAGACACTTTTTTTCCTGGAGATTTTGTGCTGATAAACACAAAGAGTCTCAAACACAAAGAATCTCAAGTTTAAATATTACCCGGAACATTGTACAGTTATTTGCTTTATATAATATCATATCTAATTATTCAAATTTTGCTGAAGTAAGTCTCTTGACATCCATGCATTAAAAACTAGTTTTGTTTGTTTGTTTGTTTTGCCAGTTCTTTTGAATCTTTCCTGGTGAAATAATGACAAGCAAAACTCTCAAAATTTGCCCTGAAAAGGAATTTATGATTCCTGTAATCAGCATTTCTCAATGGCGGGGTGGGGGCAGGGGCCTCTGTGCACTGCAGCACATTTGACATTCCTGGCCACTAAATGCCATGGAGCCACCCAGTCATTATAAATGACTCCCAAAACCACCATCTGAGATTAAAGAAAAAAAAATACTAGGAGAGTTAGGAAATATTGCCCGAAATCTGAGCAACTCTGAGATCTAAGGAATCGTCATCTACCCAAGATTATATAGTTATAGTTAAGAAGACCAAAATCAGCTTCGTATTTTGACACCTAGAATTTATAAGAGATTTAGACTGCATGCTATTACTCTTTTAGAGACAAACCTGATGGCCACTGTTGCGGTACAGTGGGTTACACTGAAATCCTATATTGGAGGGCTGGTTGAAATCCTGGCTGCTCTGCTCCAATCCAGCTCCCTGCTAATGTACCTGAGAAAGCAGGGAAAGGTGGCCCAGGTATTCGGGCCTCTGCCACCCTTGTGGGAGACATGGATGGAGTTGCAGTTTCCTGGCTTTGTCTGGCCCAGCCCCAGCTATTGAGGCCATCTAGGGAGTGAACCAGCTGCTGGAAGATTTCTTGTGTCTTCCCTCTGTGTTAGTCTGCCTTTCAAATAAATAAAAGAAAAAATCTTCAATTAAAAAAAGGAAATACAACTAACATACCAATACTGATACATGGAAATTTTAGAGCAATGAAAAAGTGGTCAATGCATCTGTATCCTATATTGTGACTCATCATGAGGAAATTACCCAAAGGTAATTACATGATCTCTGGTTGGAGCAGACTTTGAAGCTATCTAGTTTAATTATCTGTACAATTCTGCCTTGCCTCGATCATATATTCTTAAGGCATTCTCTTCCAGTCTCCACATTGGCCTTTCCTTGACTAACTTACTAAATTATTAGGCAGTCCATTATAATTAAGAAATATTCTGATGACCAGAAAGTTTGTGTTCCTTTACTACCCAAAAATTTGTTTCCCTTTACCTGTGGGGACTCAGCTCCAATCCCAGCAGTTTTTTTTACCCCTTGTAACAGTGGTTTTTTCATGTGTTAAGGAATCTCTGTTCTTTACAAATTCACGTACTTCCTCTGAATGCCTTTCATTTTTGGTAACGCCTCTTTAAATGTGATATCGGTAAGATGTTTTATATGAACATTTTCCAGTGAGAAAAATAGTTATAGCATTGCTCTATCTTGGCATTTTCTATGTATTTCAAAAATTCTTTTTAAAATCTACAGTGGTGATCAGCTTCATGTTTTCCACATGGTAGTTACATAAAATAATGGATTCAATTGAATGAAAGTATGATAGGAAAAAAATCTACTCAGTTAGGAATCAAGAGACACAATATAACTAGCTGGTTCAGAAAATTACCTAACTTCTCTTGGTTTGACACTGTTCCATAAAATGTGACTGGACTATATGCTTTTAGGAATATTTCCAGTCTTTAGAATGCAATATATTAGATTGAATTTTTCAATAATTGCTTAAGATCTTTCTCAGTGGCCTTATTAATGATAGTACATTGAGGTCTCAGAAGCACTTTTGAACTAATTCTGGTACTGTCAAAGTTTAGCTTTTGGTTCTCTGGTCACACTTGGGAATTGCTTTTGAAGAGGAGACAAGGAAAGCTCTCAACCTTTAATCTAAAGATAAGGCTTTATCACATGGTGAGTATGCCCAAGCAAACAAATTGATGGGGGATGGGGAGTCCTGGGTGGAATAGTTAAGATTTGTCCAACCTCTCAAACTCTTTCAATCATATAGAATTTCAACATGTTCATGTTAGCGGACTTTGGTTGCTTTACTGCTGTAAAGGTGGTGCATTGTTGAACTCTCATAAAATTGCCATGATAGAATATACCAAGTCTGAAGCATAGTTCTAGGCTGCGTACTTAATGAAGCCTGATTTAAGACATAGTAGCGATTGTCACTAATTGTTCTCTCTACATTTTTAAACTTAAAAAATAAACATTTTTAAAATGAGCATTTTAATACATAAATTATAGAATCAATACCAAAATTGGTTCAGTACTTAAACTTTACAATTTTATTCTTTTTTAAAAGTTATGCTAAATTCAGTAGGATAGTGCCAAAATAGTTTATCAATCATGGTAAGCAGTCTCTCTGTTATTCACCAAGGGTAAATAGACATATATATATTAATGTAGTTAAATTAATATATAATTTTTGCTTGATATAGTCAGTGATCCAAATAGTTAATTATGTAGTGAAGAAGTATTTTTGTCTTTGTTTACATAATTGAGTTATTTCCACAGGACTATGATAATTTAAAATTAATGGCCTATTTATGTTATTAAAGCCCTTGGCATCAAACACACAAATAAAGCTTGTGGTTTTTTTAGAAGAGAACTGTGTTTCAGATTGTATTGGTATGAACAAGTTCAGTTCATTCCAATACCTATGAAATAAATTGGAGAAGAGGAGCCATCTGGTGTTACTTGCCACTGTTTGTGAACAAACAGATTCAGATTCAAGAAAAAGAGATAGATTTCTCAAGGGAGAAGTCAAATTTCTGTTGAAGTAAATTAGAGTGATTTAGGAGAGTGATTCAGATTCTTTGTTTTGTTTTATACTTTGTTCGGCTATCCTAGTTGCTGAGCTCATTTTAGAGTTCATCCTAAATTTGCTTTGACTTAGAGGTTCTCCTGTACATTTCTAATAGCAGTGTGCTAACTAGGGAAATAAATCTGTCTAGAATATATTCATTTACTCAACAAATGTTTGAAGGCCAATTACATGCCAGGCACTATGCTAGTTAGGGGGTGGGGGTGATGAATTTGTGCAAGCTACTTACTAAACAAATAAATCATTGTGAAATACATTCAGTACCATGAAAGGTAATAAACAAGGTGTTATGAAGGGAAGTAGATGGGGTGTGGAGAATTTGTTTGTGACTGGGTACTTGAGCAAGGCTTTTTTGGAGAGGGACGTGGGTATGCATCTCTTCTAAATTGTGAATTCTCTCATGAAAGAAGAAAAAACATACAAAATTAAAAATAAAGATGTAATTAATGGACCTGTGTACTCATTAATAATTAAGGATTTATGGTAGCAGGTTTATTTTTAAATGTAACTGTCCTCTTTGGAGCAGGAGTATCATTATCTAAATTTTATTTCCAAAGTAGGTTGTAAATTTTTTCGTACTGCAAGGGTTGTGCTCTGGGGACAGAGAAGAGTTGAAAGCTAGTTAGAACACTTTCTGCCTTGTTCACCTCACCTCATTTAGCAACCTCGTGTCTGCCCCAAACTACTTAACGAGGTGGTGAGAAAACATTCTGCTGGATTATTCTTTTTAAAGTTCCTTCAATGATTATATTGTTTGAAGAAAATACCATTATATTAAATGCTTATGCCAGTTTTTTGATACATGAAGAAAAAACTAGATTGGCCTAAATATTTATATTTGTTATCAATATTTTTGAGCAAATATGTGAATGCTTTAACCCAGTTTTGGAGGACTTAGGAGTTGGCTTTTGGGGAGAGAGATTCTCCTTTTCCTGCTTAAGACCTAGAGTATATTCTTACCAGTAAGAAAGAGGGAAATACAAACCCAAAACCGCATGAGTTATACCACTTTTCTCCCTTTAGGGTGGCCAAAGTAAAAATGACAATAACAAATGTTGAACAGAAAGTGGAAAAATTGGAACCCTCATGTGTTGCTGGAGGGATCAAAAAACGATGCAGCAGCTTTGGAAAGTAGTTTGGTAATACTCAAAAAGTTAACCACAAATGCTCATATGACCCAGCGGTTCCATTTATACACACACACACACACACACACACACACACAAACAAATTGGAACCATGTCCATACAAAATCTTGTACATGAATGTTCATAGCAGGATTTTATTTATTTATTTATTTATCTGAAAGGCAGAGTTACAGAAAGGTAGAGGCAGAGAGAGAAATCTTCCATCTGCTGGTTCACACCCCAAATGGCCACAACGGCTGGAGCTGGGCCAATCCAAAGCCAGGAGCTTCTTCCAGTGTGCCACATAGGTGCAGGGGCCCAAGGACTTGGCCTGGGAAGCAGTTGAAAATGGCCCAAGTCCATTTTCAACTGCTTCCCAGGCCATAGCAGATAGTTGGGACAGAAGTGGAGCAGCTGGGTCTTGAACTGGCACCCATATGGGATGCCAGCACTGCGGGTGGCAGCTTTACCCGCTGTGCCACAGTGCTGGCCCCTATAACAGAATTCTTTTGTTTGTTTGTTTATTTACAGATTTACTTATTTATTTGAAAGGCAGAGTTACAGAGAAAGATTTTCCATCTGCTGGTTCACTCTCCAAATGGCTGCAATGGCTTGGGCTGGGCCAAGCTGAAACCAAGAGTCAAGAACTAGCAGTTTCATCTGGGTTTCCCATGTGAATGACAGGGGCTTAAGCACTTAGGCCATCTTCTGCTGCTTTTCCAGGCACATTAGCAGGGAAGCGGATCGAAAGTGGGATAGTACGGCGCCCATATGGGCTGCTGACTTCTCATGAGGCGGCTTAACCTGCTATGTCACAGCGCTGACCCCTTATACCTATATTCTTAATAACAAAAAAGTGACAATTGCCCCAGTGTGCATCATTTGATGAATGGACAAACAAAATGTGCTATATATATATCCCTCTAAGGAGATATTATTTTGCAGTTACCAGAAAAAAAAAAAAAAACAGTTCAGTGTTGATACATACTACTACATGAATGAGTATTGAAGACATTAGGGTTAGTCAAAGAAGTGACGCAAAGCTACATATTGTTAGATGCTATTTGTGTGAAATGTCCAAAATAGGCAAACCCAAAGACAAAGTAGATTAAAAGTTTCCATAGACGGGGTGGTAGAAGAGGTCAGGGGTGAGTTGGAGGGTGGGGACATTAGGTAATTTTGTTTTTGGAATGGTAAAAATGTTCGGAAATTAGCAGTGATGGTTGCACAGTTCTATGGATATATTAAAACTTACTGAATTGAACATGTTAGAAGGATGATTTTGTGGTTTGTGGATCATCTGAATAAACTGCTAGGCGTAACATTGTCATTTAGGTACATGGCTTACTCAAGTGTTGGGAACCTCTTTTGTATATTGATAATAAAAAGGTACGTTCAGTCACTTTTTAAAAGACCCTGGTCTTTTTACTCCTTTTTAGAAGAGTGAATCAGATAGTAATTTTCACTGAAAAACTAACATTGTGTGTTTGAATAGATAAATGTGCCAATTTATAGCAAATTTTATTTTTAGAGACATTTATTTATTTTAAAGGCAGAGTTTGACAGAAAGGGAGAAACATAAAGATATCTTCCATGCGCTGGTTCACTCCCCAAGTGTCAGTAGCCAGGTCTGCGCCAGACCAAAGCAAGGAGCTTGGGACTCTATCTTGTTCTCTTCCATGAGAGGCAGGGGCCCAAGGGCTATGGCCATTCTCCCCTGCTTTCTTGAGCACATTAGCAGAGAGCTAGATTGGAAGCAGAGCAGCCAGGGTCACCAGCACTCTGATAAGGGATGCTAGTGTTGCAGGATGTGGCCTAACCCATCATGCTACAAACACCTGCCACTACAACAAATTTTTAGAGAATTCAGTTCCCTAGGTCACAGAGTCAACACTAAAAATAAAAATCAGTTGATGTTTCGTTTTATCTATTTTAAGAACAACAGATAAAAGAGTGTTCGTTTCTTTTAACAAGTCTACAATTTTATAATCTTAAGTATACTTAGGAAAACCTAGATTTTGTTTCTTAATATTATGAACAAATTAATATAGTAATTGCTAATATGTAAATATACAGTGTTTGAGTAGTTATGTTTTAATAATTCGAGAATTTCTAATTTTAGATTTATACTTAATGAGGTCACTGGAATTGAATTAACCCATAGTATATGACTGAATAACAAATCTAATATTTTGCCGGCGCTGCAGCTCACTAGGCTAATCCTCCGCCTAGCGGCGCCGGCACACTGGGTTCTAGTCCCGGTCGGGGCGCCGGATTCTGTCCCGGTTGCCCCTCTTCCAGGCCAGCCCTCTGCTGTGGCCAGGGAGTGCAGTGGAAGATGGCCCAGGTGCTTGGGCCCTGCACCCCATGGGAGACCAGGAAAAGCACCTGGCTCCTGGCTCCTGCCATCGGATCAGCGCGGTGCGCCAGCCGCAGCACGCTGGCCGCGGCGGCCATTGGAGGGTGAACCAACGGCAAAGGAAGACCTTTCTCTCTGTCTCTCTCTCTCACTGTCCACTCTGCCTGTCAAAAAAAAAAAAAAAAAATCTAATATTTTGTAGTACTGTAAAGTTTTGAGGTTATAGATCACGTAAATCTGAAAATTGGCTGAAGTTTCAAAGTTCAGATGTTTAGAATGAGATGGGATGAGATCTATGGTGATGACTCCCTTTCTTTTCCCTTGGAGAAGAGAGTCTTATTTTTCAAGACTTGGTTTATTACTATAAAGCTGTCAAGACTGATTTGTTGACTAAAACTTGAAACAGTTACTATTTCGTAGTCCAGAAAGCATAGATTTTAAATTTAAAAATATAAAATTTATATTCTGACATTTTATAGGGCATTTTTAAAAAAATTTATAGGGTACTTTTTAGAAATTTGATTATAACAGGAAACACTGGGATTTCAGTTGATTAGAACTAGGAAGAAGCTGGTAATGCTGTTCTTTTCTTTTCTGGCTGTCCTGCCCCCTTTCCCAGGAAACAAAGCTTGTTTTGTTTCTTGCCTGCTTGTGAGGTCTCTGGCACACCCCTTGTGGGTGCACTGCTCTGTGTTTTGTTAAAATGCTTACCATACTCATAGGGTAAAGAACAGGATGCTTCTGGAGAGGAATAAATCCCCACTTCAGTAGATAAACAAGGTTGTTTGAATTGGTCATTTAAGTGATTTTCATGTGGAACCTTTCTAACACTGCTAGTATCCATAAATAACAACATTAAGTAAACACAACCAAAAGTGTACGTTTTTTATTGCGTATTTTATGCAAGTTCCTGTTGCATTCTTTGGTTCTTCCTCCATCTTTTCATACTCTAACTTTTCCTGATCTGTGGTTTTGAATAGTAAGATAAGCCTAGATTGCAAAAGACCTTAGCAACCAATTCAGTTTGCCATCAGCCAGTGGTTATTATTGGTAATGATTACTGTTCATGGTTATCTGTCTCTGGAAAACTAATGCAAAGCAAAAGATATTTACTGTGTATTTTCATGCAGTTTTGTTATTGTCTAATTTGTTTTCATCCAGAATATATATATATATATATATATTTTTTTTTTTTTTTTTGGACAGGCAGAGTGGACAGAGAGAGAGAGAGAGAGAAAGGTCTTCCTTTGCCGTTGGTTCACCCTCCAATGGCCGCCGAGGATGGTGCGCTGCGGCCAGCGCACTGAGCTGATCCAATGGCAGGAGCCAGGTGCTTTTCCTGGTCTCCCATGGGGTGCAGGGCCCAAGGACTTGGGCCATCCTCCACTGCACTCCCTGGCCACAGCAGAGAGCTGGCCTGGAAGAGGGGCAACCGGGACAGAATCCGGCACCCCGACCCGGACTAGAACCCGGTGTGCCGGCGCCGCAAGGCAGAGGATTAGCCTAGTGAGCCACGGTGCCGGCTCACCCAGAATATATTTTATAAACATACAAAACTTTATAAATATTAAATACTGTATTAAGGGTTGGCATTGTGGTTCAGCATGTTACACCACTGCTTGGAGCACCCATATCCCACATCCAAGTGCCAGGCCAAGGCCTGGTTTCTCTACTTCTAATCCAGTTTCCCACTAATGTGCTTGAGGGGAGCAGATGTTGACCCAAGTACTTGGGTTCCTGGGCCCTGGCACTTGTGGGCACTGGAGAATAAACCAGGGGCAGATGGAAAATATCCCCCTTTCTCCCCACCCCTCACCCCTCTCTCTCTTCCTTCCCATCTTTAAATAAATATATAAATTTTTAATGTTACATTGATAATTATTTTTTTCTAATTATTTTGAGGGTGAAATATTTATGTAGCTCTAGAATCTGCTTTAAAATCAGTCATGGTTTGCAACTTCAGCACAATTTACTAATGTGCTATTTTCTCGTAGTTTTTAAAAATTAAATGTTTATTTTTAGCCATTTGAAAGCAGAAAGAGGGAGCTCTTCTGTCCACTGGTTTACTTCCCAAGTGCCCACAACAGCTAAGACTGAACCAGGCCAGAGCTAGGAGCTTGAAACTCAATGGAGGTGTCCCATGTAGGTGGCAGGGACCCAAACACTTGAGCCACCATCCATTGCCTCCCAGAATGCATTAGTGGGAAGCTGAATTGGAGGTGGAGGAAACCCTGTAAGTTGAGTTTTCTATTGCAAAGAACACCTTTCACCAAAAGAGATAGAAGGATCCCCTTAGCTTAATCTCTACCCACCCATCTTTTTCCACTTAGATCTTATAGAAAAGATAAACATACATATTTTTGTGAATTATAAGAGTACTTGGAAACAGTGAATTGTATGGTAAGGTGGGAGGAGGGAAAGGCAAATATGAGACTCATTAGTGTGGGGAGCAACTGGGAGCAACTCGGACTAGACTAAGTTACTGGAATTAAGACTTATTCTATGCATCTGCTCTCCCACAATATGGCGCTGGGAGAGAAGAAAACAGCTTCTACACAGCTGCCTCCAGTTCAGCCAATAAACTGTAGGACTTGCTCCTGATTGGAGGAGAGCAGCGTACTCGGCGTGTGGGCAGCCGAGTTGGGATTGGCAGAGGAGGACTATAAAGGAGGAGAGAGACGGCATGCACCAAGGAACATCTAAGGGGAACATCTAAGGGGAACACCTGTGCAGCCCCCGAGAGAGCCGGCCGGCGGTGTGCCGCTCCCCTGCGGAAGTGGGGAAAGTGGCCAGGGGGAACCGCCCTTCCACGGAGGTGGAAGGGACAGTAGCCAACCCGGGAAGAACCAGCAGCAAACCCGGGGAGGGCCGAGCAGACGAAAGAACAGTGCAGGGTCCTGTGTCGTTCCTCCACGAAGAGGGGGAGCGACATAATGGTGCCGTGACTCGGATAGGAAACTTAGGAGGGAAGAAACGGGAAGAAATGGGAAAATACCAGAGAGAGAGACTAGCAAACAGCCTAGGGAAAAGCCGGACAAAAAAGGTGCCAGAAGGAGCTATTGAAAGCCTAGGGATAGACTCAGATACGGACTACGGGGGGAAGCTGGGAGAAATCTCTAAGGTCGAAAGCGAAAGTGAAAGCTAGAACAAACACTCGGATGCGGACTGTGGGGAGAGGCCAGGAGAAATGAGGGAGGAGTATTGTTGGAGGAAAGCTTGGGGAAACATACCGGGTAGAGAAAAATGTTAGAGAAATTGAAGCCGCGGGGGGCAGGCCGAGGCAGAGAGGAAAGCCACTTTGGGATTCTCAAGTTAGCCCGGGAACAGGGGGCGAAAAGTTGAAACCAGAAGCGGAAACGTAAGCCAGATTGGGATCCGTCTGATTAGCCCGGGGAGCAAAGGACGGGAAGCCAAATCGTGGGGCGGAGACGTGAGCTGGGTTGAATTCGCCAGGTTAGCCCGGGGAACTTAGATTGAATACTAGTGGCGGAGACGTAAGCTACGCTGTGTGACTCGCGGAGGCTGCCGCGTGCAGAGAGAGCGTGCGGGGCACAAATAGATAGGGAACGCGGGGCTGGCGCGAGGCCGTGGTTCAGACGCGAAAGGGCTAGTGCGAGACCGCGGAGTGTGCGCGCAAAGCCGAGCCGCGCAGATGAGAGAGGCGCAGGCTGAAGCGGCTCAGCCGGGAAGCCGCCGAGAAGCAGCCTCGGGGCAGGCGCCGGGAAGCCGCGGGGATAAGAGAAACAGAAGTTTAGAAGTAAAATGAGAGAAATAGGAATGCTGGAAGATAGAAGTAAAATGAGAGAAATAGGAATGCTGGAAGATAGAAGCAAAATGGGAGAAATAGGAATGCCCGGAGATAGAGAAATAGAGAAATAGAAAGGCCTCCCCACAATACTGCAATGAGAAGGCTTGGATTCGGTCTGCCCGATTAGTGAGGCGATGAGCATCTGTGGGCGGCTAGCAGCTTATGCGCCGCAGGTCACCGAAGACAGGCACGTTATCAACACCAATAAGTCACCCCACAACATGGCAATGAGAGAGCTTGGATTCGGTCTGCCTGATTAGTAAGGCAGTAAGCACCAGCAGGCGGCTCGACCAGAGTATGAGCCGCAGGTCACCGAAGATAGGCACGAATCAACACCAATAGGCCTCCCCACAATATGGCAATGAGAAGGCTTGGATTCGGTCTGCCTGATTAGTAAGGCGGTAAGCACCAGCAGGCGGCTCGACCAGAGTATGAGCCGCAGGTCACCGAAGACAGGCATGCATCAGCGCCTAAAAACCTCCTCACAACATGGCGAAGAGAGGACCCAGATTCGGTTTGCCTGATTGATAGGACTTGTAAGAACCTGTGGCAACTCTAGCAAGCAGAGCAGAGTGTGTGCCGCGGGACACCGAAGACAGGCGCGTATCAACGCCAAAAAATAAAAAGAAAGGGGGATCTGTGGGGAGCAACTGGGAGCAACTCGGACTAGACTAAGTTACTGGAATTAAGACTTATTCTATGCATCTGCTCTCCCACAATATGGCGCTGGGAGAGAAGAAAACAGCTTCTACACAGCTGCCTCCAGTTCAGCCAATAAACTGTAGGACTTGCTCCTGATTGGAGGAGAGCAGCGTACTCGGCGTGTAGGCAGCCGAGTTGGGATTGGCAGAGGAGGACTATAAAGGAGGAGAGAGACGGCATGCACCAAGGAACATCTAAGGGGAACATCTAAGGGGAACACCTGTGCAGCCCCCGAGAGAGCCGGCCGGCGGTGTGCCGCTCCCCTGCGGAAGTGGGGAAAGTGGCCAGGGGGAACCGCCCTTCCACGGAGGTGGAAGGGACAGTAGCCAACCCGGGAAGAACCAGCAGCAAACCCGGGGAGGGCCGAGCAGACGAAAGAACAGTGCAGGGTCCTGTGTCGTTCCTCCATGAAGAGGGGGAGCGACAACTAGGGTATAGGATGTTTATCTATATGATGGTATTCTTAAGGTTTTGAAAGAAATATTCTGGAGAAGGGAGGAGACAAACATTTATGAAGCAGTTATTCTCACAGGGCTATAATTGAACACTCAGTCCTCACAGTGACTCCCAAAAGGGTTATGTCAATATCCCCACAGTTACAGTGGAGAAAACTAGCAGTTTTAAATATTTTTAAATATTTTACTTCATTTAATTTCATTTTATTTGAGAGGGAGAGGTGAGAAAGATCATCTCTGCTGCTTCATTCCTAAGATGTATACAACAGTCAGAACTGGGACAGGCCAAAGCCAGTAGCCAGGAACCTGAACTAGTTCTTCCACTTGCGTGTCAGAGACCCAACTACTTGAGCCATCACCTGCTGCTTCCTAGGGTGCTCATTAGCAGTACGCTGGAATCAGGAGCAGAGCTGGGACTATGATATGGGATATAGGCGTCCCAATCAGCATCATAACTGCTAAGCCAAATTCCCACCCACCATAGTATTAATGTCTTACCATGGCACCCATCAATGTACATTCATATTGGTGACAAAAGTAGTGACAAAAATAATTTTATTAAGTAAAGTCACTAGTACATTGCAGATCTTAGTTCTCAAAAATTATTGGCCTTTTTCATGTCTTCCTATAAATGAAATTTTAAACCAACCATAATTATAAAAGTTTTAATCACTTATTCCTCATAAATACATTTTATTGTGTCTTCAAAAGTAAGTAAATGTTTTGATTTTTGCTGTATAAGAGATTAATAAAGTTTTGGACAAGATGGAGCAGTAAATCCTATCTTGACATTCTTTTGTGTTCCTCTAGACAAAATATAAAAGAAGATAACCCAAATTACAGAGTCATAATTTTTTAAAGATCTGTGTATGTCAGAAAATAAACACAAACCAGTGAGAGCAGTGTGAGAGGCCTGTATAATCTAGGCCATTCAGTTCCTGAAGATACCAGGAACTGAAAGTGTTAAAAATAAGAGAGGAGATATAAAAAGATAAAGAAAAAAGCCCAACTGTGAAAGCTGGATATACAGCTGCCCTGGCCTTAGCCTGTTAAAACATTTAGAAGGAGGGGCCGACACTGTGGCATAGCAGGTAAAGCCACTACCAAGCAGTGCTGGCAACCTGTATGGACGCTGGTTCGAGTCCTGGCTGCTCCACTTCCAGTCTAGCTCTCTGCTATGGCCTAGGAAAGCAGCAAAAGACGGCCCAAGTCCTTGGGCCCCTGTACCCCCCTGGGAGACCCAGAAGAAGCTCCAAGTTTCTGATCGTCCCCTCTCTGGCCATTGTGGCCATTTTGGGAGTGAACCTCTCTAACCCTGCCTTTCAAATAAATAAATACATTTTTTTAAAAAAACTTTAGAAGGATGGGCCGGCACTGTGGCATGGTGGGTAAAGCAATCGCCTGAAATACTGGCATCCCATATGGCTCAAGTGCCTGGGCCCTTACCACCTATGCAGAAGACCCACCTGGAGTTCTAGGCTTTTGCCTGGCCAACCTCAGTGTTGTGGATATTTGGGAACTGAACAAGAGGATGGGAGATCTCTCTCTTTCTCATGATCTCCCCCCTTCCTCCATCATCTTCAAATAGATGACAATAAATACATTAAAAACAAAAATTAAGAACCATGAGAAGGGCTAATGTTGTAGTACAGTGGCTTAAGCTGCAGCCTGCAGTGCTGGCATCCCATATTAGAGCCAGAGCACCTGTTCGAGTCCAGGCTGCTCTGCTTCTGATCCACCTCTCTGCTGATGCCCCTTGGGAAGTCAGCAGAAGTTGTTTCAAGTAAATTTTAATTAAAATTTCCCATGAAAATTTTTTAAGTTCCCTCATACTTTGTGCCAAGCACAGAAGATATATACATGAATAAAAACTGTCGCTCAGTTCCCTTGACAGTTTAAGAGAAGACACAAATTATAAACAACAACAAAAAATTAGAATTAGGTAAGAAATGTCAATATACAATAAAGAAAAGTTCCAAGGCAGTGCCCTGAAGGAAGAAGATTCTTAATGTGTATGATAGATTCTGGGAAAGCTCCTGAGGATTGGTCTAGAATAGGGGATGTGAGAAATTCTGTGCCTGGGAGGCCAGTAAATTCTGATAGCTGTCAATGTGTATTAGGATTTTAATAGCAAGGTTTATGAGAGAGATTAGTCTATAATTTTTCTTCCTTTTAATGTTCTCGTAGGGTAGCAAGGATATGCTGGCCTCATAAGTGTTGGCAAGTATTCCTTTGTTATACCCTGAAAGAGGTGGTATATGATTGGTATTCGTGAAGCCATTTGTTCTTGGGGTTTTCTTTGATCCATGTGTATTAAACATTTAGTAGAAACAGTGACTGAAAATTTCAACTTAAACAGCTGTGTGTCTGAAAAGATGTATTATGATTCTTAATATTTTTACATGAAACTATGTTCTGTTGAATGAGGTTATTAATCCAGTTTGATCCGTTCTATATCAGTGACAGAAATTCACTAGCATAAAAACCCAGTTTCTAGCCTCCTGATGGTATTGTGGGTTCAATTTTAAAAAAGAAAAAAGAGAGACTACTCAGATATGTGCTGGGGAAATAGTAGTGTTCAGTGAAACAGATCTCTTGCATCCAGGTGCTTGTGGACAAATTAGATATGGGCCCCACATTGGATATCTACTTGGCTGTATTAGGGATATATACAAGGGTACTTCAAAAGTTCATAGAAAATGTGTATATGAAAAAAAACTGCATGGATTTCAGATTGTGGGGGTAGGTTGTACCAGAATAAGCTTATCTTTTCATTACATTTTCCACAAACTTTTTGAAGTACCCTTGTTTAGGAGCATATTGAGGTTTGAGTATTTTGATGGATTTTATTAATCAGAATACTTTGTTTCAGTTGCTTTTGGGATCAATTTTTAATTAAATTTATATATATATTTATAATGGGAAATATATTTACATCATTCATTCTTAAAAAGTTTTAAAGATTTCTCTCCAGCTCAATCCTTTAATCACCCAGTTTCCCGGCTATTGGGCCAACATGTTAGCTGCTGCTTTGTTGTTCTTCAATTTACACTTCTCTAGATACACAATATATATTTCTTGTCTGCTTTTATTTTACATTTTTATATTCTATACTTTGCTTTTAACTTAATACAAAGGTACTTCAAAATATTCATGGAAAATGGATTTAAAAGATAAGTGTATTGTGGTATAATTTTTTTTTAATCCATGCATAGGTTGTTTTTGTTTTTTCTTTTGAGAGGGAGAGGCAGAGAAAGATTGATCATTCATCTGCTGGTTTACTCCCCAAATGGCCACAATGGCCAGGCCGAAGCCAGGACCCAGGATGTTTTAGTATTGCTCAATCTAAGGATTTTCATTTCAAATAAATACAAGTTATCCCCAAGTTAGAAGAACCAAATTTCCCTTAAGATTACTTGATTTACATTTTTTTTTTCATGTTGATAAGGGTAAAACCAAACAGTGGCCAGCGCCACGGCTCAATAGGCTAATGCTCCACCTAGCAGCGCCGGCACACCAGGTTCTAGTCCCAGTCAGGGCACCAGATTCTCTCCCGGTAGCCTCTCTTCCAGGCCAGCTCTCTGCTGTGGCCGGGAAGGCAGTGGAGGATGGCCCAAGTGCTTGGGCCCTGCACCCCATGGGAAACCAGGAGAAGCACCTGGCTCCTGGCTCCTGCACCGGCCGCAGCGCGCCAGCCGTGGCGGCCATTGGGGGGTGAACCAATGGCAAAGGAAGACCTTCTCTCTCTGTCTCTCTCACTGTCCACTCTGCCTGTCAAAAAAAAAAAAAAAAACAGTGGAGAGTGAAACCCTTTCTGAATATTTTGGTCAATTGCCTTTCAGAACTACATCATCCAGGTCTCCCATATGGGTGCAAGGGCCTAAGCCCTTGGGTCATCTTCTGCTACTTTTCCAGGCACATTAGCAGAGAGCTGGTTCGGAAGTGGAGCAGGGGCCCGTGCCGTGGTGCAGTAGGTTAATCCTCTGCCTGCATTGCCAGCATCCCATATGGGTGCCAGTTCTAGTCCTGGCTGCTCTTCTTCCAATGCAGCTCTCTGCTATGGCCTGGGGAAGCAGTAGTAGATGGCCCAAGTGCTTGGGCCCCTGCACCCACGTGGGAGACCAGGAAGAAGCACCTGGCTCCTGGCTTTGGATCAGCGCAGCTCCAGCCGTTGTGGCCATTTGGAGAGTGAACTAACAGAAGGAAGACCTTTATCTCTGTCTCTCCCTCTCACTGTCTGTAATTCTACCTCTCAAAAAAAAAAAAAAAAAAAAAAAAATGGAGCAACCAAGACTCAAACTGATGCCCACAAAGGTTGTTGGCACCACAGACGGCAGCTATACTCACTATACCACAGAACCAGCCCCAATAGTTTTTTCATAATACACATTTTCCATTTTTTTGAAGTCCTCTTTGATGCATGTATTTCAGAGTTTTTTGTTCCAAAATAAACTGCAAACAGTTTGAAATTACCTGGTATGTCTTGGAGATTATTCTAATAATTGCATAGTAGAAATGCCTTGTGATTGCCTTATGTCTTGTAACAGCAGTGATGACAGCGATACTAAGCAATCATTGTACAGTTGGTGGAATTTTAGGTTATTTCCATTCTTACTGCAAAAAAGCTACTATGAGTATCTCCAATTGTTTTTTAATTACAAAGTCATATTTTTCTGTTTCTTAGCTGGTTTTTTAGGACAGATCTTTTGTTTCATTGCAGCCATGAATCAGAGAATCAGTCAGAGTGCTCCAGTGAAACAGCCACCACCCCTTGCTCCTCAGAGCCCACAAGGGGGTGTCATGGGTGGTGGCAGTTCCAACCAGCAGCAACAGATGAGGCTGCAACAATTGCAAATGGAGAAAGAGAGACTGCGACTGAAACACCAAGAACTGCTCCGGCAGGTGAGGCCACAGGTTAGAAAACCAGCCTTCCATTTTTTGGGGACTGTTTTCCAATGTGAACTTACATAAACTTCGTTTTACTGTTTATTAGTCACAAAGGTTGTTGTCTCTGTAAAATTCGAGCAATGCAGGAACATTCTGTTCAACTCTGTCCTTAGTTTCTTCACTGGTCTGTGATCACACAGGATGTAACTTGTAACTTGAATCATAAAGAGCTGGCCATAGTCATTGCAATTGAGCAGAAATCCCAGAAGACAAGGTTGCTTCCACAAATGTGCATGGAATTATAGATTAATATTTCTGAGGATCTGAAAAAAGGGGGAAACTATGGGATATCACTTGGAAAAATACCATTTGCTTTAAATGATTTATTTATCAGGAACAAAGGATTAGGAGGTACATCAGTAAGCCATTTCTTGAATAACATATATGTTTTAGTATTGCTCAATCTAAGGATTTTCATTTCAAATAAATACAAATTATCCCCAAGTTTAGAAGAACCAAATTTCCCTTAAGATTACTTGATTTACATTTTTTTTTTCATGTTGATAAGGGTAAGACTAAACAGTGGAGAGTTTGAAACCCTTTCTGAATATTTTTGTCAGTTGCCTTTCAGAACTACTATGTTCTGTAAGAATACATTAATCTCTTATGTCAAAATTAATTTTTACTTTGTTTCACAGTGGATAGATAAGTGTTTGAACTGAGGATGTGATCCTATGGCTCAAGCAATGTGGATATTTTTAATTTTTACTGCAGTACTTCAAAAAATTCATGAAAATGAAATCAAAAGATGAGTTCATTTTGGTATAAAAAGTCTTGAAATCCTTTGTATAGTTTATATAAATTTATAGAAATATAAACTATTCATGGATTTCAAAGCTTTTGTGCCAAAATTAACTTAGCTTTTGATTCTATTTTCCATAAATTTTTTGAAACACACACACATATATATAAAATATTTTAAGTAGATAAAAATCAGTAAGGTATTGAAAGTGTAGAAAAGGTAAGTACATTGGAAGTAAAATATTTTGCCCAATTCTCTCCTTTAGATGTAAATAACTGAGATTCTTGGGTTTTACTTTGTCGCCAGAGATACTTTATTAACAAACATAAAATACATTTATCTGTGCTATTTTTCCCCCACAAATCACGGTGTGCTAAATGTAGACATTTAAGAATTATTGTACTCTGCATTCCTGTTACAAAGATGTGAGCATTTAAAGATACCTTTTTACTGGACTATATTTTAAGAATGTCACTTGAGTATCAGCGAAATACATGAACTTGATAACTGTCTCTGAACTCCGATTTGGGGATTTTAGGAACTGGTTCCTGATAAATTAAGCCATGCAAGCCCAGACAGACTACCTTTAAAATGTGTTCTGTCAGTGAGTGTAATCTAGTGTGGTTGGGTCAGAGGTACACCCTGATTGAGGCAGTAAGAGAGTCTATGCCAGCATTTGATATTAGAAAATGGTCTAGAAAGAGATGCTGCTTTATCTGCTGTGAACAAGTTGGAGAGAGGAAGCATATTGACATGGTTTATTATAGCTCAAACTGACTTTTTAACATATTACTATAAAGGAAGGCTGTTTTATTTAGATAAAACTGTATTGCCAGAATGAGGTCACACCATCAGTAGTATAATTACAAGGTTATTAGAAGAAATAAGGCAATTTAAGTATGTTTTACACAGGCTGTTTTCATTGTTTCCTTTTCATTTTGTAGTTATTGAGAACTAGTTGGTATAAGTACATACTAGTCTAAATTTCACATATGAATGAAGATTGTCACGAAACCTTAACAAATAAAAAGTTCTTTGACTGCTGATGTTTGAAGTCTTGCTGTTTTTGAGATTTTTTAAAGTCTTACAAATGGACCATTCATCATTTTGTTGTGTGCTATAGATCAGCCTGGTTTTTTTAGTGGGCCAAATGCTGCTACTTGCTAAAGTTTTTCCTTCTAAATCTTATTCTTACTCTGGGTGATGGGTCCTGGACAGAATAGCTTCAGTTCCTTTAAAGGTAACTTCTTTATTTTTTCTTTACTTACCTACTGTGTTGTCTTTTCTTATGTTGAAATGATAGACCTCCTGTATTCCTATACTAATTGTCTATATTTTAGAACTCCTTTTAGCAATCAATATAAATTTAGTGTATCTTAAGTCTTGGCTTCCTGTGAACTTCTTCCATTGATAGTTTCTCTTATTACTGAAACATCAAAATCATTTTACTTGCATAATACTCAGAAACAAAGAACCTGCCTGACCAATATCAAATTTTATTTTAGTCCTGACACCTAAATTCTTGCTGTCCTATCTACTCAATGCTGTTAAAAATCTCTGAGGTTTCAGTTTTGTTACATGGTGACTCCATTGGCTCCTGTCTTCCTCAGTCTGCTTCTTCTTGGGTAGCTTGGGAATTCTGTGCTTTGGTGATATGTCTGGATACAATTGTAAGTCAGCCTACACAGCCAAACCATGTGGCTTAAAGTAATTTTTATCCGTCTTATTTTTTACTCTTAGGCAATGCGGAATATCAATCCCAGCACAGCAAATTCTCCAAAATGTCAGGTAGGCTCTTATCTGATGTTTTAGCACTGGAAAAAAAAAAAAAAGGATGTTAGGGAAGAGAAACTTGCATTCCAGGGGCCAGTCATTACTGTAGATTAGCCCAGAGTATAACTGTGAGCCATCTTTATACCAGGATACGTAAGTTAACATTGCTGTTCCCAGAAAGGCTGTACTATCTGGTCCTTCCTTCTCTTCCCAGAGAGCTTCTAATTAGCGTATTGATTCCCTGGAAGTCTTTTATCCCACATTTGAAATGTTTTATGTCTGAATTGTTCAATATGGAGGTGTGCCTAATTTTTATTTGAACAGCCTAAAATATTAGTGATTACATGAATTAATAAATTTGGCAATAATAAAAGATAGTATGAATTATTTAGTTGGGTAGTCTAGTTTAGAAAGTCTTTTTAAGAGTCATACCATGAGGAGAAAATATTCTTCGTTTTAGACATTCATTCCAAAGGAACAATATCAAAATTAAGGCGAGAGAAGGATCTGCCTGGATAGTGTTCCAGATTTCTTTGTTGGCTTTTATCAACATTTCTCCCTGATAAACCCCAGGGAGCACTGGTTGTAAAAGCATCTTATTTAGATGGAATGACCACTTTTCTTTCTAACATCGGCACTTGTGTCTAACTCACGGGAAGAATCTCAATTTTGAAACCAGAAGAGATTCTGTGTGTTTAGGGTCCGCAAAATTTGAAAGAATTAGGAGCTAGAGGATCATTGCACTTATCTTGAATGGGTAGAAGTAACCATAAAACATCTCACATTCAGTGTAGCTGATTCTTTACTAGGCTAAATAAGTGCATTGTTTCAGAATCAGCTGGAAAGTGGGAGTTGACAAATTCCACTCATTTCAGATACTGTTAACTTGTCCACTGGAGAACTGTGCTGATAAAGTCAGATTCAGGCCTCCTAGAAACCAGTTAACTTTGTGAGAGAGTATATTTTATTCTTCTTTATCAAATGCCTTCATTTAATCAAACCACCAAGTAAGGGAATAGCTTATAATAAGTCAGCTTCACAAAAGTTAGACATTCTTATGAAAGTACTAATTAATATTTGACTGTGAAAAGCAACATAGTATTAGATCTAAAAAAGTGAAGACTTTTTCCTTGTTTTTTCTCTTATGTGTTTCTGAAAAGTGGCTTTTATTCATGATAAATGAAGTGGAAACTAATATAGGAGCAGAAATTTACTCAAATGAGATTATTTGGGTTCAAGTAAAGAGTTCTTCATGCCAAAAGTAGATATTGGAATTGTTTCTCTTATTTTTCTACTCATCTTACCCTTTAAATCTAGTAAATGAACTAAGTGTTTCTCTGTATTTCATGCTTGAATAGAACAGTTACTGTTATTAAATTATCTTCAGGAATTCTTAGCTTTTTGTAAAATAGTAAAGCTTTAGGAAAGTGTGGGCTTGTAAGCAATTAAAATGCTAAGATACTAAAGTTACAGAATTGATGACAGATTGCTTAGGCCAATGCAAGAAACCTGAAAGAGATTCCTTTTAAAATTGACTGTGTATATAGTGGAGATTAAAATATTAAGTTGTTACATATATTTTAGTTGTCTATATTTACCTGGCATAATTGTAAAAATTAAGGAAATGTAGGTATGAAATTCCAATATGGATTTAAGTTTATTGTAGCTCAGATACATATCATACAATTTATTCAAGAAAGCATGTATATATGTATTTTTTATCTTATATGTTTTCTAGATGATCTTATGATACATGTTATAGGAGCAGAAATATCTAATGCCTTTTCTTACCCATAATGAGGATCATGACTGACACTCCTAAAACAAAAAGTAGCTTAACAAGAAAAGCATAACAAATTTATTTAACCAAAGTTTTAGGTGACATAGAAAGTTTTCAAAAGTGAAGATTTGAAGAACCAGGAAAAATTCTCTATTTATACCTAAGTTCAATGAAGAATGAACAGCTAGGTAAAGATGTGTTTAGGTGAAAGGGTACAGTCTAGAGGTGATAGTACTGACAGGGAAAGCCAGCAAAACCTGAAGTTAGATTCTTCTTGGCTTCTCTGTGCAGCATTCCTTCCTCCTGAGTTTAGGGCAGAACCCTTTCTGAAATGAGGATCTTACGATCTCTCAGACAAGGTGGGTCAGAGCATTTCTTTATGACCAGTTCTTGCACAGAAAAGTAGAGCAAGGTTATAATAATATTTTTAGATTTTATGGCTTGCTTTGGGGTAGTAGGGTAGGAGTTTCTAAGACTTACTTTGGGAAAGAGAAATTCCAGTTTCTGTGGCCTGCATTGGGGGAGAAAGAATTCTAGGTTTTATGGCCTGCCTTAGGGTAGAAAGAACAGGAGAGATCAGAAAAACACTTGGTTTCTGAGCCTTTCCAGTGTTCTTTGGTTCAAAGTACTCAACATACCAAAGTGCCATTATTGTGGGGTATCATTTTCTGAGTTTCAACAATATTACGAAAGATTTCACAAAGAGACATATCTTAAAAGAAGATGGTTTTAAATAAGGTTTAGTAGTATACTCAAGAAAGCAAGAAAAGGCTTTGCAGTCTGAAAGAAGAGATTATATAAAGGTGTAACTCAATATGCGAGTACCATTGTTTTTCAAAGGTTTTTTTTTTTTTAATTTGTCTTTGTTTTTCTAATAGAAAGTTGAACAGCTGAGTGAGTGCAAGCCAGACTAAAATCAGTATAATTATTTTATAATTATATACCTCATATGCTTTGGGAAGTGGGAAGATACCAAACTTCAAAATGTTTATGAATTACTAGATTAAAAAGCTATCTGTAAGTACTTTTCATAAGATTAACAAATCATGTCTGTGTAGGATTCTGTGGTCAAATACACTAATATTGGTATGGGTGAGTTAACGAAAAAATCCTGAGATGCAACCTCAAATGTTGCTGAAATACAAAATTTTGAAAACTAAAGAAAACCTTAGAGACATTTTCTTAAGTATGGAAATTAGCATCTTAATTCATTATAATGTACAGAATTTGAGGAAAATTTGTCCTTATAGGACTTAAGATTTTAATTTTAGTTTTGATTATGCATGATTTTTATGTTTCAGAAACAATTTTATATCTCATATGAAACTTTGAATATCTTTGCTTTTTGATATTCAGTATTTAATGTTCACTGTTTTCTGGTCATGTCTCTCTTACAAACCAGTGCTCTTTTATAAATTGGAGGGACCTTTTGAGAGGTGGGGTATAAGAATGCATTCCAGCTTCTATTTCAATGTCTTTAGAGAGAAACATTTTTGAGAAAAGATAGTTCCTCCTGAGTATGAATCTTTTTTTTTTACCTTCTCTTGTGCTAAAGGATATGGTTTTTACTATCTGGGGTTCCCTAATATCTATGAGATACAGTTAAACTCTGCAACCTGGCTTGTGTTCTTCTCTCTGATTCTGGTTAAGCCAGTTTCTCTTCCATTAGCTGAGTGCACTCTGCTACCTTATGGCGATGATTCTACTTGTGAACTTTTCTCCACAGTAAAAACTGCTTTTTCTCTCTTCCTTCATCTCAACTAAGGGTCTCCATTTCCTTGATAAGGCCCAAGTCAAATTCATCCCTAAGTGGCCTCATGAGAATTCATAACATCACCCAGAAAATGTGGGGCAGACATTGTGGCATAGCAGGTTAGGCTGCCATTTAAGATACCTGCCTCACTTCACATTCATCTTCCTGCCAGTACTCACCCTGGGAGGCAGCAGGTGGTGGCTCAAGTACCTGGGTCCCTGTTCCCCATATTGAAGACTTCAGTGAAGTTCCTAGCTCCAGGCTTGGGCCTCACCCAGCCCCAGCTGTTGTAGACATCTGAGAGTGAACCAGTAGATGAAGATTGATCGATTATCTCTCTTTCCTTCTCTTAGTCACGTATCCACTATCACTGTACCTTTCAAATAAATGAGAATAAATTTTAAAAACTACCCACAAGATAAAAAAATAAAATAAAATAGTGCTGTGTAGTTATCTTAACTCAGCAGCCAATTCCTATTTAGGTTGACAGAAAAATGATAGGGAATTATTTTTGTTTCTGAGCAAGTAATTGCTTCAGCCTTCATAGAAATTACACTAGAAGTATTTTGCAACTAATTTGTGTAATTGTCATTCCTTGTATGTAATAATAATTGTATATCATGGTCAATCACTGGTTTAAAGATGACTAAATCTTAATAACTGTTGAAAATACTGTACTGCACTTATTACCCCTAAATGTTGAAGAGGTTCAGATGTCCAACAGTTTTAGTCAAATAGAGCAAAATAATTCCACTATTGAGAGCCATGTAAAGTTACCAACAAGTTTCTACCCTGAATTTAGTAATAGAAAATTTGGCTTTTTATCCTCCAAACTTTCATGTTAGCAGATGCTAGGAAAGCTGATTCAGAATCCTGTTTACACTTTTTCTAATATGTGTCTCTTCTCTTTGAAGCCCTAACATTGATTAAATCAGAATAATTGTTTTTGGGGGGGATATGTTGGAAACTTTGTATAAAATGAGAGAAGCATTTAACCTCACACTTTGCACACTCTAATAGGCTGTTTTGCTTGTTTATTAACTAAAATCACCTCTTCTTTGTTGTTTGAACAATGGTTTAATAACTCCTATTACTTTAATTCAGACCGTAATTAAGTACCACAAATTACAAAAGACCTAATTCCAAAAAATCTCTCAGAAAGAATATTGAATCTCAGGATAATGCTACCAAACTGGAACTCCGTTTTTGATGCTACTTTTCTCTCTTTGCGATTATCATATAGTTCTCAAAACTGTTCCCAAATCCATGTGTATATTTGGCTTTAGAAATAATTAAATATTCTTTGACTGCTAAAAGCTGTATTTTCAAAAAGGTGTATAGGGACCTGGAGTTGTAGCACAGCAGATTAAGTGTGTGATGTCGGCTTTCCTTATGAGCACTGATTTAAGTCCCAGCTGCTTCACTTCCTACCCAACTCTCTGCTATGAACCTGGGAAAGCAGGGAGACATGGACCCAAGGATGGGGCCCCTGCTACCCAAATGGGAGACCTGAAAAGAGTTCCAGACTCTTGGTTTTGGCCTGGCCCAGTCCATGAGCAGCCAGTTTGGGGGTGAACCAGCAGATGGAAGATGTCTCTGAAACTTTGCCTTTCAAATAAACAAATCTTTAAAAAAACAATAAGAGTATGGCAGGCCCCTATTTTGAACCGTTATAAATGGATTTTTCTGTTTTTAGAATTGTTGACATAAACTGTTACCACTAAGACAAACTTTTTAAAATATAGATTTTTAGAGTTATTCTCCATTTCTAAGTTTGTATTTCCAGTTCACTTAAACAAATTGATTACCACTCTCTTCTATCTCCCAACAGAACTTTGACTTGTCATATATCATCTAGAAATGAATACACTTACATTGTTTACTATTTGCTAAAAATCAAAATTGCTTTTAGAAAGTAAATAAAGTTGATTCCATAATCCCCTCCCCAGATCATTAATATTTTCATATGCAATAAATGTAATTTGTTTCAGTGTGTTCAATAAAAAAAGGTAAACAAAAGGTTATTGTTTGTATTTGAAGCAATTGTCAAAATCAGGAAGGAAATTGCATGTATTTATGTAGGAAAACAGTCTGATCTTTCCCCCTAAATCTATATTTTTGGAGTTCAGTCAGTGTAAAAGCTGGAACCTCTATTTCTCACATAAATAAGTACATATATGCACACATGCACACTGCAGCTCTGTTTTAGACGTTCTACAGAACTTAGAACTATTTTGTTTTCTTTAGAGATGTATTTATTTGAAAGGCAGAGAGAGAGATCTTTCATCTGTTGTTTCTCTCCTCAAATGGGATAGGCACTTGGGCCATCTCCCACCACTTTCCCAGGTGCACTAGCGTGGAGCTGGATTGGAAGTGGGGCATCCAGGTCTCAAACCAGCGCTCATACAGGTGCCAGCATTGCACCGAGGACTTAACCTGCTGTGCCACAGTCCCATTCCCCATATAATTATCTTAACTGTCCCTCAAATTTGTTTGTATATCTTTCTGTATCAAAAATGTTGTCCTGAAGTTGGAGATAACTTTGGGAAGTGATGTAAACATTAAAAATCAAACAACATTCTTAGCATTGGGCTAACTGTTTTAAGAAGGCAGATCTTAGAAGGGAAGTGGGTGGAATCAGCATTGAGGCATAGCAGATAAAGCTGCCTCCTGCGACTCCGGCATCACATTTGGGCACCAGTTTGAGTCCAGGCTGTTCTGCTTCCAATCCCGCTCCCTGTTAATGCACCTGGGAAGATAGCAGAGTCCTTGGGCCACTGCACCCACTTAGCAGATCTGGAGGAAGCTCCTGCCTTCAGCCTGGCCCAGCCCCAGCTGTTGGCGGCTGTTGGGGGAGTGAACCAGCAGATGGAACACCTCTTTCTCTGTCTTTCCCTCTCTGTCTCTGTAACTCTGCCTTTCAAACAAATAAAATAAATCTTAACACACCCCCCCCCCCAAAAAAAAAAATGAAGTGGAAACTTGGGCGTATATCCTACTCCATGATTACCTAAGTCAGCTTTTGAAGGATGTGAACATGAAATTAGAGTTAGTTAAAAGGAGAGTTCTTTGCATAGGCTGTCCTGCTTCCTCTGAGGAACAGTTAAGTCACGGGTTTTCCATTATGAGTAAGCTTTATAATTCCTTATTTTCTTAGCCAAGGGTTGTTATTGTGAAAGTGAATGTTCTGCTTGAAGTTTAAGAATTTTAAATGTGAAATTTTACAATTAGCTTCAGGGTTATATACAACTTTTGCTAGTGACTTTACAAAAAAAATTGTTTTAATATGCATAAGTATGAGATGAAGGTACTTAATCTAATGTTTAGTTAAAAAGGGAATTAGTTATAAACTCTCCATTTTACTACATTTAAAGAAAAATAAACCTGTTTATACCTATTTACAAAATGCCTATTTTATAGCAGTAAAGTGATTTTATCAAAACATTTTGGATGAATATGAACATTATTTTGTAATTGTGTAAATCTGGCCTAGTTATTTTAAAAATAAACCTTGGAACATAATTGGATTGTTTACAAAACTGACTTCAGTTGAAACATTTCATGTTGAAAGTTACGTCAATCTCTAAGGAGTTTTTGGATTATTTTATGCTGAACACAATGCCTAAAATTATCATAGTGAGCTAAAAATACAAGTTTGTTAAACTTCTCTTTTCCCAAAGGTAGTTAGAATAAATAGTTTGACAGACTTTCAAAAATGGGGAAATAAGCAAGTTATAGGAAATTCAGCCAAAAGTTAATCATGCTTCTGTTCTGTATTTCAAAGGTCAAATAGTTCTTCTAGAGTGTTTGACTTTTTCTAAGTAAAGCAAGTATTTTTAGCTCATTTTCTTCTCTAATAATACAAAAATGTGGTAGCTTTTCCCATTGAGCTTGTAAATCTTAGCTAATCTGGGACACATTTGAAGTCAGAGCTGTCTGCACAGTAAGGAGAGCCAGTGGTCCCAGCCTGGTCTGTAAGGAACTCTCCCACGTGATTCACAAAGGGACACGAGTTTTCCTACTTATAAAGTGGACTTGTCTGGACTCAGGATCCAGCCACAATCCATGGGCCCTTCTGATACTTCCTTCCTCGCATTTAATTAAACATATAACTTCCCATAGGGTAGGAAAGACACCTCAAGATACTGTCTATATAGTAGTTAAAGTATTTTGGCCCCATGTAAATTGGATGCTTTGGTCCACATCATTGAGAAAACTAAGGAGAATCATAGTAGAAATAGTAATCTGGATACACTTAGTATACTTCTGGTTTTGTTTTTTTTTTGTTGTTTTTTGTTTTGATTTTTTTTTTTTTTTTGATGCTTAGGATATCCAGGAGAAATGAAAAGCATGTATCTGCACAAAGCCAAAACTCAGAAACAACTTACACAACTATCCACAGATGTATAAACAATTGTATATCCCTACAATGGAATGTTGGTTAGCAGTAAAAGGAATGGACCATAGGTGTAATATGATTGCATCTCAAAATAATCATGCTAAGTTGTCACTCCCCCTCTTCGTGGAGGAACGACACAGGACCCTGCGTTGTTCTTTTGTCTGCTCGGCCCTTCCCGGGTTTGCTGCTGGTTCTTCCCGGTTTGGCTACCGTCCCTTCCACCTCCATGGAAGGGCGGTTCCCCCTGCCACTTTCCCCACTTCTGCGGGGGAGCAGCACACCGCCGGCCGGCTCTCTCGGGGGCTGCACAGGTGTTCCCTCAGATGTTCCTGTGCATGTTGTCTCTCTCCTCCTTTATAGTCCTCTTCCACCAATCCCAACTCTGCTACCCACACGCCGAGTATGCTGCTCTCCTCCAATCAGGAGCAGGTCCTGCTGTTTATTGGTTGAACTGGAGGCAGCTGTGTAGAAGCTGTTTCCTCCTCTCCCAGCGCCATATTGTGGGAGAGCAGATGCATAAAATAAGTCTTAATTCCAGTAACTTAGTCTA
This sequence comes from Oryctolagus cuniculus, assembly GCF_964237555.1. Lineage (NCBI taxonomy): Eukaryota > Metazoa > Chordata > Mammalia > Lagomorpha > Leporidae > Oryctolagus > Oryctolagus cuniculus. The sequence continues at coordinate 93,677,563 of NC_091432.1, forward strand.
GTCCGAGTTACTCCCAGTTGCTCCCCACACTAAGTGAAAAGTACATGTTCTATGATTTCCATTTATAGAAAATTTTGAGATCCCAGTAGAAAGAGCAGGTCATCAAAGAAGGAGGTACCTTTCTCTGAAGGGAGGAGAGAACTTCCATTCTGACTACGACCTTGCCTAAATATGATCAGAGTCAGTGAACTCAAAAGGCTTCCATAGCCTTGGCAACTCATGACAAGCCTAGGGTGATTACTGATGCCATAAACAAGAGTGTCAATTTGTAAAGTCAACAATAGGAGTCACTGTGCACTTACTCCTCATGTAGGATCTCTGTCCTTAATGTGCTGTACATTGTGATTTAATGCTATAACTAGTACTCAAACAGTATTTTTCACTTTGTGTTTCTATGTGGATGCAAACTATTGAAATCTTTACTTAATATATACTAAACTGATCGTCTGTATATAAAGAGAATTGAAAATGAATCTTGATGTGAATGGAAGGGGAGAGGGAGAGAGAAAGGGGAGGGTTGCAGGTGGGAGGGAAGTTATGGGGGGGGGAGCCATTGTAATCCATAAGCTGTACTTTGGAAATTTATATTCATTAAATAAAAGTTTAAAAAAAGGAAAATTATGTAAGATACTAATAATGACAAAAAACAGATCACTAGTTTCTGAGGGTGGAGTTGGGGAGGTAAACAGCAGGACAGAATTCTGGGAGTGATTATCTTGATTGTGGTAGAGTTTCACAGGTATACATATTTCTTTAAAGATTTTTTAATTTTTGTATTTATTTGAGAGGCAGAGTTGCAGACAGAGAGGAAGAGAAAGAGAAAGGTCTTCCATCTACTGGTTCATTCCCCACATGGCTGCACTGGCTGGAGCCAGGCCAATCTGAAGCCAGGAACCAGGAGCCTCTTCCAGGTCTCCCATGCAGGTGCAGGGGCCCAAGCACTTGGGCCATCTTCCACTGTTTTCCCAGGCCATAGCAGAGAGCTGGATTAGAACAAGAGCAGCTGGGACACTAACTGGCACCCATATGAGATGCCAGCACCATAGGTTGGAGGCTACTACGCCACAGCACCAGCTCCAGCATACATATTTCAAAACTTATCAAAATAGTGCACTCTATAGGTATTTTATTATATATCAATTGTATCTCAGTAAAGCTGTTTAGAAATTACTTAGGGTAGGTAATGAATCATTTTCTCTTTACTATAACTAGAAGTTTCAAAGCCCAGCAAAATATTCATACTTTGCATTTGGTATCTATCATTGGTTACTTATATCATTGTCCTTATCATATTGTACTTATTTTCATTCCAAATTCTTCCCTTTTTGATTAATACTTCTTAACACCCTGCCTCTACCACCAGTAAATAAAGTAACCTGTTTTCATTGTTCTTCTCATGTTCAGTTTAGAAAAATCCATAGGTTACTTACTGTTGGCATGGGTCAAATATAGTTTGATGACAAGGTCTTTGTGTAATCTCTCAGGGCATTGAACATCTCCCTAGGCAATTAGGAATGATTTGCCATTATTATTATTATTATTATGGATTTATTAGTTTGAAAGGCAGATTTAGAAGAGACAGAGATCTTCCATCCACTGGTTCACTCCCCAAAAGGTTGCAATGACCAAGGATAAGCCAGGCCAAAGCAGGAGCCATGAGCTTCATCTGGGTCTGTCACATGAATGGCAGAGACCCAGATACTTGGGTCATCCTCCACTGCTTTCCCAGGCACATTAGCAGGGAGCTGGATTGGAAGTAGAGCTGCTGGGGCTTGAACCAGCACCCATATGGGATGCCAGCATCACAGGCAACAGCTTAACCCACTACACCATAACATGGCCCCCAGATTTGCCTTCTTGTTAACATCTCTAAATTACCTTTCTTTTGTAAGTCTGAATAGTTTGCTCTGCATTGTCTGTTGATAATAGAAATTCAGTTACTAAAGCAAAATAAAAATTTGACAGCTTTAAACAAGCATTCTGGCAAAATTCAAGGTAGCAAGAACATTGAAAGTCTAGTCTACACCAGATGATTTGTTTTAACCTCATAAAACGATCTTGGGAAAGTGGAGATTTTATGAAAAGGCATAGAATAAAAAATTGTGAAAACAATATGAAAATTTTAACTAAGTTATTTAAATATTTAAATATTTTAAGTTATTTAAGATTTATGGATTAGTGTCAAGTACTTTGTGCTGAAAAGAGTTCAAAGTTAGACAAACAGAAATGTGAACATATCTTCCTTAATAAAAATCAATGATGGCGGGACGGTTAGCTTAGTGGTTAAAATGCATGTTGGGATTCCCGCATACCCACATCTGAATACATGAGTAAAGTTCCTTGCTCTGTTCCTGATTGCAGCTTTCTGCTAACGCGGATCCTATGAGGCAGTGATGATGTCTCAAGTAACTGAGTTCCTGCCTCCCAGCATTGGCCCCCACCCAGTTTCAGCTCTTGCAGATGTTTGGGGAGTAAACTAGGAGATGAATCTGTCTCTCTCCTTCTCCCTCCCTCTCCTTCTCTCTTTCTCTTTGAAATTTAGGGGGCAAAACATATGAAGATCTTCAAGATATTCTCTAATATTCCCATATTTTGAAGGATGCACAGTTTTGTCACAGAAACTGTACACCATCCTCATCCAGAGATTATAATTTTATACATTCTAAAGTTTATTGCTAAATACATCCTTGTATTTTAAGAGAAATACAGATTACTCAAAGTATTAGAAGTCATTTTATGCTCTAAAACAGTTCATTCCTTCACTGTGCCCTTAGGGGTACAGCAGAAATAAATAATTACAAAATCGTGTGATAAATGCTGGGATTGTGTTACATGTGCTAAGGGTGTGAAAGGCATGACATCTTTATGTCTAATCCCATCTCAAGATGGAAATGGAGTTATCATGGGGAGTTACTTAAAGAAGGTGGTGTCTTCACTAGGTCTTAAATAATATGGAAGAAAGAAAAAGTATTCTAGGCCAGAATAGCATGTGAAAGAAAAAGGTATGGTATTCTGAGAAAGTGTCATCATACAGACCTTCAGGGAGTAAACTGTCAATTGTCACTTCTCACTTTGCAAGATGAGAATGGGAGAGTTCAAAGAGACATGATAGAGAGACAGAAAAAAGACAGTAGTGATGAAGGTGTTAGGGTTTGGTCCGAGTGAGATGAACTGACCTGTGGGTCCTGGGCAAGTATAGTAACTGAGGTCTGGGTTATCTCAAAACCTGCTGAGGCAAATCTTGTAGTGGCCCATAGCCTCTGCTCAGGTTCTAGGTGGAATCCTGCTGAAAAATTTGGAATGTCGCTGAAGAAATTTTACCCTATTTTAAATCCTATGATTATAGTGGAGGGACTTTGGGTTCATGTTTTTATGTTTGATGCCTTTTTTTTTTCCTTCTCCTCTCTCCCTGCTAGAGGATAAAACACTCTAACTGAAGATAGAAAAGCCTGAAGTCAAAATGAGACACTGGATATACCAAAGTGGAAAACAATGTTGGGGGTGAAGAGGGAATTAGTATCTTACAGTAAGACCAGACTTGCCCTTCTACCCCAAAGGAGAATTTGGTAGTATAGGCCATATTAAGGAAAATATCAAAATGAAGCTAAGTACCAAAGTGTATATGTTTTGGGGTTAATATAACTCAACAAACTTTCAAATTTAGGCAACTTAATTTTTAATCACTTCAATGGATAGAAGAACTTGATCACTCTGATTGGGAAGTATGTTATTTAAAATAGATACTACAACTTTGTGTACACAGTTACCCTATTAAACATTAATTCTTTAAACCTAACAAATTTTTAAAGGATATATTATGTTTATGTTGTTGTTTTTTGTGTATGTTTGTTTTTAAAGGAATTAGCTCTCCGTAGCCAGTTACCAACACTGGAGCAGGATGGTGGCACTCAAAATCCAGTATCTTCTCCTGGGATGTCTCAGGAATTGAGAACAATGACAACCAATAGCTCAGATCCCTTTCTTAACAGGTTGGTAAGAGATGCTACTGTCTAGTATCTGAAAAAGATTGTAAATTTAAGATCATGTTGCTTAGTGCTTATAATAGGCTGTTTTGAACATGTATGTGAGCTAAAAATTATAGCTGTAAATAAATTTCTCCAATAAAAGTTCAGGATTAAAAGCCATTTTCTACAGGAAAAAGTGAGCTGTTGAGACTTGTGAGGAGGATACTTACTCAGAGTCACAGCGTGTTTGCTTCTGCCTGTACTGTTGACTAACAGTTACTTAGAATTACAAAATCATGAAGGAACATGTGCATGCTTCTCTATGAAATCAAATGAACTGTATCATAAATCCACTTTTGCATTATAAAGATCATTAGAAGGGATTTTCCACATAGGTGTTCAACCCGAGAGCTTTTACAGAGCATCATTTTAAGGCCTCGTGTTCTCAAGAGCCATAGTTCAAGGAGATAATATGTAAGGTTGTACCTTTTTCAAAAAATGCATTAAAATGAATGGTAGTGTTTGAAAATGATATAGCTTAAGGATACTTCTTAGTTACCACAAATCTTGGATTTCAGGAAGATTGTAATGGTATTATAAACTGCTGTTGAAAACTGCAAGCTGGGCTGGCGCCAGGGCTCACCTGGCTAATCCTCCGCCTGCAGCACCGGCACCCCGGGTTCTAGTCCTGGTTGGGGCGCCGGATTCTGTCCAGGTCACGCCTCTTCTAGTCCAGCTCTCTGCTGTGGCCCTGGAGTGCAGTGGAGGATGGCCCAAGTGCTTGGGCCCTGCACCCGCATGGGAGACCAGGAGGAAGCACCTGGCTCCTGGCTTCAGATCGGCGCAGTGATGGCCATTTGGGGGGTGAACCAACGGAAGGAAGACTTTTCTCTCTGTCTCTCTCTCACTGTCTAACTCTGCCTGTCAAAAACAAAAACAAAACAAACAAACAAACAAAAAAAAAACCCTGCAAGCTGCGACAGGTCATATTCTTTGCCTAGAAAGCCATTTAAAATGAAGATGTGGGACAGGCATGTTGGCTCAGCAAGTTAAACTGCCACTTACAACACCTGTATCCTATACTAGAGTGCCAATTTTGAGTCCCAGCTACTCCACTTCAGATCAGCTTCCTGCTAATGAGCCTGGGAAGCTATAGACGATGGCTCAAATTCTTGAGTCTCTGCCACCCACATAGGAGACCTGGATGGAGTTCCTGGCTTTGGGTTTGATCTGGCCGAACCTTGTCTGTTGTGGCCATTTGGGAAGCAAGCCAGTAGATGGAAGATCTTTCTTTCTCTCCACCTCTCTTTCCCTCCCTTTCAAGTAAATAAATAAATCTTTTAAAATATTAATAAAATTAAGATGAAACTAAAATTCCTATCTATAGAATTTCAGTTTTTTAAATATGAAGATATATGTATTTCCCTTTGTAAACTGATTTTAGGCAACACACACTTTAGAAATACTTTAGCATATTTTGATTTAGGGAAGTGATTATGCTACCTCTTTAATTATCATCACTTGAATTGAAAACAATGATTCTAAGAAAAATTATCACAACTGCTAAAATATTTAGTGTAATAGAATTTCCCATCATTTGGTCAGTGTTTAGATTAATGTTGGTATCCTAATTGATTTTTAAAACACCTAAAATTATATTTTAAAATTTGTATTTACTCTTCTGACACACCCAGTATTTTGGATCTGAAGTTAAAACTGAAACTGTAGGAAACGTCATAGCCACTGAGTTTGTTTTTATATATATACCACAAGGAAACCTTCAGATCACTATAATTCTAGTACCTATATTATTGAAGGCCTATATTATTCAGAGATGGAATTAAACTGTTTTTAAATGAATAGGGTGTATATCCTTCTGCCATTTGTAGAGATTTTTTTCTTAAAACTTTTTTCTCGATTTTTATTTATTTTATTTTATTTAAAAGGCAGAGGGACACATTTGAGAGACATCTTCCCTCTGCGCATTCACTCTCCAGATTTGTCTGCAATAGCCAAGACTGGGCCAGGCAGAAGCCAGCAGCCAGAACTCCTCCCAGGGTGCATGTTGATAAGGAAGGTAGAATAGCCAGCGCTCAAACCAGGCACTCTGATATGGAATGTGGCCTTCCCAAGTCGTGCCTTAACTGCCACACCAAATGCCCACTTCTTTCTGAAACGTTTTAGTGAGAACTGGGCTACTGGCTGGGCTTGAGATTCTGTTTTCTGTTAAGATCATAGAATGACAGTTAATAATCCATGTTACTAGTGTAAGGGAAGAATCATACATCCATTCTCTGTAGTTCCCTGTTTCTAAAGCACACATCTGACTGTGACCTTTTTTTTTTTTTTTTTGAATCCTTGGGGTGAGTATTTGGCTTACCAGCTTAGAGGCAGGTTACGATGACCACATCTTCCCTGCTCAGCTTCAACTCCTCACCCCAACTTCCTGCTAATGCAGACCTTGGGAGGCAGCTGGTGATGGCTATTCATGTGGGAGACCTGAATTAAGTTCCCAGCTCCTGGCTTTGGCCCAGCCCAGGCCTAGTGTGGCAGGCATTTGGGAGTTAACCAGCAGATGGGAGTGTGCATGCTCTTGCTTTCCCTCTGCTTCCCAAATAAAGAGTACATATATAAATAAAGTAATCCTTGATGGTTACTCTGTTGCCGACTAGTTGATTTTTATGCATTCCTTAAACTGTAAACACTGTTCTAACTTGCCTTGGAGTTGACTCTTGCTAGTGATGTCTTATCCCCCCTCTCTCTTTTATTCTGAGGTCCTCAAGATCAGCTTAGACATTCCCTTTTATGAAACCTTTACCTTTTCCTTGTTAATCTCCTTTTTTTTTATTCTGAAAGTACTTTGGGCACATAGTTCACATAGCTTCTGTATATAATTCATTAGTATATTTTTTTCTTCTCTCTCCTGAAGTTGTTAGTCTCTCAGCACCATTTGCAGTTTTTTGTGGTTGTTGCTGTTGTCCTCAGAGCCTGGTCAAATGTCTGTAATGTAGTGACAGCTGTTCAGCGAACGTTTATTCAGTGAGTAGGGCTTCAGGGGGTGGAATTCTGCAGGGAGTAGTTCCTATTCAAGAAATGTAAGCTTTCTTCTGGACTACCTGTATGCTTCCCCTGTGGGTTGGAGTAAATTATTTACAAATCTGTACATTCAGATATTCTGTAATAGACTGGGTGTCTGATGTGGTCTCCATACTCGGCAGTGGAAATAGACTGATGACTAGCACCAGGCCACTGTCTCAGATTAGGGCAGGCAAAAATAAAAACAAACCACATCCAAGACCTTTTGGTACATGGCCTCGTTGTGTGCAAATGGTCTCGGGGCAAATGTGTGTTTTCTTGAATCTGTTTGAGGCTTTTGAAGCTCTCCAAAATGTGGCAGAAGCATTAGAGTAAACCAGTGGTTACAGTATACAAAATGAGGTTGGCAGTGGGGCAAGGCCAGTGCATTGAGCGATTTAGGGAAGAAATATGGAGTCGTGAGCTTCTAACTTTGACCAATAGTAAAAGCTTGTTTAAAAGCTTAGTTTTTGTTTTGTAACTTTTATTAAGTTAAATAGCCACTTAAGTGTCCAAGCTGTGTGGAAAGTTTAAAATTCCCATTCATGTTCAAAGACCATTAAGAAGAATAACAATTGCCTTGCTTTTATACTTCCCCATAAGATTTTCTGCAACTAGTAGAACTCATAATTTTAGTCAACCCAAGTGATATCTTTGTGCTACTAGCTTAGGAAAGTGTTCTGATTGTGAAAGTAATGTTTCAGGATATTTACCGTACTGGTATATAAATCTGGGAAGCTTCATTGAGCTTAAAGGAAAAGTATCTGTCTTGGCTCATGTTTTTCTCTAGAGATTTTCCTTGTCTTGTGTTTTGTTTCTTCTTGCTCTTATGCTGTGGTGTTTTGGTGTTCCCCTCCCCCTCCAAACAGAAGCAGGGAGATCAAGCTACAGGCATTCTTATCTAATCGGCAGTTATTTACCTATTTTTGGGCCAGTCCAGAAAGGAATTCTAGTTCTTTATTTTGGGTTAATTTCTCCTTGGCTTAAGTTCACTACATGAGAGCTAGGAATTTAACGTGAGACTAGTACAGGCCTGTCTCACCACCCACCTGGAGTTTGTATTTTGACCTCTCTGCCTGTGCACACACCTGCGGAATTGAAACCTTGAAACGAGTTAAGTGGACCCCCGCCCACCCAATGCAAATGGTATTAGAGAAATAAAAACTCTACAGAGAATTTTATGTCAGCTAGGAAGACTAAATGGATGTAACTTTTTTCAGTTGTTGCCATCAATCAATTGCACAACCTTAAGAGAGCTCTTGGTCCTCTAGAGCTACCAGCTTTAATTAGTACTGTATATTTCACTTCATAGTATAGGGTCTGTGACCATGAAGGAAGATACTTGTTTCAGCTGTTACAGGGCAAGATTGTCACTAATCCCCTGAGAATCCTGTTGGTACTCAGCAAGTGTTTATTTTTATCTTAGATTTCTTAAATGTTACTATCAGTCTTTAACTATTTATTTATTTATTTATTTATTTTGGTAGCGGTACCTATCACTCTCGAGATGAGAGTACAGACAGTGGACTGAGCATGAGCAGCTACAGTGTCCCTCGAACCCCGGATGACTTCTTGAACAGTGTTGATGAAATGGATACAGGTTGGTATTCCTTATTTTAGTTACCTGACCTCTACTCAGAGATAATCATAGTATCACCAGGTCCAGTAAACCATGATGAGCAAAAGTTCTTTAGAAGAAAGCCAGTTACAATCCTATAAACTTCATTCAGTTTGAGCCAGCTTTGTTTATGTATGCTGATTTGTAATTTAAATCTTTTCCTGGTTTTTCAGTATCATGGATTGAGTATCTTAACCCTATCTGAATAAAAATAACATAACTTATTTTAACATGCTAATAGATTGGTAATTGAGGACCCTATTAGAAGTGTCTCCCTGTTTTAGATTTGTGTTTTTAATTTTGGAGAGAGTATTCTGTACTTGATTTAACGTCTGCCTGTCTCTTTTCTCTGAGGGGTTTTGGCTCAACTTTGTTATGGGGCTCAGGAAAATGGATAGGAAAGGTTATATGGTAGGCCCATCTACTTTATTTTTAGAATAGTTGTAGTGGTGTTTCAGGAGCTAAGAAATACCTGCCTCACAGGGACATTTAAGGAACCATTTCTCCTTTGCTTTTCCTGGTGCCTACTGCCCTGGACTTTAGAGCTGTTTCATGAAGTGGCAAGAAATGGAACAGATCTGTAGCTGGCGGGCTCTGCATGTACCCAGCAGCTTCTCTTGTGTGCCTGTACTTACCCAGCACCATGGCTTTGGTGCTCCCTAGAGTTCACCCCACCTCCTTGTTTGTACTTACCTTGATCTTAAACTACCCTTAGGAGTCATTTCAGACCTATCTCATGCACCATGCCTCTCTTCACTCTTACCATTTTATTTTCTCTTTTTCTCAAAACCTTTATAAAAAGTGCTCAAAGGATTAGCTTTTCACAAAGCATATTCTGTTGAAGCTCTGAGGAATGTTAATGTTGTCATATGCAAAAAAAGTTCTGTGGCCAGGTGAGTTTAGAAACAGAGAAGCAAGACTCTTACTTAGAGACTTGTAGGAGGTTTGTTTTGCTGTTGTCAATGTGACTCTCCAAGAGTCTAATAGAATATTCATGCAGTCCTTGTATTGTATTTTAGTATTCCCCAAAGTGTACGTAAGAGAAAAAATAAGGTCTGTACCATTTATTTAATTATTTACTTATTTAAATATTTATTTATTTATTTGAAGGCAGAGTTACAGAGAGGCAGAGGCAGAGAGAGGTCTTCCATCCGCTGGTTCACTCCCCAAATGGCTGCACTGGCCGGAGCTGGGCCAATCTGAAGCCAGAAGCCAGAAGCCAGGAGCTTCTTCTGGGTTTCCCACTTAGGTGCAGAGGCCCAAGGACTTAGGCTGTCTTCCACTGCTTTCCCAGGCCATAAGCAGAGAGCTGGATTGGAAGTGGAGCAGCCAGGATGCAAACCAGTGCCCATATGGGATGCCGGCACTACAGGCAGCATCTTTACCCGCTATGCCACAGTGCTGGCTCCTCTACCATTTGTTTTTATATTACATCTCATTGTGATGGTTAGGGTAGTAATGCTACTGTATAGTATACTTGTTCTTTTTCACCCTGCTACATATAATTTTTGAAGGGATTTTTATTTTTTTCCTGATCCCCTTCAGTGCTCAGCACATAAGCCATCAAACTGTTGGTTAATATCAGAACAAATGTTGATGAAAAAGTAAACTTGGTATTGTTCTTTTGTTATCTGTGGGTGGTAGAGCCTAAAATAAATTCTGGGCCTCAGTTCAGATTGGTCAGGCGTGCTTTTCTTTCTCTCTGTATTTCTGGATGTTCATATGATACACTTCTGATGTTACCTTTTTTAAAAGGCCTTTATTAATCGCTCTCTCTCCCGACTAGGTGATACCATAAACCAAAGCTCCCTGCCCTCACAGCAGAACCGTTTCCCAGACTACCTTGAAGCCATTCCTGGGACAAATGTGGACCTTGGAACACTGGAAGGAGATGGAATGAACATAGAAGGAGAGGAGTTGATGCCAAGTCTGCAGGAAGCTTTGAGCTCTGACATCCTTAATGATATGGAGTCTGTTTTGGCTGCCACCAAGCTAGATAAAGAAAGCTTTCTTACATGGTTATAGAGCCCTCAGGTAGACTGAATTCTAAATCTGTGAAGGATCTAAGGAGATAAGACATAATACCTGATATTTCCAAATAAGCCGGTCACAGTTTTCTGGCCAATACAGAAACAGATGAACAAACGTCCAGCAAGATTCTTTCATCCACTCTTCTGCTCTTCCTTGTCCATTGCTGCTGTTAATATATTGCTGACCTCTCTCACAGTTGGCCTTAAAGAATCAAAAAACAAAAAAGCAAAAAACAAAACTGTTTTATTTCTTTTGCTATTATAACTACTGTTCATTTGGGGGCTGGGGGAAGTGAGCCTGTTTGGATGATGGATGCCATTCCTTTTGCCCAGTTAGACGTTCACCAGTCATTTTAACTAAGTACTCAGACTTGGAAGTCAAATGCTTCATGTCACAGCATTTAATTTGTTCAAGCAATTGTTTCTTCAGCTGCCTTTGGCCAGTGGGAAAACAAGACTTACTGGTCTGACAAGCCAAAAATGTTGTATCTAATATTGAATGATTAATGCTGATTTGAAGAGATAGCTGAAACTAAGGCTGAAGACTGTTTTACTTTCAGTGTTTTTTTTTTCCTCCTAGTGCTATCATTAGTCACATAGTGACCTTGATTTTATTTTAGGAGCTTATAAGGCATGAGACAATTTCCATAGAAATATATTAATTATTGCCACATACTCTAGTATAGGTTTTGGTGGATATTTTATGGTTTTTTGTTTGTTTGTTTTTGTTTTTGTTGGAACCTAGGCAAATTACCATATTAGTGAGTCTGTTTATAGGTATAGCTTGGAGCGATTATTGTAGTTCTTTTGGTAAAATCTACATTTCCTAGTTTTTTACCATATTATTTAAATCTTGATTATTCGCTCTATACACACACACACACTTAAAATGTTTATAATAGTGTGATAGCAGAATGTATCTTTGTTTTTAGGTTTCTCTACTTTCCAGTTTATTTTTAAAATGGTAGCTTTGAATGTATGCATTTAGAGTACATGGCTAGTAGTTTATATTCACAGATAGTTTAAACTTGATTGGGGTAACCTACAGATGTTTGAGGTAGTTTAGTATTCTAGAAAGGGCTATTAACATGGATAGTGCCTAGAGGAGTACTGTATGCCCTCTGAACACATAATAAGTAGTATCTGATGAATTAGAAAGGAGCAAACAAGAAAAGGCTTTCTTTTCCCCCTTAGACTTCCCTGGACTAATTTTGAGTCTTGATGGGAAATCACTGAGTAGGTTTATCATGTACACGACAGAAGTAAGCTTTATAATGGTTTGCTGTCTTTAGCTTTGGAAGTTTATTTCTCCCTATTCTTGAAAGTCAATTCTAGTACTTTGGTTTCATTTACAATGAACACATTAAAGACTAGATTGAAATATTACCTGCAAAATTGTTGTTATAAGACTTGCTCCTACTTCCATATGCTGAAAATTGACCCTGGGTAATATATAGAATGCTATAAGGTATGAGTTAGCTGGTAAAGTGATCAGACTGAAAAATGTACATTGGTAGTTGAAATTAGCGAAGAAATAGAGATAATCATGATTATACCTTTATTTTTTACAGGAAGAGATATAATTAGAGTATGTGTCTACAGTAGTAATAATGGTTTCCAAAGAGTATTTTTAAAGGAACAAAATGAGCATGAATTAACTCTTCAGTATAAGCTATGAAGTAAGAGTTGGTTATGAATTATAGTGGCACCAGCTAGCACCCCTGTGATTTAAGGGTCTTTCAATGTTTCCAGAGTAAGCCCTTATTTTCAAGGGTTTATAACAGACATAAAATCCCTTTTCCTGGCTAAAGCTGCTATGAAAAGCCTCAGCCTGGGAAGATAGATTTTTTTTTCAATTATTACATCTAAATATTTTGGCCCTTCGATTTGGAGGAGTACAAAAATGGAAGTAAATTTTATTTTAAGTACTTTCAGTGCTGAAAAAATGCAATCACTGTTGTATATAATGATTCATAGGTCGATCATTCAAAAAATTGACTCTAAGGCTTTTATTAAGAAAACAGCAGAAAGATTATATCTTGAATAAGTCTGGGGGGAAATGGCCACTGTATAGATGCATTGAGTTTTAGAGCAATAATGAAATTCTGCCTAAAATGCAAAATTGAGTATATGAATGATACAGTATGTTGTTTTTAATGTGCAGAAGATCAAAGCTACTTAGAAAGAGTGCCTACAATTTGCCAGTAAGCCACAAATTAAGATCCTATCTTATATATCAGCAAAATAGCTTTAGCTTAGGGGGAGGGTGGGAGTGGGTTGTGAAGATTTAGTGGGACCTTGATAGAGAACTTTATAAACTTCTTTCTCTTCAATAAAGACTTGTCTCGCATCTTGCTATCATTGAAGGCAGTTTCTAAAATTTTAGTCACTTAAGTATACCCACGAACAAGAATATGCAGATCTTCATTTCCCCCTGACTTTAATTTTCCCAGTTATACCTCAATGTTGTAGCAACACTGTGGTACCTGACACAGTGCCTTGATGTTATCATACCTTATGTACTGACCTTAACGAGACCTAAGAGTCCTTTTCTCTTTTTGAGTTTGAATCACAGCCTTGATGTGGTCTTTCTTGTGTTATGTCGTTCCTCATGTAAAAGTGTTTAACTGCTTCTTGGTTGTATTGGATAGCATTGTAATAAGATTTTAACTGGGTATTCTTGAATTGCTTTTACAATAAACCAGTTTTATAATCTTTAATCTTACCAGCTTTTCACATTCGTGTTCTTATTAATTAGGGCTTCTTGATAATACTTGTGGTTGATGGAATACATTGATTTGGAGTTTCAGATCTTCCAAAGCAATATTTGTTGTAATAACAACTTTGTAAAAATTAGTGCCTTTTTTAAATAAGAAAAAATGAACATAAGGAGGTGACTTTGATACCAATAATGTTGCTATTTTAAGTATTCATATTAAATAGATGCTTTCATGACAGGAAGACTGAAAAAATAATAGTAATTCAGAATTCATACCAATCAGTGTTGCAGCTCCAACAATGCAAAAGTGAGAAGCAATATCTAGTAATTAACAATTCGGTAGCTTTTGTACATCTGAGAAATGAGTACTCAGTTGCATTTTATCTTTGCAAGCATGTTTAGGAGTTATGGGTGTGCCTGTCTTAACAATTGTTTTCTGTACCTTAAAAAAGTATTCTCCACTTTTTAAATGTTTTATATTAGAGATTTCTTTAATGCACACTTGTCAAATATATATATATAGTACCAATGTTACTGTTTTGTTTTTTTTTTGTTTTAGATATAAGAGCATGCTCATGTTAGGTACTTACATAAATTGTTACATTATTTTTCTTATGTAATACCTTCTTGTTTGTTTATGTGATTCAAATATATTCTTTCCTTAAACTCTTCTTTGTTGTCCTTAATAGTTGGTAGTATTCAAAACCTTTATTTGGCATACTGGTCTTCCAATAGGACAATCACGGGAAGTAAAAGATGACAGTAGTAACCAAAAGACAGGTCAAACTTAAAGTTAGTTTTGCTCCTTAAAGTTGGGTATGGCATTTGGAACCTTTGAAATATATATATAATTCTTAAATTAATGTTTTGTACTTTCACATGCCCATCAGTGATGGTGTCTAAAGGCAGAATTACGTCTACTTTATCCTGAAATGATTTTATATGTAACAGTGCGGAGGAAAGAGGCAAGCAAGACACTCTCAAAATGGCCTTTCTTTTTATTTCTCAAAAATATTCTCTCATGGTCTCCAAAACAGTACAGTTAACATTAGTGAAAAGCAGTATTTGTTGTTTTACAAATAAAAACACACATTTAAGTGGTAGGTCCTAAACCTTGAGTAAGAAGTAAATTTGACTGTCTTTGGAAATTTCTTTATCTGTGTATGATCAGTTATTGACACATACCACAGTTTTGCTGAGGCAAATCTGAAAATGTTGCATTATTTGCTATGCATGTTTTCTTTATATTAGTAGAATGCTGATTTCTGGAACAAAAGTGATCATTTCCTTAGCACAAAGTATAGTGGTTTTATATCTTAGCTTTCTCTGTATAGACATTGTTCCTCATATGCGGAAGTTGTTTCATCTTTCTGTTGTATGGCTTGACATCCAGTATTACAAGTCCACCTTCATTCTGAAGAGTAGGTTTGGATTTGAGAATGGTCCGTTAGGAAGAAAAAAAGCATTCCGAATATTTGAAAATAATAGTAGTCTTAAATCCTAATATTGAGTAATTTACCCATTTTTTTTAGACCCAAAATTTAAATAGTCTGGTAAATGAATTGTTAGCTGGATTGTCATCTTCCGGAGAGAGAACAAGAACTAGCAATAAAAGGAAATCTAGGTGACTGTAGGGGTAATGGGTAGCCTGGTGGGTTTTTTATATATATATATTTTTTTTTTTTTTTTAATTATTTTATTTATCTGAGAAGGAGCTCCCATCTGCTGTTTAACCTCCTGAATGCTCACAATGGGAACCAAGAGCCAGGAACTCCAAGGTCTCTTATGTAGGTAGCCAGGACCACTGTTGCCTTCTAGGATCTGCAGTAGCATGAAGCTGGAAGCAGGAGCAGAGCCAGGACGCAAACCCAAGCACTGATGGGAATCAGGTGTCTTAGCTGGCAACTTAACAGCTAGACCAAGTTCCTGCCCCTGGGTTATAGTCTGATTTCCACTTGAAAACTGAGGTTGGAAAGGAACAGCCTCAAGGACCCAATCACGTTCTTCAGCTTTCATGATTGCAGCCAAGCTTCCTGGTCCTGGTAACATACCTGGGCTTTACTTGAGATAAATCCATGTGCTGCTGGCCTTTGGCTGCAGCCTTCCACATGTGCTGTGCTCTTGAATCAGTGGTGGCTCTGGCAGAGTGCCATGTCACCCCCATCCAACGTTAATCGGTTGGCAATTGCTCTTTTTTTTATTTTAGTCTTGAAAAGCTTGTGATAAAGTCTTTTATTATTATTATTTAAAGGTTTAATTAGTGAACCAAGAATCTGATGAGAATCCTGTGCTTTTAACAATACGGTTTTTCCAAATCATACCAGAGTATATTTTGCTGTATTTTGTGAAAAAGCTCTGAATCTTAAGTAAAATTGTCTTGACCATAAACATAACCTCAGAGTGGCAGGTTTATTAGTGCTACAGATTAAAACAGTTGCAGAGTCAAGACACTAGCAAAACAAGATGATGTTGAAAAAGATATTTTGAATTTTAAAATATGCCATATTTTTACAGGAAAAGAGAAACCTCCCAAGCTTAAATGACCTGACTTCTAAGCTGATATGACCCTGTTAGAAGTAAGAAGTAAAATTTTTTTTAAAAAGCAAAGTGTATATGCCATCCTAAGCAACATCTGTAGAACTCTTAGCAGAGCCTGCTTATGTAAAATTTCTAAATAGCTTATCGGATACATGAAACTTTTTTTTTTCTTCAGGTGAACCTGTTGACAACTTGAGTCATTGCGGCTCTGTGAAATGTGTTGATTTGCAGTCTGGACAGGGCTTAAAAGGAACCTTTTCGAAATATTCACTTCTCAGGGTAATGGCGATAACTTTCACCATATTCTTTACGCCTTATCCCAATGTTTTATCATGAGACTAGTTCCCGAGACCTTTGAAGAATCTGTAAAATAGTCTGAGTAAAACAACTTTTGGGTTGTGATTTTCTTAGTGGGGTGTTATTTAAACATCTCAGTTTCTTTGAAGGCATCTGTTGAATTTCAGATCTGGTTTTTATACTATACTGGATGTAGACAAATAAAATGGTGGCCTACTGGCCAATTTAAAGAGAAATTAGTTTTCTTAATAATGTAGTTAAGTGACAAACTCTGAGGAACAAAACACTGCTGCATTTCAATGCTATCTGCATCAGCTACTGGAAGCCAACAGAGCAATGCAACCTATTGGGAAAACTGGCTGGCTGTCATTTCTTCAGAGAGCTTTGTAGCAACTTGTATAGCAATTCTTCTGTACTTCTTGAGAGGTGAGTATGTCTGCAGCCAGAGTTGAGCAGTGTCTTGTCCTGGGCTACACGTTAGCAGGGTCTCAGTGATGCCCGGATGATCACAACTCTATGAGATTCTAATCATTGAGATGACCATGAATTAAGACCTCGGGTTTTTAAGAGAGAGACAAAGATTCATGTTTAGGAGCTGCGGGACCTCTAGCTAACCTGAAGTCACCTGCAAGAAGCGTGCATTATCTTCCAAAGGAAAGGCACTGCCTGTGGTGGCCAGGAAATCTCCTGAGGCCTCTAAGGGAACCTGAGATTTAGTTGCTTTACAACTAAATGAAGATACTTCAAAAAGTTCATAGACAATGAATATCATACAAAACCATGCATAGATTTCCATTTTTTGTACCAAAATAACTCTTACTTTCCACAAACTTTCTGACATGCCCTTGTAAATCTTTTATATTGTAAGCCAAAGGAAGTTCTAACTGATTTTGCTTTGAGATTTTCAAAAGACCAGAGTGAAAAGCCCATGCTCTGTCCATTTAAAAACAACAGCACAAAAAGCCAGTGCTCCATCAGGGACATTCACATTGACAACCAGCCTAGGACTCTTCTTGGAGGGGATATCTTTGATCTAGGAGTGAAAGGAGTAGTAGGCCCATGCTAAATGTGGGCTATTGTTCAGGAAATTCAATGCTGATTTGAGCTAGAAATTAATGATCAAATCCCTGTCAGTTTTCTGAAATCATTGTAGAAATATTCCTAAGGCCTGAACATTTCCAGTGTTCTCCTAGTTTTGTCTGCTGAATGTGGCAGATTTCAAAAGCAAATGATTGCAATCAAATTGATGTCCCACTGCTGTTGCTTACTAGTCAATCTGAAGTCAGTCACTGAGACTTTTTTTCTATCATTAGGAAAGTGAAAATAGTACAGTTTTACTCCATCTCAAGCACTGGTTTTGAGGACTAAAAATGATAAAAGCAACTGGTAAACTGTTAACATTCTTTTAAGGCAATATTGGTTTGAAGTTTTTTCTCAGTTCATGCTGTTTAGAGACATTGTTACTGAATAATTCAAAATAGTCTTTCAAACTTGAGTAGGTCTTCATATCAGCATACAGGGTATACAAGGCTCTGAATTTGACGTTAATATGCTCTCCAGGAAACCTACCCCCTCTTAGATTTAAATGCGCTATTTGTTTTATAGTAGCAATGGATATTTGAATGTTCTATAGTAATTACCAAAACACGGACACGTATTACCTTATTAAGTCATACCAGATGCTGCAAAATGTAGATGGTATTACTGTTCCTAATTATATGCCTCAAACCAAGGTCTAGCTCCCCGACTATGGCTGTGAGGTGACTAGCAGAATCGGAGGGTGTAGCCCATAGCTGGGAAATATTTTCTGTGTACAAGGCTAACCATTTGTGTAGGTTTTCAAATTTATCTAAACTTCTTGGTTCTGAGCTTCCTTACCTAAGGCCCTGCTGCAGGTAGGCCCTTACTCTTCATGCACAGGGAGTCCTAAGAAGATTGCCACAATAAAAAGACAGTGTTCTAATAGGCTATTAAATGTATCCCTTTTTAAAATCATGAACATTCAACACTGTCAGGTGACATTCTAATCGAGGAATAATAAATGAAAGGGGTAACTTCCTCAAGGAGCTTACAAGCTAGTACAGATAAAATTGTCATGTGCTCCAGAGTTCACACAGTGAATCATGGGAACGCAGTCCATGGGGAGACTGCTTCCTGGGATGAGGAGGAAGGGGCTCACACAGCATTGGCTGGGCGTTGAGGAGTTAATGGCTGACCCAACAGAAGTGGCTGATGGCAAAGGAGAAAACACAACTCAGGAAAACTGGGAATGGGAAGTGTTTCCATTTGAGCTGTAAACATAATGGATTAACTAATTCAGTTATTTGAGTGTATAAATGTGCCAGGCATTTGTCTAGGCCATAGGAATATAATAAGGAAAAATTTTGCACAGTTTATTGTATGTTGATTAAAACTAGGGAAACTTGTCTGAACTGGTTCCTGGCTTGTGAAACTTACTTCAAGTCAAGAAAACCAGAAAATTAAATTCATGAGACCAACAAGAGCAGCAACTCAAAGGCCAAAGTGAACCCATTTTGGGGTCATTGAACAGGAATGAACTAACTAAAAGACTGGGGAAAAAATGAAGTCAAGAACAGGAAATCCTTTGCTCAACCAAGATTTTCTGTTGGTCCTATCTATGACACTGAGTCCAGGCCCTTTCAGTACATATTTGGACACCTACCACGCGCCAAGCAGTGGCCCAGCCTGGAAACATGAATAATAGTATGATCCCTGCACTAAGGAGCTTATGGTTTAGTGGGAAGAGGCCTCAAATAATGACCATTGAGGGGGTGCACATTCCAGTGGTTGGAAAACAAAAGCGTAAGTTCATGGAGTCTAATACAATGCCTTGGATGACCATGTCCACAAAGGTCAGCTGTTCATGTGGAAATTCCCTTTTAACTCTTCCCTGCCCTAGAGCAGACATGAAGCCTGCACACAAGTGATGTATAGCCATCGCAAACCAGTGTCTTCAATTTAACCTTTTTTTTAAAATTTTTTTTAAAAGATTTTATTTATTTATTTGACAGGTAGAGTTACAGTGAGAGAGAGAGACAGAAAGGTTTTCCTTTTTTTTTTTTTCATTGGTTCACTCCCCAAATGGCCGCCACTGCCGGAACTATGCCGATCCAAAGCCAGGAGCCAGGTGCCTCCTCCTGGTCTCCCATGCGGGTGCAGGCGCCCAAGCACTTGGGCCATCCTCCACTGCCTTCCCGGGCCACAGCAGAGAGCAGCTGGACTGGAAGAGGAGCAACTGGGACTAGAACCCGGCACCCATATGGGATGCCAGTGCCACAGGCAGAGGATTAACCCAGTGAGCTATGGAGCCAGCCCCTCAATTTAACCTTGCTCCCTTGTGGTCGCTGGAGACCAGTGGCAGAAAGACTCAACTCCCAGCAGAGACAGGTGCTGTGAAGAGCAGCTCTTCGGATGGTCCCAGAGGTTGCTGTCTAGAGGAAGAATCACCATGGGAACAGAAACGCAGTGGTGCCGAGTGTTGATGAGTGACTGGTACCCTTGACCATTCATTCCTCTAGAGAGGGATCAGTCTCAAGGGAGTTGTCAGGCCCTCAATTCAGGAGACTAGATTATGTCAGAAAGAAAACAACTTGCAGACCCATATGGGAGAGACTTATTTTATTCAGTCAATATACATCGAACACCTCTTGGGTATAGGAAACACTGCTGGGTATGAGTTCCTGCAGTGAGCAAGGAGCCACACTCCTGCCTTCAAGGGACTTACTCTCCAGGGAGAGGCCCACAGCACCTATTTCCTAGTTCTCGGCAGTTGTGATCGTCATTACCAGCCAGGGTTTGGGAGCCATGGGAGCACGAAAAATGACCAGACTTGAAGGGAGCAAGGGAAGGCTGATGGCCTGGGAAAGCAGAAGATGGCCCAACTCCTCGGGCCCCTGGACCTGTGTGGGAGACCTGGAAGAAGCTCCAGGCTCCTGGCTTTTGGATTGGTCCAGCTCCGGCCATTGTGGCTGTTCTGGGAATGAACCAGCGGATGGAAAACTTCTCTGTCTCTTCCTCTCTCTGTCTGTAACTCTGCCTCCCAAGTAAATAAATCTCTCTATTTCTTTCCTTTCCTTTCCTTTTTTTTTAAAGAAGCAGCCTAAAACTAAACTATTAAGAAGGAGCCACCATGTATGTCAAGGACAGATAGCAATCAGCAAGCCCACCAGCACCCAGGAGCTGGAAGAGGATACAGCCCTTCATGGAGCCCATCTTGACCCACGCTGACTTAAAAGAGAAAGACTTCGGTTTTCCAGAAGTTCTTGGGACGGGTGCTCACTTATTTGTTATTGCCACATCCTAAATAATTAGCTCAAACAAAAGGGCTTACATTTATAATTTATATTATTATTTCATTTTGACTTACTGAAATTGCATGATGCAGTAGAAATGTAATGTTTAATCAACTACTCTGACCCTCCCGGTACATACAGGCCGAATATTAGCCCAGTGTTCTGTGCAGCACGTAAGAAATGCTCACTGAACGCTTAGTGTGTAAATAATTGTGTAGGTGAAAATTGGTTTGGACTCAATCTTTAACTTCTCATCATGTGTTGATTTTGACATAGCTTGGTGGCTGTCCTCAGTGCCGAGCACCAAATATTTTCAGTTATTTGCCTTCCCAGCACACAGTTGGGATGACTTCTCCTTTCTGGAAGTCAGATGCGGCGTGTGACTCGCATTGCTCCATGAATGTGAGCAGAAGTGAGGGCTGCTGCTTCCAGGGGAAACTGAGACTGTGCCTGAGTGCAGCCTACAGCAGTTGCCACTGCTGCTTGGCCTGGACCTCCTTGGCCTGATCAGAGCTCATCTGTGGAGTTTCATTCATCTTGTCTTTCTCTGATGAGATTCTATAGTTGAGAAGCGTCATGGGCCCAGAGTTGGGACATAACAGAAGTGCCAATTTTGGGGGCTGGTGTTGTGGCTCAGCAAGTTAAACTGCCCTCTGCAGCACCAGCATCCCATATGGGTACAGGTTCAGGTCCTGGATGTTCTACCTCCAATTCACCTTCCTGCTTCTGTGCCTGGGAAAGCAGTGGAGGATGGCCCAAGTGCTTGGGCCCCTGCACCCACGTGGGAGACCCAGATGAAGCACTTGGTTCCTGGCTTCAGCCTGGCCCATCCCTAGCCACTGAGGCCATGTGAACCAGTGGATTGAAGACCTCTCTCTCTCTGTCTCTCCCTCTCTATACATAATTCTGGCTTTCAAATAAATAATTAAATCTTAAAAAAGAAAAGAAGATCCAATTGTTAGCCATAAAATCAATAAGACATGGATGAACACCCAAGTTGAATTTTAAATAAGAAAGACAACCATTAAAAGAAAAGATGGGGTGGGGGGCAGTGTTGTCGTGCAGCAGGGTAAGTTGCCACCTGAAATGCGGGCATCCCACATGGGCACTGGTTGAAGTCCTGGCTGTTCCACATCTAACCCAGCTTCCTGATAATACATCTGGGACAGCAGCAGCAGATGGAGCAAATATGTGGGCTCCTGCATCCATATGGGAGACATGGACGAAGCTCCTGGTGCCTGGCCGTGTAGCCACCTGGAGAATGAATCAGCAGATAGAAGGTTGGTCTCTCTCTCTCTCTCTCTCTCTCTCCCTGTAACTTTGCCTTTCAAATAAACAAATACTTAAAAAAAAAAAAAAAGAGTGAGAAAAGATTGAAGGGGTTTCTAGGCAGAAGGAAAATACAAACACAAACAGAGCAAGATGAAACAGTACGGATTGGACAAAGAACCTCAAACACTTCAATTGCCCTGGGCTGTCCAGTGTGAGGCTGTAGGTGGCAATAGTCAGGGGCCACATCATAGGGGCCTTGCACACCCGGGATAGAGCAAAGCATTTGTCAAAGCTCTAGGAGAGCCTCAGAAGGGTTTGCAGCAGGTGAGGGAGCTGGTCATAGCCAGGGGTCATTTTGTAGGATGCACTCAGGTTGTAGCATAGGGGGTGGCTCAAAGCAGGGGCAAGTCTGGAGGCAACTTCGTTAAGAAGCTAGTGCATGACCAAGAGAGGGATAATAAGGGCCTAAGTGGTCAATGGTAGCAGAGATGGTGAGAAAGGCGTGGATGTCTACAAATGATTAATAAGCAAAACCTACAGATGTGGTGATTGATTGGAAGTAGAAGGTAAAGGAGATGAAGTTGTCTAGGATGATTCTGATTTTCTAATGCATAGTGGTGCCATGGAAGGAGGAGAAACAGACTGGGTTTGGTAAGCTCAGACTTAGACAAGGAGAGCTCTTTTTAGAATACAGATTGTGCGGGTTTCTTTGTTTCTGGAACATGCAAACTTCTTTCTACCTCAGAGCCTTTTCCCATTCTGTTGCCTTGGCCTGGAAGACTGTTTGTTGTCCCACCTGCTCACTTGGTTGCACCCTCACATCTTTCAGGTCTTAACTAAAATATGACTTCTTTCAGTAAGCAGTCGCTTAGGCCCAGTGTCAGCTACACACCGGGTATGTGCCACCACAACCCCTTGTACTCTTTCTTTGTTGTAGTTTTCCTAAGGGCAGTTGAGCAATTGTAACTATTTAGTTGCAATAGAAATGATTCCTTAATGTCTGTTTCCCCATAAGGGAAGACACTGGCATATTTGCCACGGTATTCCCAGCACCAGGCATGGGACCTTGGATGAATGAAGTAGACTAAGCAGGGGCAGTCGGGAGGCAGGAAAAGACCCAGGAGAAACTGATGTCGATGATGTTGACAAGGAGGAGGATGACTCAGCAGTTTCAAACAAGGCAAAGAGGTCCAGGAACACGCAGGCAGAGAACTGTGCATTGCTTTTTGCAGTTAGGAAGTCACTGAAAACTTTGTCACAAGCAGTTTTGGCGTGGGTGAGAGCCAGATTGCGGTGGGTTGAATAGTGAATGGAAAGTGAGCGAGCCGAGGCCTCAAAGTCACCACTGGCTCTGCTCTGCGAGCAGGACGGGGAGGGAAGCGATCCTCCTGTCTTCATCCTGACTCACTGCTATCTCCTTCCAGCCTCCTCGCTCCTGTTCTGCATGCCAGTGAATCACTCACTTCTGACTCCGGGTTGTTCTCTTGGATGTCAGGACGGAGAAGAGCTGCCTGTGGAAGTTGCCCGGGAGTTCTTGATGGCTCCAGCTGAGACCTGAATGAGCATTCCCTAATTTCTGAAGAAATGGAGATTTTAAATGTAAGTGCCACTTTTTAAAGAGACCCTGCCTTGGGTTTATTTGTGTAAACAGCACAGAAAGACAGCAGCTCCATGTAGACGGCATCCCAGGGTCACACCAGTCCTTTGTCCTCATGTTGGCACACCGCGGCTGTGATGATAGAGCCTTCATGGAGGCCCTGGGGGCCTTTGGGGGTCTGATTCTTAGTCAGAACTAGAGCTGGAGCTGCAGGTGCAGCCTGGGCCTGGGCCTGGGCCTAGACCTGCGGCTTGGCTTCAGCCTTAGCCTTGGCCTTTGACCTTTGACCTTTGACTGAGATAGCCTAAGACTTTGGTAATTCAGGCATGAGTACAGTTCCTGAGCTTGGGGTGGGTGACAGCAAGTTGATTGAGTTTGTGGCTGACATCCTTTGGGATTTTGCACTTCACTTCTTTGCTGTTCTCAGCACATGTACTCAAAACCTTGGCATTATAGGCGTACTTCTTTCTTGGGCCCTTCTTGTACTTTTTGGCAAAATACATGTTCCCCAGGAACTAGGGGTTCCCTTCTTAAGACACTCATACTTTTGTGATATGGGTTTCTTTCTTCTTAAGATTTATTTATTTATTTGAAAGGCAGAATGATAATGAGAGAGGGAGACACACACACACAGAGAGAGAGAGAGAGAGAGGTCTTCCATCTACTGGTTCACTTCCTAAAGGGCCACAACAGCCAGGGCTGGACCACAGCAAAGCCAGGATCTGGGAACTCCATCCAGGTCTCCCACATAAGACTCAAGTACTTATGCTGTCATCTGTTGCTTTCCCAGGTGCATTAGAAGGGAGCTGGATCAGAAGCAGACTAGATGGGACTTGAGCTGACACTCTGACATGCAATGTGGGCTACCCAAACAGTGACTTGACCAGCTGTGCCACAACGCTCGCCCCATCTGGATTTCTTGATGCTATTTCTGTGTCATTTCTCAGGACTGGTTGCAAGCGATGTGGGATTTGGTCACGTCGGCACTGTAACCTGCAGCCCCTGAAGCACCCAGGACAGGATCTGAGTGCTGCTTTCACTCATTTATGCAATAACAGTGTATACCTCTCCTTTGATTCATTTTCTTCTCTTTTTTTATTTTAAAGATTGATTGATGGATTTGAAAGGCCAGGTTCAGAGGGAGTGAGGCAGAGGCCGAGAGAATCCTTTGATCTGTTGGGTCACTCCCCAAACAGCCACAACAGCCAGGGCTGGGCCAGGCTGAAGCCAGGGGCCAGGAGTTTCATCCGGGTCTTCTACATGGGTGCAGGAGCTCACGCACTTGTGCCATCTTCCTTTGCTTCTCCAGGTATTAGCAGGCAGCTGGATTGGAAGTGGAGCAGCCGGGACTCAAACTGGCACCCGAATGGGATGCCAGTGTTGCAGGCAGCAACTTAATCTGCTGTGCCATGGTGCTGGCTCCTGATTCATTTTCCTTTGACTCAGCCAAGATCAGTAAATAGTATGCAGTCTCAGTTTGCCTGGCACCCAGCCATTCTGGAAGGATAAAAGGGATAATAATGACAGTTAGTGGTTATTAATAAGGGGACCCAGTAATTAGCATTTCCCTTCCTCAATTGGGTTTTGAAAAAACTGAAAAATAAGACAAGAGAGTTGTACAAAAGCCAAAGTATTCCCCTTGCTTTTTGCTAAAGGCTAAGCTGGAGGGTGTAGCTATGGAGAGATGCTGGCGAGCTTTAGAACGGAGGAGCCCTGGGATTAAGCAGACTTCCATAGCCAGCCGCAGGTAAGACTGAGGCATGGTGGGACAGAGAAAAAGCACTCCTGGAGGGCTCGGGGAGAAGCAGACAGTCACCAAGCAAAGCAGCCCACTTGATTCTTCCCTGAGTGGTCAATAAGACAATCCTACCACCTCCTCAGAGTCAGGACTGGCAGAAGGTAAGGCCAAGAGGGCAGTTCTGCTCCCACCTTCCTGGGACTGCTCGTCCCAAGCAAGTGCTCCTTATTTGGGTATCTTCCCGGGATCACTGAAGGGCAGAGCAAATGTTGTCACTTGAAGGCACTAAAACTGCCTCATGTGGTCCAAGTTCACTGTGTTCCTAAAGCTGAAAACTCACTTCCTTTTCCAGAACCCACCCAGCCAAGTTGTCAGACTTAGCACAGAAGTTCCACAATGACATTCTATTTTGAAATACAGGATCTCTGATAGTACTATGCAAGAATATGTTCCAGTAATAAAAGGCCCAAAATATAAAAAATTTCCCAAATCGGAGTACCCGAATTCAAGTCTCATGTCTACTTTTTATTTTTATTTTTAGGATTTTATTTATTTATTTGAAAGACAGAGCTACAGAAGGAGGGGGAAAGACAGACAGAATCACACACACACACACACACACACACACACACACGGTGGAGGGGCGGGGTGGAGATTCTGTCTGTTGGTTCACTCTCTAGATGGCTGAAACTTCCAGGGCTGGACCAGGCCAAAGCCAGGAACCAGGAGCTTCATCCGAGTCTCCTACATGGGTGCCCAGAGCTCAAACACTTGAGCTGCTTTCCCAGGCCATTAGCAGGAGCTGTATTGGAAATGGAGCAGCCAGGACATAAACCAGCACCCATATGGGATGCTAGCATCACAGGCAGTAGCTTTACCCACTAATAATAGTGCACAGTGCCTGCACTTACCTCCTCTTCTGCGCTTCTAATTCATCACCCTGCTAATACACACCCTGAGAGACAGCAGTGATGGCTCAAGTAGTTGGGCCCTGCCATCCACATGGGAGACCTAGATGGAGTTCCAGGCTCCCTGCGTTAGCCTGTAACTGCACTGGCTGTTGCAGGCATTTGGGGAGAGAACCAGCAGCTGAAAACTCTCTCCCTGTATGGTTCTGTATCTTTCTTCTTTCTTTCTCTCTCTTCCTCTCTCTCTGCTTTTCTAAAAAAAAAAAAAAAAAAAAAAAAAAAAAAAAAAAAAAAAAAAAAAACCTTCCAAAGTTCATGAAAAAATGGAATTAAAAGGTTTTAAAATCCATATATATGGCCGGCGCCACAGCTCACTAAGCTAATCCTCCACCTTGCAGCGCTGCACACCGGGTTCTAGTCCAGGTCAGGGCACCAGATTCTGTCCCAGTTGCCCCTCTTCCAGGCCAGCTCTCTGCTGTGGCCAGAGAGTGCAGTGGAGGATGGCCCGAGTGCTTGGGCCCCGCACCCCATGGGAGACCAGGAGAAGTACCTGGCTCCTGCCATCGGATCAGCGCGGTGCGCCGACCACAGCGCGCTGGCCGTGGCGGCCAGTGGTGGGTGAACCAACGGCAAAAGGAAGACCTTTCTCTCTGTCTCTCTCTCTCACTGTCCACTCTGCCTGTCAAAAAAAAAAAAATCCATATATAGAGTTTTCATAATATACATTCTCCATGAATTTATTGCAGACCAGTCATGAATTTAAAAGCCTAAAACAAACTACGATTTAAATGTTCAATTGCTTATTCTGGTTAACTTCAGTATAGGCTTCTCAAATCAAAAGCCTGAACTATCTCTGATAGGCAAGTGCATCATTCCTTCACGTTCCCAGAAGTTGCATTGGTTCAGGGTCTAGTCTCTCCAGACCTTTCCTTTTCATAGAGTCTGAGAGAGAAAACACAGACACGATAATCACAGTGCTGGCCTCGGACCCTCTAAATTTAGGAAACAACCTATCCCCAGGATGAGGCTAGCTTTCCCAGAATCCAGAACTCACTTTTTGCCCAGGTATTTATTTGTTTATGTAACACAAGCTTCCAGGTTTGTCTTACAAAGTTTCCTGAGTGAAATGTATCAAGTCAGTACTTTTTGGTCTGCAAAAGGCATCCATTGTTCAAATACAGCTTGCTCACCTTTAGTTCCTTTGGTCACCATCTGATTCAGACGCAGATGCAATTTATCACTGTGCCCTCGCTCCTCTTTATCTGCCTCACCTGTACAGAGCCTTCCCTGTGGGTTCGCAGGTTCCCCCGCACAAGGCCTCTGGCCCCATCAGTAATGATGCTACACCGTGAACCTCGCCCAGCAAGTACTCAAGAGTATATCAGTGATCTCGATCTTTGCTCTGAAGTCTGTCTAAGCAGTCTGCCCCGCTGAAGCATTATTTATTTATTTGAAAGACAGAGACAGAGAGAGACTGATAGAGAAAGAGCTTCCCAAATACCCATAACAGGTGCGGCTGGGCAAGGGTCAGAGCCAGGAGCCACGAACTCAATCCACGTCCCCCATGTGGCTGTCAGGAATCCAATTACTTGAGACACCATAGCTGCTTCTCAGGGTCTGCATTGACAAAAGCTGAAATTAGGAGACGGAGCCAAGAATTGAACCCAGGTACCCTGGCATGGGATAGGGGCCTCTTTAACCAGAATCGTGACCACTAGACTAACTGGCCCCTACTTTGTACCATTCGATATGATTGTCCTCGTACTTAGAAGGTGGTATGTTAATTATAATAATTTTGGATTCTCTTTCCTTCACCTTAAGTCATTCGGCTCTCTCTGGGAGAGTCATACGAGCCTGCTCTCATACCCTGCTCCCTAGAAGCTACTAACAAATCCTCACCTCTCCCAACACATTCCCTTCTTCAAAGATAGGCATCCTCTGTCTCTTTATTCTATTTATTTATTTTTATTATTTTATTTTTGACAGGCAGAGTGGACAGTGAGAGAGAGAGACAGAGAGAAAGGTCTTCCTTTTGCCGTTGGTTCACCCTCCAATGGCCGCCGCGGCCAGTGCACCGCCCTGATCCAAAGGCAGGAGCCAGGTGCTTCTCCTGGTCTCCCATGGGGCGCAGGGCGCAAGGACTTGGGCCATCCTCCACTGCACTCCCGGGCCACAGCAGAGAGCTGGCCTGGAAGAGGGGCAACTGGGACAGAATCCAGTGCCCCAACTGGGACTAGAACCCGGTGTGCCAGCGCCACAAGGCGGAGGATTAGCCTAGTGAGCCGCGGCGCCGGCCCTTCTGTCTCTTTTTAAGATTTATTTTTTCATTTATTTGAAATGCAGAGTCACACACACACACACACACACGGAGAGAGAGATATCGCCCATCCACTGGTTCACTTCCCAAATGGCCACAACAGCCAGGTCTGGGCCAAGCCAAAGCTAGGAGGCAGGAGCTCTATCCAAGCCTCCTATGTAGGTAGCAGGGGTCCACGTACTTGGGCCATCTTCTACTACCTTCCCAGTTGCATTAACAGGAAGCTGGATTGGAAGCGGAGCAACTGGTTCTTGAGCCAGTACTGTTATGGGATGCTGGTGTCACAAACTGTGGCTTACTTTGCTGCACCACACCCGTCCCTGGTATCTCAGTTCTAATTTTCAAGTCACTTATGGTGAATCAAGTTGAGCATGTCGTATATTTGAGGCTAATATGTATTTCCTTTCCTCTAAATTGTCTGTTGAGTTCATTATCCCATTTCACTATTGAATTGCTGGAGTTTTTTCCATGAATATAAAGGAGCTCTTTATGGGAGGTTATCTCTACGATACAAATTGTAGAAGTATTTTCCAGCTTGTCCCTAGTCTTTTGACTTTGCTTAAGATGTTATGTTGACATAATAATTTTTATATGCTGGTATCGATCAGTCATTTTAGCCTTTATCAGGAGAAAGTGTCTCAGCTGCTCCAGCCCTCCAGCCCCTTAGAGACATCATGTGGTGTTGGTGCCCGGGTTTTTGTGGGGTTTGTGACTTATCTTCCATGCTGAGAGGCAGGTTAAGTGTATTACCACTGGGTCATCTGCTATTTCCTGCTTACCAGGTCCTACCAATTGTGACTCTTAAGCCTCAGGGTGACTTAAGCCCCACTGCTGGTCAATAGTCCTGGAGACTTAGTTTTTGTTTTTGCTTTGTTATCGTGGCCATTGTTATGTACATTGGGCAGGACCTGCACCAGCTGCCCTATAATTTGGTCCTAAGGAACCGACAATCAGCCGCTAGAAGATTGCAAGCGGATAAAAGTGCTGAAGGTCAGACCCTCTGAAAATGATCCTGACTTGCTTCCGATTTCTGTACTGACATCCACCTTGCCTCTACCCAAACTCTATCACCCCTGGATCATGGTTATTCTCCCTGTGGAAATCTGGGAGATTTTTGCCAATTGGGGGCATTTCCCAATAGCTGCTATGGAAATATTTCAAAGGTGCCGGTGCTCTTTCAAGTGTTAGACAAGGTCTTGATGAACAGAAGTCTTCTAGCCCTTTAAGGGGTTTAGTTAGGAGATGAGTGACCTGTGGATCCTTAAAAATTCACTCCAATGTTCCGACTTTTCTAAGCCTTTGAATTACTCCCTTTACATTCTACCAAGGCATTTCTGACAACTCAACTTCAATTAACATGGATAAGCTAGGGCAGAACCCTCAAGGCTCAGCTATGTTAGTGCATTAGTGGGAATGACATCTCAAACTTAGCTAAGACTTCTCTCACCTGGTTGTACCATCACTGCATAGTATTCATGGATGATTCCAGAGTACGTGTTGGTGGCCATAACCAAACTCATCAGGCTCTCCACTGGTGATCACAGAGGTGTCCTCTGCATTCTTTGGCCTCAACAGCTCTCACGGATCCAGCCCTCACATCAGTGGAGTGAGAACCATGACTGAAATCACTGTAGGCTGAAAGAAGGAAACTCATGCCATCTTCAAGGGCCCACCTGCTTGCAAAAAAAAAAGGAATTTTTTACTTCTCAACAGACATACACTCTAATTCCTGCTGCATTTGTGGGTTTTTTTGGTTTTGTTTTTGTTTTTTGCCTCATCAGGCCTACTTGAAGCTTTGTTGTAGCAGTTCTGGGCAATAGTTTGCCACAGTGTGCTGGAATTTTAATATAGAAATGGAGCACACAGTTATAATGGCCCCCAGCTATTTGATCTGAACCAGTGATTTCAGAATATCTGGCAATTTCACCCACATTGATAATTTCAGTCTAATCCAAAATTTTAATCTGTTCTATTTGATCTAGCACCCTAATAATAACTCTTAGGTATTCTATTTTTTTCTAATACAAGTTAGCAAAATAATCTCCCCTCAGTCTGACTTTATAATTGGCCACCTTTACATACTTGGACTCTGAGTCTAGTTATGGTTTGGGAAAAAATGGAGGGGAGGACAAGTGAGGAAGTTGCTTCCTTTTGCAAGCAGATAAAAGTGTTGCAGGAGCTTTAAGTAAAGCAAGTGTTCTGGTTTGGATAGTAGTTTGAACATTTCCCGAAGGCATATGCATTGGGGGCTTGGTTCCTGAAACCTCATATAGTGGTTAAAAGTAGAGACTTAATCTAATTATGGAGTCTACGAGGTGGGCAGAGTGAGAGTTCTTTGGGTCATTGGGCCATGGCCTGCGAGGGTAGTTCTTGAGAGAGGGATGGTTATAAAATCAGAGTTGGGCCTGGCTGCTCTTGGTGATTCTGGCTCCCATGCAATCTTCCCTCTGCACGTGTTCTGCATCCATTGCCCTCATCAGATGCCAGACGAGTGGCTCCACCCAATCGCAGACTGTGAACCTCCAAAACTGTCAGTTGACATAGACCTTCTTCTTTCCTAAGGAGCCACTCCACAATATTTGCTGCAGTAATGATAAGCTAACACAGCGAGATATATTCAAATGAAGGAAGGCAGGGCAGCTTCCTGTAGTGATGGAAGCACAGAACACGGTGGAAATCCCAGATACGATTCTGCAAGTTTTCTGGGAAACATTCTTGCCCAGCCAGGGTTCTAATTTTCACTGTTTACAGCTGGGAAAGCCATCAATTCAACTAATCGTGTAATTTGACAATTACTAAGATCCAACTTGGTGTTTGGTTTTCTCTCTCTTAGCCCAATAGCTACAAGTGATGTTTTCCTTTAAGTCCCATGTAGTCTTTTGTTTTCAGCTGGTCCTTGGTCAACAATTTAGAACTCTGAGTTGCTCATTTTCTTTACTTTTTAAAAGATTTATTTTAGAGGCCGTTTATTTTAGGGGTTGGCGCTGTGGCATAGCGGGCGGGGCCGCCACCTGCAGTGCCGGCATCCCATGTGGGCACTGGTTTGAGTCCTGGCTGCTCTACTTCTGATCTGGCTCTCTGCAGTGGCCTGAGAAAGCAGTGGAAGATGGCCCAACTCCTTGGGCCTTTGCACTCATGTGGGAGACCTGGAAGAGGCTCCTGGCTCCTGGCTTTGGATCAGCCCAGCTCCGGCTTTTGGGGAGTGAGCCAGTGGATGGAACACCTGTATCTTAGCACTAGGCTTGACAGCTTGCCGCAGATTTTATACATATTTCAAAAGCTTACGTTCTATATGTTAAGATGAAAAATAGCAGAGTCATAAAATAATAAAATACAACCTCTTCCAAGAAAGTTTTATCCTTGATTATTTTTGGTGTGATATACTAAACCTTCCTGGATTCATTTTTTGGTTTGTTTGTTTTCTTTCAAGGAGAACCAATTCTAGCCCTATCCCCACACAGGAAATTGGGTTCAGGGAGAGGCAGCCGCAGCCACACAGTGAGTCCTTAAGTGGCTGTGTGTTTCCAACACTGAGCCTCTAGCCATCACACTAATCCTGGCAAAATGAGAGAGAGTGCGCCAGATCAAAGCCCAAAGCCCATTTGGAGAAAGAAAGAAAATAATTCCAAACTTCTCCTTTGATGTCACATTAGACCATTAATATACATCACATCTGTTTAATTTAAAACTTCTGCTCAGAGCTGGTATGAGTTAATTGCACACCTCTCAAGACCCAGCATTAAGGCAGCATGCACTTGGATGGGAAACGTGATTTGTGCTGTAGTTAATGAGGGAGTTCAGAGTCAAGCCCACAGTCGTGCGTTCCGCGTGCTCTCCTCCAGCCTGCCTGTGTGTTCCCATAAATAACATCTGCAGTTCACGAGGGAATACACGCTGTCCAAAGGTGGGGTTTGTTGCCCTGGACACTGCCTTGTGGTTCCCTAGAGGATAAGGAAATGTCTGTGTGGAAGTGGTTCTCTCTTTTCTCTCTGGGGGCTACAGTCATGTCCTTCTGTTTTATTCTATCTCATAATAGTAGGTGGTTTAAAAATCTACAAAGCCTTCAAAATATCATCTCTGTTATTATTCACACTTTGAAGCATAGTGCTGTTTTCTGATTTAAAAAGTTTTATTTAATTGATTTCTAGAGACTGGGAATGCTGGGGAGAAGAGAAATGGAGGAGGTTGGACAATGTGAACCAAAACAGAGCTAGATAGAAGTAATGGCTTCTGGTATTCCATGGCACAATGGGGCAACTACAGAATACACTAATAGATGACACATTCTATAAACAACTGGAGAAGGGCAGGCATTTGGACTAGGATTTAAGATGTCTGCTTCCCAAAACAGGGTGCTCACATGTGATTCCAGGCTCTGGCTCCTGACTCCAGCTTCCTGCTAATATCAGTCCCCAGAGGCAACAGTAATGGCTCAAGTGGCTGGGTTCCTGTCACCCACGTGGGAAGCCTGGATGAGCTCCTTCCTGGCTCCTAGCTTCAGCCCAGTCCTGGCACTGAGGGCATTTGCGGGAGTGAACTCATGGATAGGAGCGAGTCTCTCTGCTTCTCCAAAAAAAAAAAAAAAAAAAAAAAAAAAAAAAAGACGTATAATATTCAGTAGAGCTGATAGGCTTCAAATATGATGGGGAGGCCAGGAGGCTGATTGCCTGATGTGATCATTGATCAACTTACCTTTTATATGTGTGTTGAAATATTACCTTGTGCTCCATAAAGGTATATAGAATTACATGTTAAAACATTTTTTTAAGGCCGGCGCCGCGACTCACTATGCTAATCCTCCGCCTTGCGGCGCCAGCACACCGGGTTCTAGTCCCGGTTGGGGCGCCAGATTCTGTCCCGGTTGCCCCTCTTCCAGGCCAGCCCTCTGCTGTGGCCAGGGAGTGCAGTGGAGGATGGCCCAAGTGCTTGGGCCCTGCACCCCATGGGAGACCAGGAGAAGTACCTGGCTCCTGCCTTCGGATCAGCACGGTGGGCCGGCCGCGGCAGCCATTGGAGGGTGAACCAACGGGAAAAGGAAGACCTTTCTCTCTGTCTCTCTCTCTCACTGTCCACTCTGCCTGTCAAAAAAAAAAAAAAAAAAAAAAACAAAAAAAAAAAACCATTTTTTTAAAAAAAGAGAAAGTTTTCTGTTAGAGATTTTCATCAAATTTTCTACAAAAACTGAATGAATTGAAACAATGGGAAATAATTAAAGGTACAAGACTTAAAAATACAAAAAGTTCTGTTTTTCTCTGGCAAATGTGGAAAATTCAGTGACAGCACATCAGACTTTAGAGGACTTGACTTCTTATCTCCGTAGCCAAGCAGGAAAAGCAGGTGGACATTCCTAGAGAGAAACAGGAAGGGATCATCACAGGTGCTATGTGAGCAGATCAGAGTCAGGGCTCTGGATGCAGAATGGGACAAACTGGTATGGATATGTGGGAACGGGCACTTCCAGGAAAGGGACTCCCAACACGAGAAAACCATACGGCCTGAAACCAGAGGCCTTGTGCAGAATACTTGGGAGTTTATAGACAATTAAAAAGAGAGAGAAAGTACTCTGAACAGTTTGCTGCCCTTCTTACAGTCTTTAAGTACAGCCCAGGTAGGCAAGAGGAAACCTTTAAAAGGAAATATAGGATTTAGTTGAGCTCCTTTTGAAGTCAGGAGGGAAAGAGAGAACAAGAACACTAGAATGATAAAGACCAAAACACAGCCAAGGTCAAGGCTTGCTAGCTTTCCTCAAGGTTATTTAGTGAGCTCTAATATCAACATACTACACTAAAATGAACTTTCCCCAAACAGTCCCAAGGAAAAGGGAAGTGAACACATATCCTGGGGAGGTGACAGAGGACGAGGGTTGGGAGGTTGGAGAGATGATGCTGGCACCACCAAAATTTCTTTTAATTTTTCCATTTAATCTTAAAAATCATACAAATGTTCTATTTTATTCATAATGTGGTTTTTTTGCTATAAAATATCCCAGGCTAATCACCATTCAGCAAAACTGACCTTTCAAGAAATTGTATCTCTTTTAGTCTATAATTTTGCAAAGCCTGTAGCCCAATGGGGCCTATACTGTCTATCTGAGAAACAGATGGCTAACAATTAGCTCATTTTCAGATGTTGTATCTGAAAATATTATAACTTTTAGTTAAGTGTATTCAACCATTTAATCAAATAGTTTTTTGAAGCCAGGAACCAAGAACTCAGTCTACGTCTCCCACGGGAGTGGCAGAAAACCAATAACTCAAGCCATCTCTGCTGCCTCCCAGGCAGTAGCAGGAAGCTAGAATCAGGAGCTGAAGCTGGGAATCGAACCCAGGTACTCTGATGTGGGACAAGGACATCTTAACAGTGAGGCTAACCACCTGCCTTCTTGGCTCTGTTCTGTGGTTATTTGGGCAAAAAGAGCTGGCATTAATTCCTGCAAGAGAAGCTTAGTTCAATCAAGGGCATTGGTTATTCTATAAAATTCCATCCAAATCTAGAGTTCATGTTACATGACACCATGTGTTCCCTCTGGTTAAAATAAGGTCAAAAATGATATTCTTTTTTGTGTCA
Source organism: Oryctolagus cuniculus (assembly GCF_964237555.1). Taxonomy (NCBI): domain Eukaryota; kingdom Metazoa; phylum Chordata; class Mammalia; order Lagomorpha; family Leporidae; genus Oryctolagus; species Oryctolagus cuniculus. The sequence continues at coordinate 93,712,517 of NC_091432.1, forward strand.
GAAAACAGATATTTCATTTGTTCGTGTTGAAAGAACACTAATTATGGCTGGCGCCATGGCTCAATAGGCTAATCCTCCGCCTGCAGCACCGGCACCCCGGGTTCTAGTCCCGGTCAAGGTGCTGGATTCTGTCCCGGTTGCCCCTCTTCCAGGCCAGCTCTCTGCTATGGCTTGGAGTGCAGTGGAGGATGGCCCAAGTGCTTGGGCCCTGCACCCCATGGGAGACCAGGAGAATTACCTGGCTCCTGCCATCGGATTGGCACGGTGCACCGGTCACAGCAGCCATTGGGGGGTGAACCAATGGAAAAGGAAGACCTTTCTCTCTGTCTCTCTCTCTCACTGTCCACTCTGTGTGAAAAAAAAAAAAAAAGAAAAGAAAAAAACCACTAATTGTGAATTTAAGCAACGTGAAGGGGGTGCTGGGTCCCCAAGGCTGCATTTTGCATGACTGCTCCTCTCGCTTCCAGAATTCTGGGATATTTGAGGTGTAACTACAAAGAAAAAGTGTCAAAAATGTTTTGAGAAATGACAGAAAACATTATTAAGTAAATATATAACAAGAATAGGTAATGGCCATTTGAATATTTAAGTTACTTTAAAATATATATTTTTTAAGATTGATTTATTTGAAAGGCAGAGTTACATGGCCCAAGTGCTTGGGCCCCTGCACCCACATGGGAGACTCAGAAGAAGCTCCTGGCTCCTGGCTCCTGGCTTCAACCTGGCCCAGCCCCAGCCATTGTGGCCATTTCAGGAGTGAACCAGCAGATGGAGGACATTATCTCTTTCTCTCTTTTTGCCAGTCTGCCTTTCAAATAAATAAATAAAATCAAGCTTAAAAGAAAAAAGAAGCAGAATGACAGAGAGGGAGAGACAGAGATCTTCCATCTGCTGCTTTCTCAGGATCCAGCTTCCTGCTAGAGCACCTGGAAACGTTACCTGGGAAGGTAATGGATGTTGGCCCAAGTATTCCTGTCCTTGCCACCCAATTGATTTCCAGGCTCCAGGCTTCAGCCTGGCTCAGCCCCTGCTGTTGTAGGCATTTGGGGAGTGAACCAGCAGATGGAAGACCTCTTTCTTTCTCTCCCCCCGCCCCACCCCCGCCTCTGTCACTGTGTCTTTCCAATAAATCAATCTAAACAACCAATCCCCCAATTCCTATACTAACCAATATTTATTCTGCCTATAAATATAGATAAGGGGGTTGAAAAAAGATTCAAGTCTTGTAATTGAACATAAAAATTTAACGGTTCCAGTTCCTAAAGTATATTATATCTACACGTGTGTTAAAGGTGGGGGAGGGGAGGGACAGGTGTAAAACGCAGTGATCCGCAGGGCTTCGCCGCTTTCCCAAGCTGAACAAATGGCTCCATTATACAGAAGATCAAATTAGGACACCGCCACTGAGGTTTCCCGTGCCTCAGCCTTATCTGCATTGACCTTCCCTTCTGAACCAATCTGCAAAAGTCCTTCATTGGCCGGGAGGCAACTCACAGACTTGGGAAGGTCCCCTTTACGACGGCCAAAGAAATTTACTCCACAACCGGGCTTGCAGGCGCGTGCCAGGTGTTGCCCTGACACGGGACCCACAGAAATCTGTGACCTAGGGAGTTCAGAGTCCGGTAGGTAGACAGAGAAACGGGGAGTTTTCTGGGACAGAAATGGTGTCTTGGAGCCAACGGGTGATGTCCAAGAAGCAAAGGCAGAACAGAGAGGGAACCGAGACCTTGGGGTGGAAAATGCTCAGGTGGGCTTTGAATCTCACGGAGGGTGTTGGGCCACCCAGAGCGCCCTAGACACGGGTCAGTATCAACCCAAGGCCAAGAGGGCTGAAGCGTGGAGTGCAGCTTCCCGCTCAGGGGGAGGTCAGCATTCCCCGCGGAAGCACCAGCTCCCTGAGATGTGTCCAGCCCTGGTGGAAAAGATGCCTCTTGGGCTGCGATTCAAGTTAAACTTCTGCGGAGCTTCAAAAGCGCAGACTTGGCATCCAATTCAAAAGGCTCCTCCAAGCTCTTTTCTATCCAACTGCAACTTCTAAGGCAAAGTCATTGTTTACAGCCTGGCGAAGCTGCAAGGGTCTAGAAAAAAACAACTTGCCCTGACACAGGGGTTTACAACCACCCTCGGACTTGAGCGAGAAGCTTCCAGCATCGCGGCCCGTCTGGCTTCTGAGGGGATCCCAGACTTGGGGCGACTCCTTTGCCACGAACACCTCTAACCTCTTCGCGTTTGCACACCTGGAACTGAGGTGTCGCTGTTTTGCAGCCAATCCCGCCCCGCCCCCGCGGCCTCGCCACTCTCTCCGCGGGGGCGGGTCTGCGCCCCAACACCTGCCCATACTGGGGCCTGGGCTTGGATGTGTGCCCGGCGAGGCTCGGGCAGCCCGGGGCCGCAGGGCAGTCAGAGGAAGCAGCGCCGCTCGCTCGCCTGCCGCAGAGGGCGCTGTACCTGGCTGGCGGCGATTTTGCGCTGCCACGGGCTTGTGTACCTTGCGCCAGGGACTGAACTCTGCAGATTCGGTATCAGTGTTCATAAAATGGAGTTAATGATCCTTACGTGTTGCAGCGTTTGAGGATTCAAAGAATGATGTATCTATACTATCTGTATGCCTAGCACACAGGAACTCCTTAGTGTTGGCTTCTTTTCTTTCTCTAAATTTAGCCTCATTCAACAAATAGCTACTCTGGGTCTACCTACCAGATTCCAAGCACTTGAGGATGTAATTGCAAAATAACCCTCAAGAAGCTCCTTGTCTAGTGAAGAAATCGGACGACGACAGGGATGAGAGGAAGGAGAGCGGGGAGTGGAGCCATTGAAGCATCTTGAAACGAGTTAGCCTGATCTCATCTGGAGTTTAGGATTCCTCTGGCCAGAGAGCACGTAGCTGCAAGGCAAAATTGAGCCTCTGAGTTCCTCACCTTCCACAGCGTCGCTGGCGGGTCAAAGGAAGAATTCGTCGAGTTAAAAAAAAAAAAAAAAAGAAAAGAAAAACCTACCTGGAATTTTTTGGGGTCAAGTCAAGTAATTCTGAATTCTCAGCCTCTACACGGAAGGATTCAGTAGTTCTTTCTTGGCAACTGGGATTGAATTGACTTTTAATATCCCCCCCTCCACCATGAGCTAGGCTTAATTCCAAAGCAAATTTTATTCGTTGGGAGAAAAAAAAAAAAACTTTTTTCTTTGAGACCCATATGATTCGATAGGCTCTTTGGAAACTTGCTTTCTCACCCACCTCCACGTGTGTGTGTCTCTCTCGCTGCTGGGATGGAGCAGGAGAAGCCGGGAGGCAATGAGAAGCCTTATCAGACTTGCATAAGAGCAGCCGCTCCCGAAAGATGTTCTGGAGACAAAGCCAAATGAGCCGGGGCTGGGCAGGGCTGAGGCTTCAGGCCCGGGCTTGCAGGCTGCCTTGGGAGATTAGGAGGCCTGCACAAGTCAGTGGAGCTGTTCCCCTGCCTTTGTTTAGGGAGCTGTGAGCTGGTTCTGTTTTTATTCCAGTGAGTCGCCCCCGAACATTGCTTTTGAAACAGCAGTTTGCAGGATTAGCCACGAGCCGCGCTGCCAGCTCTGCTGAAACCCAGTGATCAGTGGTGTCATCTCGGCTGCTCAGGGCAGGCTTGAGTTTTCTCTCAGCCCGGGCCTCGCCTGCGCAGGGAGGATGGCTGAGCTGCTTTGGGGATGAGTGACTTGGCTCCTCCTGACAGTTCCTCCAGGTGGGGAAGTTCTGAGCGCGCGAGTCTTGTCGGCACCAGCTCCACTGTTTGCTGTGAGGGCAGGGGCAGAATGCAGAGCTGGAATTTAGCCTCAGCTGCCCCTAATTTGTTCAGTGATCTGAGATGACTCTTTCCCTTCTCTGAGTCTTTGGTATAAAATGAGAGTTCGACTAAACGCTCGAAGTTTTCCTGCAGCTTGTGGAGGGTCCTGGCCCTCGGAGGGGTCACTATCAAAGCCCCGTAAGACACAGCAGGATACTGTGTTCTCCAGAAGGCCTTCCAGACACTGCTCTGGGTCTGCTGCTTTGCCTCGCAAACGGATTTCTAAGTGAAGTTGCGCGACTTGTCAAATATATAGGATTACATCAAGTCGTTGAAAGTGGTGGTGGAGATGGCAAAGCCTTTGACAAACAAGGAAGGCAAGAGTGCCTAGAAACAGGAGGGGCAAGTCAGCAAACACGGTAACAAGGTAAGAGCTTCGGAAAAGAACAGTTTTATGAACAAATGATGAATAGGGACCTCGGGAAACAATTGGTGAATTGTGTTAGTAAAATGGCGCAGTCGCGCGATCTACATCCCAGACACCATCCTAGGCTCTAGGCCCTGCCGCCATTGCTGGAAGTCAGATGACCCCCTGGCCCAACCACCAGTGTCAGCTCCTCCCCCATCCTAAGGGGATTCACTGCTCCTACTTCCCTGCCTGCCCCTCCGGCAAAGTTTTAAGAGGACCTGTTCCTGAACATGTGACGCTCTGTCTCCTAATCTCTCTCTCAATCTGTCCCTTCCTCTGTCTTTTGATATCTCTCTCTCTCTCTCTCTCTCTCTCTCTCTCTCTCGATCACTTTCTTTCTTACGCTCTCCTTCTCCCTCTTTTTCCTTCTTCGCCCCTTCCCTCCTGTCTGTTGTGTTTCCCCCAATAAACTCTCCCTTACTCTGGTGTCTGGTGTGTTTTGTGGCAGCCTTACAAAGTGCACCCACATTTTTATAAAAATGGCAGGTGCAGTATGATGAGTATCAGAGAAGGGATATCAGGGTAAGCGTTAGGGAGCACCACTTGGGATGCCTGCACCCCGTATTGGAGCTCAGTTTCAAATCCTGGCTACTCTGCACTTCCAATCCAGCTCCCTGCTCAAGGTGCCTGGGAGACAGCACATGATGACCCAAGTTCTTGGGCCCCGCCACCCACGTGGGAGACCAGGATGGTCCTGGCTGTTGTGGGCCCTTGTAGGAGTGAACCAGCAGATGAAGATATCTCTCTCATTCTCACTCTTTCTCCGCTTTCTCCTCTGCCATGTTGCCTTTCAAATAAATAAATATTTAAAAAAATAGAAAATTGATATGAATAAAATAGTAATGCATTAGTTCCTCCTTCTCTGAGGCTTCGGTTTCCATGGTTTCAGTTACCTGTAGTCAACGTTTGTCCGAAATATTACACAGAAAATTCCAGAGCAAAATAACTTATACATTGAAAGTTGTGCACCGTTCTGAGATGCCTACAAGTTCACACTGTTCTCCATTCTACCTGGGACTGGATCAGCCCCTTGTCCAGTGTATCCAAGCTGTGTACACTGCCTGCCCCTGAGTCACTCAACAGTCCTCTAGGTTATCACATTGACTGTGGGTATTCTTCAGAGGTCATGTTGAAGTCACCCTTATTTGACTTAATAATGGTCCCAGAGCACTAGAGTAGTGATACTGGCAATTTGTATATGCCAAAGAGAAGTTGCAAAGTGCTCCTGTTCAATGAAAATGTGAAAGTCTTGACTTAATAAGAGGAAAAATAAACTATATACTGAGATTATTAAGATCCACAGTAAGAACAAATCTGTTAGTCAACTGGCGCAGGCACAGTCTCCTATCTGTGGTGCGATCTACCAGCCACATTACCAGCCGCCATTACTGAAAGCCAGGTAGCCCCATGGCCCAAATTACCTGTGCCTAGCTCCACCCCCAACCTAATGGGATTGGCTAATTCCTACCTCACTGCCCACCCCCTGGAAAAACTATATTAGACCCCCATCCCAGACACATGGTCTCTTTTTCCTTCGCCGCCCCTTTACTCCGGTCTGTAGGGTGTTCCCCAATAAACCCTTTCCCTTACTCCAGTGTCTGGTGTGCTTTGCGATGGCTAACATTAAGATATAACAAAATCTATCCATGAAATTATAAAGAAGGAAGAAGAAATTCCTGCTAGTTTTTCTGTCTCAGCTCAGACTCAAAAGTTAGGGTCAGGGTGTGTGATAGGTGCTTAGTCATGCGCTTCACTTCATCTGGGCACATAGACATCGTATCAGCTCAGAAGAGGGGTGAGTTTAGTACAGTAAGACATTTTGTGTTTGAAACTGGAAAACATCAGACAGTGAAATAAGCCAGCCCCAAGAAGACAAATGCCAAATGTTCTTCCTGATCTATGGTAACTAATAGAGACCTAATAGGTAATCTAAAGATGTGAAATTCACACTTTGAGATGTGATGACTTTGAACAGCCCTTGTCTCCACTGTTGAGGAATAGGGTTTGTTTTTTTATACCAGGTTTTTTTTTTTTTTTTTTTTTTTTTTTGACAGGCAGTGTGGACAGTGAGAGAGAGAGACAGAGAGAAAGGTCTTCCTTTGCTGTTGGTTCACCCTCCAATGGCCGCCGAGGATGGCGCGCTGCACTTGATCCGATGGCAGGAGCCAGGTGCTTCTCCTGGTCTCCCATGGGGTGCAGGGCCCAAGGACTTGGGCCATCCTCCACTGCACTCCCTGGCCACAGCAGAGAGCTGGCCTGGAAGAGGGGCAACTGGGACAGAATCCGGCACCCCGACCGGGACTAGAACCCAGTGTGCCGGCACCACAAGGTGGAGGGTTAGCCTAGTGAGCCGCGGCGCTGGCCCATACCAGTTGTTGATCTCTTTGCTTAGTATAGAGTAAATCTTATGTGTATAAAGTAATTGAAAATAGGTCTTACTGAAAAATAAGAATGGGAATAGGAGAGGGAGGAGGAAGAACGGTGGGAGTGCAGGTGGGAGGGCGGATAGGGTGAGAAGAATCACTATGTTCCTGAAGTTGTATTTGTAAAATGCATGAAGTTTGTATACCCTAAATAAAAGGTCTCTAGGAAAAAAAAAGTTTAAGGGGGGATGTAAAAAAAATTACGGTTATACAGTGACATATGCAAACACTCTCCAAAATAATATCACATTGTTCATTGTTTTCTACCACTTTAAAACTATGTTGTAGCCTTTGCAATTAAAATGAGACAATTAAAAGGGGAAAAATGACATTTTGAGAGAGAGAGAGAGACCACATTCACAATATAGTACATGGTTATAATTGCTCTATTTTATAAATTATTGTTGTTAATCTCTTACTGTGCCTAATTCATAAACTATGCGATTTTTATAGGAAAAAAAATAGGGCTTGGTGCTACCCATGTTTTCAGGTATCTACTGGGATCAAGGGGGACTACTGTATATGATTTACTGGAATTATAAACTAAGATACAACACAGTTGTTTTATATAGTTTTGTTACATGTTTCAAAATAAAATGTAAATTTATTTTTTTAAAGTTTTAGTTTCGTATTAAAGCCCATTTTAGGACCCTTTTGGATGCCACTTTTCTACATTTATCTTCAACTTCAAAAAGGATTTTAGGTATTTAATTTCTGTGTGAAATATCAGTATATTCTAAACTCTTTGCCACCAAAGGGATCCATTTTATAAGACTTTTTATGTTCCTGATTTTTAAAATATGTTTTACTTACTAATTGGCATTTAAGTGGTAGCTTAAATCTAGTTTTTTATAAATGATATGTTTGAATCATATGTACATTTTGTATGTTTTTGAATTATGACTTATTGATATATGCCAATCACATGTGTGTATATATATGTGTGTGTATATATATGTGTGTGTGTGTAAACATATGTATATACATATATGAAGCAGTTTTATATGCTTCTTTCTGATGAGTGCCACAGATCATGGCTATAATTGTAGCTAAAAGTCAAGGTGTCCCTCTGACCTCCCACCATCTTCCATGTTGGAGCTCAAAGGGCCGAGGGATCTTTGTCAGGAGATGGGATCCAAGTGCTAGAGGACGGGATGGTATATGAAGAACTCGGAAGAGAATGGGTTCTAGTAGGTGAGACCAGCTTACCGAGTGATAGGTCTGAATAAATCTGGGTCTGGACAGGAAAATCAAGTAAAGGGCATTCTTTTCTTTAAAATTATTTGAGGGGCCGGCACTGTGGCACAGTGGGTTAATGCACTGGCCTGAAGCACTGGCATCCTATATGGGCACAGGTTCAAGACCCGGTTGCTCCACTTCCTATCCAGCTCTCTGCTATGGCCTGGGAAAGCAGCAGAAGATGGCCCAAGTGCTTGGGCCCCTGTACCTGTGTGGGAGACCTGGAAGAAGATCCTGATTCCTAGCTTCAGATCCATGCAGCCGGCCGTTGTGGCCAATTAGGGAGTGAACCATCGGATGGAAGACTCTCTCTCTCTTTCTCTCTCTCCCTCCCTCCCTCCCTCTCTGCCTCTCTGCCTCTCTCCCTCTGCCTCTCCTCTCTCTGTGTAACTCTTTCAAATAAATAATAAATCTTTAAAAAAAATAAAATTGACTTATTTGAGAGACTTGGAGTCAGATAGACAGAGATCTCCTACTCACTAGTTTACTCCCCCCCAGTACCCACGAGAGGCAGGAATGAGTCAGGCTGAAGCTGGAACTTGATCCCTGTCTCCCATGGGGGCGGCAGGGACCCAACTATTCAAACCATCACTACTGCCTCCCAGGGTGCACAATAGCAAGAAGCTGGATCAGCAGCAGAGTTGGGGCTTGAACCAGGCAAATGCTAACTGAATAAAATGCCGTACTAGTCATCAAAATTAAATGAGTTCAAAAATGGGGCAAGCATTTGGCAAAGTGATTAGTTAAGTCACCGCTTGAGATGCCCTGGTTCCATATTGTTGAGTCTGGTTCAAGTTCTGGCTACATTGTTTCGGATCCAGTTTTCTGCTAATGAGAACACTAGGAGGTGGCAGGTGATGGCCCAAGTACTTGGATCCTTGCCACCCAAGTGGGAGACCCCAGTGGACTTTGGCTCCTGACTGGCCTAGCCCAGCGCTGACTGTTGCAGGCATTTGGGGGAGTAAACTAGCAGATGAAACATCTCTCTGTCTTCCAAATAAAATGCAGATAAATAAATAAAAATAAAATCAAGTAAAGGTCCCAAGGAACAGACCAGTTGCCCTGTGGTCATAGCACAAGTAGCTGCCAGGACCAGTTTTAAGCTTATCCCAACTGATTAATGACAATGTCAGCAATCACACTTCTGAAAACCATAGCGTGGTGACAGCCTCACACTTGTGCAAGTCTGCCACTCGGCTGCAGTCTTGCTGGGGTCACCACATTCTACAGCAAGAGGTCAGCTGGTTCCTGAAGTTCACATCGAGCTCACTGCTGTGTTCAGAGAGACACTGCACAATTCTCTCTTGCTTAGCAAGACTTCACTTCAGCTTTCTTTCTTTTTTTTTTTCCAATTAATTCACAGGCTTTTCACGGCCGACTTCAGCTTTCCATTTGGATGCTGCTTCAACATCACTATGAAGGGAGCAGACAGAAAGATAAAAAGTATGCTCTTCCCTCAAAGTTGTCAAGACTTGGTTGGCGATCACTCACCTGTGTAACACATTATTGTAAGGCAGCATGCCGCAGGAGAAACACTGTGCTAACCAAGAGCCATGTGAACTTGGAGGAAGCATCACAGGATGAGCCGGTGTCAGAGGAGTAACCAGTGTTGTTCACACGTGGGAGTAAGATATCACAGTAGTGATTATAGACTGTGTCTCTGGTTTCCTATTGCATGGGTCTACTGAGGCTGCCCTAACAAAAAACAGTGAGACCAGGTGACTTAAACAACACAAACTTCTTTCCTCAGCTCTGGAGGCTGGAAGTCCAAGATCAGTCCAAGCCCTGTGCGGTCAGGACCTGCCTTAGCACCTCATTAAATCTTAGTTAATTCCTTAGAGGCTTTGTCTCTAATTACTGTCAGATTGAGGGCAGAGGCTTCAACTTATGGATTTGGGAGGGATGCAGTGCAGTCCAAAGCAGGCAAAAACATCAGAATATCACTCAAATCCCAAGATACGTATAAATTACTTTAATTGACAGAATGTAGCAAGTGATCTGATACAGATTTGAGAGAGAAGAGAGTAGTCTGAGGATAAGGTGGTTTACAGATTCCTGGATTTGATGACTAGAAGCAGATTAGAGAACGCGGAAGAAGAAACTATTTTGAACCAGGAATCCAGATTGAACATGTGGATGTTCTACCTATGGAAATTCAGACAGGCATGAGCTCAAGCTCATTGGCTGCTGTGGTGGCCAGCCTTCAGAATGGTCCCAAGAACTCTCGCTTCCAAGATTCTTGCCCTTAACGCGGTTACCTCCCACATTGAATAGAGCAGACCTGTGTAGCCCGTAGGATAATGCAATAATGCTGGTGGGTGTCTTTGAAGACCAAGTATTAAAAAATATTGTGGGGGGCCAGTGTTGTGGCACAGCAGGTTAAGCTACCACCTGCAACCCTGGCATCCCATATTGGGTGCTGGTTTGAGACCCGGCTGCCCCTCTTCCAATCCAGCTCCCTGCTAATGTGCCTGGGAAAGCAGTGGAAGATGGCCCAAGTCCTTAGGCCCCTGCACCCATGTGGGAGACCCGGAAGAAACTTTTGTCTCCTGGGCTCTGCCTCCCAGATTGCTGCCGCCATCTGAGGAGTAAATCAGCAGATGGAAGATGTCTGTAACGCTGCCTTTCAGATAAATAAATAAACTTTTTCTTTTTTTTTTTTTTAATAAGAAAAGGTTTAGTTATTTGAAGAGAGAGATTTCATCTGCTTGTTTACTCCTAAAATGGCTGCAATGGCCAGAGCTGGGCCTATCCAAAGTCAGGAGTCAGGAGCTTACTCTGGGTCTCCCATGTGGATACAGGAGCCCAAGGACTTGGGCCATCATCTGCTGCTTAGTAGGGACCATTAGTAGGGAGCTGGATCAGAAGTGGAGCAGCCGGGACTCGAACTGGTGCCCTAATGGAGTGCTGGTGCTGCAGGCAGTGGTTTTACCTGCTACACCACAGCACCAACCCCTATGAGGAGCTTTTCAGAAACTGGCAGGGCCTAGGGTTCTGGGCTGGCTGGCAGGTTTCTTTTTAGATTCAAGAAATCCATGGTGAAAGGTTTCGGTTCCTGCTCAGGCCTCCCCACCCTTGGTATTTCGGGTGTAAGTTATCTGAGCTCTGTGCTCTGAAGCCAGTTTGAGAAGTCCTTACTCAGGAGCTCCTGCAGGGCTGCCCTGGCCAGGGACCAGCGGGTCTTCAGCCTCAGAGACCACAGCCGGGTTCCAAACTTGTAGTTGGGAACTTCCTTCTAGAGTTTGTCCTAAGTAGCTTTGTCAAACAAAGCCAGGTTCTTGAGCTTGTCCCAAACTTGGCCTTTAGGCCACTTCTTCTTGGCCTTGCCTCCAGATTAGCTCACGGGGTCTTTAGCTTTCTTGGCCGACTTTCCGGCATCACCTTCCTGTCGTCCTCGGGCAGCATGGTGAGGTGCGACCACCTCAACCTTGCACCTTGCAAGATGTTGGACAAGAAGGAATAAATCTTAAAAAAAAAAAAACAAAAAAACAAAAAAACAAAACAAAACAAAAAAAACAACCAGCATGTTGTGGCTTCTGCCCTTCAGGTCGCCTGGTCTGAGGCAACTCTGTGGAGAAGTCACGCTGGGGAGGACTGACGAGCAGCCCTGGCTCTCAGGTATGTGAGGGAGTCACCCTGGAGCAGCTCCTCCTGCCCAGCCAGGTCTCCCCAGGATGCTCGGCCTCATATCGTCTTTTTCGTTTTCTTTCATAATTGAGATTGTATCGGTTGTGTTGAGAATCAGTACACAGAAATGTTCGCTTATACACAATTCTTAAGGTATAGACCCCAAATCAAAACAGCTGTGATCTGTGATTCTTTTTAAAGGTTATTCCAGCGACATTCCAGCTTTTTTTTTTTTTTGACAGGCAGAGTGGACAGTGAGAGAGAGAGACAGAGAGAAAGGTCCTCCTTTGCCGTTGGTTCACCCTCCAGTGGCTGCCGAGGATGGCACGCTGCGGCCGGCGCACTGAGCTGATCCGATGGCAGGAGCCAGGTACTTCTCCTGGTCTCCCAAGGGGTGCAGGGCCCAAGGACTTGGGCCATCCTCCACTGCACTCCCTGGCCACAGCAGAGAGCTGGCCTGGAAGAGGGGCAACTGGGACAGAATCCGGCGCTCCGACCGGGACTAGAACCTGGTGTGCTGGCGCCACAAGGCGGAGGATTAGCCTAGTGAGCTGCGGCGCCGGCCAACATTCCAGCTTTAAATTAGGAGGTAAATTGTCCTCAGGAGCACATTAAGTGCCAGTATCTTCAAACGTTGATGAGCTGTTTTGTAAGTCCCAGCAGTTCCCAAGTTAGTATCGTGTGCAGCAGGTGCTCTGACTTCCAGTCTTTCACAGCACATTAACACAGTTATTAGGGAGGCTGCATCACCACAACCAGAGATGCCACAGAGTGCCCGTGGTTCTGACGGGGCAACCATCAAGATTTGCTTTTCTTTTTAAAAATATTCATTTAGGGGGCCAGTGTTGTTGTGTAGCAGCTTGAGCTGCCGCCTTGGATGTTGGCATCCCATATGGGCAAAGGTCTGTGGTTTGTGGCCTGGCTGCTCCGCTTCCAATCCAGCTCCCTGCCAATGCACCCGGGAAAGCAGTGGCAGACGGCCCAAGTACTTGGGACCCTGCCACCAGCACGGGAAACCCAGACAGAACTCCTGGCTCCTGGCTTTAGCCTGGCCATTGTGGCCACCTGGGGAGTGAACCAGCAGATGGAACATCTCTCTCTCTCTCTCTCTCTCTCTTTCCTTCTCTCTCTAACTCTTTCAAATAAATAAATCTTTTTTAAATAATCTTTTATTTATTTATTTGAAAGAGAAACAGAGACAGAGATCTAACATCTGCTGGTCTACTCCCCAAATGCCCACAACAGCTGTGGCTGACCTAAGCCAAAGCCATGAGGCAGAAACTCAATCTGGATCTCTCACGTGGCTGGCAGGGAACCATGGACCTGAGCCATCAGCACCTGCTGTCTCCCAGAGTGTACATTAGCAAGAAGGGAGAAGTGGAGTGGGGACTTGAGCCCAGGTGCTCTGATGTGGGTGAAGCTGTCCCGAGTGGTGCTTTAACTCCTGTGCCAAAACGCCCACCCCAAGGAGTGTTTTTCTTTAGGAAACAATTCTGCTAAATAACAAGGGTGCAGGCATAGAAGTAATTGAAAATACTCAAGACGCATTAAATGCATGACTGTGATTCCAAATCGCCATTTAGTGTGCTTAGCATTATAGGATGTAAAAACCACCCCCGCCTAAGACACTGAAATCCTCCCCAATTTTAATATCTTACTATTTTCCGGTTGTACCAAAAGTAAACCTCTTGTTTACTTCACTTCTTCAAAAATCATTTACACTAAAAAATGGGATAAGGTGGGATTCCCTCTTCTTAAAAATGTTTCTAGAGCTACTAAAAAAAACCATATTTATAAAAATATTCCTCTAGATTGTGCAAGAAGAGAGTGGGGGCCTCTGATAAGACGTCATCTATGACATTCACCAGACTTGCCTTTTTCTTCCTCTTCTTCAGAAGCTACCCCCTTCCCATGTCTCTGTTTTCTCAGGCAAATCTTCTTTAGCTTCTTGCTTAGCTCCTGGGGCCTGCTTTCCCTGCACTCCCTCTTTCCCTCCCTGTTTGCACTTTTTCTGTCTGCTAAGAGCCCTTCCTGCTGCTGTTTTGGGCTTCAGTTCTACTTTTGCTGGGGCAGCTTTAGCTGATGACCCGGCTCCTCTGCTCCTGGGCTCCTTCCCGGCTCCTTTGGGGGAGACAGTCTTCCTCATGGGCTCCGAGAGGGCACATGGGGGGTCCTGAGAGGCTTCAGGAAGCTGGCTGCTGGCCACTGCTCCTCCTCCAGCCACCTAGGCTCCCAATACCATCCTGACTGCAACCAAGGCCCTAAGGCAGAACTCCCTAGCTAAGCCACGCCAAGATTCCCAATTGATGGAAACTGCATGAGATAATATTTGCTGTTTGGGGATAATATGGCAGCCAAAGATAATGCATCAGGGTTTAGGAGTCATTCAGCAGCTGTCAAAGGTAATGACACAAGGGGTCCACTGGCTTCGGGTATCACCGAAGAATCAGCCTCAAGTGGGAGTCGCTCAGGGGAAACTTCTCTTTCCTTGTGACAAGTGAAGCAGGCAGTGGGAAGGTTGTAGTTCCTAAGGAAACTGCCTCCCTGGGAACTAGTTTGCTAAGGCTTTTATACCGAGTGCTAGGGAGTCTCCCAGATGTAGGAAAGAGGGGTAGAGCAGGGCCCTTCCTGCTTACAAGATACATCTTCATGCATTGTATTTTCAAGAATCTGACCTGCGCTGGCTTCTTGTAGCTTTAACCGTCCTTCGTGGTGATCTGGCCTCGCTGAGGACAAACGTCCTATGAAAAGCAAGCTCCAGGGATTTTACTTTAGAGATTCTCTGTCCATGTGCCAGTGTCCTCTTTTGCTTAAATCCCACACGCTCCGTTACATAGTGCAGAGATGAAGAACTTGGGTTCTTGAGGACTGCCCAGGATTTAGATCATGTCTCTCATTTCCTTCGACTTCCAGGCCTCTGTTTTCCCTTCTGCAAAATAAGAAGTGAGATCTGTCTCCTGAGTGCCTTTCTCATTCAAATGAGTCAATGCTTGTAAAATAGTCATAATGCCTAGGCAATCGTTAGCGGTCTCACAGTGTTAGCCATGATCATATTCATCTATTAGTTGTAACTACTTAGTAGTATTATGTAAGTAGTGAGTGTTTTTAGTTATAAGTAAGTGATAGAATGAAAGTTCTCAGGGAGACTAGTAGAAAACGGGAAGTCAGCTTTTTTTTTTTTTTTAAAAAAAAAAGATTGATTGATTTGAAAGGCAGAGTTACAGAGAGACAGAGTCAGAGAGAGAGCGAGCAAGCAAGAGAGAGAGGGCTTCCATCTGCTGGTTTACTCCCAGATGACTTCAATGGCCAGAGCTGCACCAATTAGAAGCCCAGAACCAGGAACCAGGAGCCACTGGCTTCTTGCGGGTCTCCCATATGGGTGCAGGGGCCCAAGGATGTGGGCCATCTTCTACTGCATTCCCAGGCCATAGCAGGGACTCGAACTGGAGCCCATATGGGATGTTGGCACTGCAGGCAACGGCTTTGCCTGCTACGCCACAGCGCCAGCCCCAAGCCAGCTGTTTATATAAGGACTGTTGGGGCCTCATAGTTGTTCCAAGTTTAACTACTTCTAATTTTAAAGTGGTGAGGGAGCTTACAGAATTTGTCAAAATGTTTCCACTCATTACCCAGTGACCCCAAACCAGAACTCTGACATTATCCTGGACTCTTAACCTCTCCCTTGTCCTTTATGCGCATTCTGTTAGCATGTGTTTATCAAGCTCCAATAAGTGGCAACCATTGTTTCTAGTGGCAAGGGGTAGTACAGCAAGCAAGACAGTCTCTACCCCAGCACCATTAGCGTACTATGTAATTGTAATGAGGGACTCAGTCCATCTACCATTAAGCATAGACTAGGCCATCAGATACCACTGAGGGCTGAAAGAAAAGCTGATACAAGAGGAAGGCGATCGCACTGCTTGGGAGGCTCACATCCCGTGTCAGAGTGTCTCTGAGAATCACCTCGGCTCAGTTTCCTTCTTCCTGCTAATGCACACCCAACGTCAGCCTGGCTTACTCCTCGCTCTTGCAGACATCTGGGAAGTGAACCAGTGAATGGGAGATCTCTGTAAACAAACAAAGAAATAAAGAGAAAAGAAAAGAAGGGTAAGGAGATGAAGAATAGGGAACTACTTTAGGAAGCCTGACCCTGTCCCTTTCAAATTCTAAAAGTCTCTCTGCCACTTCCCTCTGTCCAGCAGTCGCTATCAAGACACCGCATCGCCTCCCTGTCTGACTGTTCGACCTGTTTCACCACCTTTACTGCCTTGAGTCTTAATCCTGAGACCTGTATCTGATCACATTCTAACCCTGCTCAAAGCGCCTCAGGGGCTCTCTGTCCCACAGAGGATAACACCTAAACATCTCCACACCCTGGGCTGATAACCTCTCTTCTATTTCACTGAACAAGTAGAAGCAATCAGGATTTCCACATTCTGCTGAGACCCGCCTGCGTGCGTGTGTGCCTTTATTCCTGGGCTGCCCATGCTCTCTGGGTCAACACCGTTGCTTGCATTCTAGATCCCATCCTCTCCATCACTCAAGGACAACACTCATCAAATTTCTATCACAAGCAAACCTATTATATTGTACTCTGACCTTGATACTAACCCTGGGTTCTTTGGCTCTCTTGCAAACAGAAATTGACAAGAGGCCAATGTTCGACCCAGACAAGGCTGATTTGGGGCTCATGCTAAGACACCAGGGAGCTGGCATGGCAGGAAGAGTTTCCACTGACTGGCTCTCCACGCCAGCAGTAGAGGGGTTTTTATTGGGTTGGGGAGGTGTGGTTGTGCCCTCTTGGCATCTGGCTTATCTGCATCCATACATGATACTGTGGATTGCATCTGGCTTGGTGTCCTGAGCAGGCACAGGTGCTGCTTTTGCACACGACTTGCTCAAAATGGTGGTGTTGCTCAGTGCCATCTCCCTGGGAAGTTCACACATCTGTCTGTTGCACTGGGCTATTCTGCAATGCAGAGGTTGGGGAAGTCCCTAATGGGGAAACTAGGGAGTCTTCTGTACCTTACTGATGGCTGGTTTGGAACTAGGTGGAGTGACCTGTGGTCAGAGCTGGATACGTGTCAGGTCGATAGGGGCTTGATATTATGCGCCCTGTTTCTTTCCTGTCTCAGTCTTGTAGGAAACTGTCAGTCTTCCCTCTTGG
Organism: Oryctolagus cuniculus; assembly: GCF_964237555.1. NCBI lineage: Eukaryota > Metazoa > Chordata > Mammalia > Lagomorpha > Leporidae > Oryctolagus > Oryctolagus cuniculus. The sequence goes on from NC_091432.1 coordinate 93,729,197, forward strand.
CTGTCGTCCCATTTCTTTTATCCCCAGGGCTCCGTGTTCAGTCTCTTTTTCTCATGCACACTCACTCACTCCTGGATAGCATTCAGTCTCACGGCATCTGACATCTCCTAATGTATTTGCAGCCAGAGCTCTCCCTGGAATAACAGACGTGTGTATCAAGCTGCTCTTCAAACCCTGTCTTCTCTTCTGTGCATCTCAGGAAGGGTCAATGCCATCCTCTGGGTTCTAAACCCAAAGACCCTGGAGTCAATCTTGAATTTGTTTGTTTTACATCCAACCCTCACGTTCTTCAACTCTGTTGAAATATCACCTCCTCAGTGAATCCACTCTTACAACTGCATTTTTATATACGTTTAAAAACTTATTACTTATTTGAAAAGCAGAGTGACAGAGAAGGAAACAGAGAGAGAGAGAGAGAGAGAGAGAGGCCTTCTATTCATTGGTTCACTCCCCAGTTGGCCGCAACACCTGGAACTGTGCCAATCTGAAGCCAGGAGCTTCTTCCGAGTCTCCCACATGGGTACAGGGGCCCAAGCACTTGGGCCATCTTCTACTGCTTTCCCAGGCCATAGCAGCAAGCTGGACAGAAAGTGGAGCAGCTGGGACTAGAACCGGCGCCAATGTGGGATGCCAGCTCTTCAGGTCAGGGTGTTAACCTGCTGCGTCACAGCACTGGCCCCTCCAGTCCATCTTTCTGCTAATGCACCCCTAGGAAAGCAACACAGGTAAGTGTTCGGATCCCTGCTACCCACATCGGAGACTCAGATGGAGTTCCTGGCTGCTGGCTTCTGCCTGGCCCAATCCTGGCTGTTGTAGGCATTTGGAAGAATGAACCAGGGGATGGAAGATTTCTCTTTGTTTTTCCCTCTCTCTCTGTCACTCTGCCTTGCAAATAAATTAGCTAAGTAATCTTAATTTTCTTTTTTTTTTTCAAGTCAGACCCAGTGTCCTACGGTTCTTGAAATATTTGGTAATTCCTTCTCCAGGGTGCCACTGCTTGAATGCACGCCCTCTGATCTCTTGGGCCAGGAGAATCTTTACCATGTGTACGTGCGATGGTGTCAGAGGATCTTTCCTCTTAGATACATGCCTTCTTTGGTCAATGGGCTCCAAGTTGAAAAACTGACTCAGTTCAGAAACTTGGAAAAGGGTTGTGACTTCCTGTTGGGCTGACTGCCTTTATGTGCCTTATCTGTCCTGAATGTTTTTGGATTGGGTAGCCTATGTTTATCTTTTGTTGGTTACTCATCTGTTTCGCCTCTGGGTAGACTGCATTCTATTAACTCTCTGTAACCTTATAGGTTGAGCTTCCCTGGCTGCCCCTCCAATCTTGCCACTGACTACAATAATTGTTATTTAGTAGCTAAGTCCTTCCACACATCTTGTTTCAGGTTCCTAATATCCCTGTGACAGTTACTGATCTTTACTCTCCAGTGACGTCTTAGTCTGTTTGCTGTTGTGATGACGTAATACCTGTGACTGGGTAATTTGTGAAGGAAAGAAGATTGTGGGGCCATGGATTGTGTCACAGTGGAAAGCACACATCGGCTTCCTATCCGGCTTCCTCTCCAGCTTCCTAATATTGTACACCCTGGGAGGCAGTAGGTGATGGCCAGGTACTTGGGTTTCTGACACCCATGTGGGAGACCTGAATGGTGTTTCTGGTTCCTGGCTTTGGTCTGGCCCAGCCTTGGCTATTATAGGCATTTGGGAAGTGAACCAGTGAATGCAAGATATGTCTTTGTGTCACTCTGCCTTTCAAATAAAAAAAATTGTACACATACCAAAAAAAAAAAAAAAAAAAAAAAAAAGGCCAGGGGGAGCAGGTGATGGTGTTATATGGCTGTCAGTTCTGAAGGCTTGGGTGTCCAAGATTGGGTGGCTGATGCTGGTGAGAGAGCCTGGTGCTGCTTCCTAATGTGGTGGGAGTCAGAATGGCAAGCAGGTGCAGTCAGAACATGGTGGGGAGAGGGGTGGTGCTGTGGCATAGTGGGTAAAACCACTGTCTGCAGTGCCAGCATCCCATATGGGCACTGGTTCGAGTCCCGGCTTCCCCACTTCTGATCCAGCTCTCTGCTATGGCCTGGGATAGCAGTAGAAGATGGCCCAAGTCCTTGGGCCCCTGCACTCCTGTGCGAGACCTGGAGGAAACGCCTGGCTCCTGGCTTCAGATCAGTGCAGCTCCGGCCATTGAGGCCATCTATGGAGTGAACCAGTGAATGGAAGACCACCCCCACCACCCTGCGTCTGCCTTTCAAATAAATAAATAAACCTTAAAAAAAAAAAACAAAAAAAAAAACCATGATGGGCAGCTCAGCATTCTAACAACCTGCCCTTTCAGTAGAAAGTTCAGGCCGGTGAGAACTACAGCAATCCCTTTTAACGACCTCATCGCCTCTTAAAGCCCCGCCTCCCAGCACCAACTCAATGGCAGTCACACCGCAGCCTGAGTTTTGGAGGGGACAACCACACTCAAACATAGCAGCACTGCCTACCATCAGCCATGGCCTGCAGAGAAGGGCTACTGCTGACCTTGGCAGTTGTCTTGGTCCGTTCATGCTACTGTAACAAAATGCCTGATAGCTACAATTTATAAGGAACAGACATTTATTTCTTCACAGCTCTGGAGTCCCAAAACAAGGCACTGGGAGTTGGGTTATCTGGTGGGGACTGTGTCCTCGGGAGGGGAGAAACACCCACCATGTCTTTGTTTGTGAACACAAGGGGTTCATTGCACCAAATAATGAGTAAGTGGGAGTTAACTCCAAGAAAACTTTATTTCCTTGCGACAGGTAAAGGAGACGCGGGGAAGGTCTAATTCCCTACAGAAACTGCCTCCCTGAGAAGCAGGTAGACCAGGCTTTGATAGCCCAGGCTAAGGGAGTGTCCACCATGTAGAAAAAGGGGCGCAGTAGGGCCCTTCTTGTTTCAGCAACATCGTCTTCACACAGTATATGTTCAAGACTCCGACTCAGCTCTTCTGCAGCTTTCCTTGGGCGACTGGTGTCCAGGCCCTCGCTGAGTGTAACGTCGCAACACAAACCTTCCTGGGGCATCCCCTGAAAAATGAGCTCTCAGGAATAAACTCTAAGATTCTCTGCCCCTGTTCCCGTGCCCCCTCTTGCCAAAATTCTACACTTACTTCCACCCTCACATGGTGGAAGAAGCAAGGGCAAGTTAGCAAAATGCCGCATGAGGCATCTTTCACGGAGGGCTTACTTCCATTTCTGCGGGAGGAACCCTCATGGCCTGCTCACCTCCTAGAAGCCCCCCTCTGCCAGTCACACCGCCAAGGACAGAAGGCTTTAGAGACTTCACGGAGAGTCTGCATTGTTTTAAGTCCATTTTCTCATGGACTTTCTGAAGCTTTTTGTCACTAAATTTTGGAGGCAGCACAATCAAACTTTAGCCATGATGCTGCAGCCAGTGCTTTGGGAGGTGATGGATCTGTCTGGGAATGAGCCCTTCCTCTGATGGGTGTTTCTGGCTTCCCATAGTACACTGTCACTCGCATGCCCATTTCGCTGAACCTTTTAGTGGCTTCCTCTGCTTTCCTGCTTGTCTGCCTCACTAATTAGGGGCTTTTGGTTTTTTCCTGCTTCTAGCAACCATCCTGGTAGCATAACTGCAACATTTCCTTGGCTTTTTTCCCTGGGTGTTAAATCCTATATTTGGTTCAAGTTGATAAACTGAAACTCTCCCTTGGCCATCCTACGTTCCGGTCTCCTCAATGCAATTGCAAACACAGTGTCCTGGCTCCTGCTGATGCGTGCGAGCTAGGACCTGCAGCTTCTTTGGAGCGGTTCCCTTCCTTCCTTATCAGGCCCAGCATGCCCCCATCTGGAATATATTGTAACTTAATCTAGTTATTAGCCTTGGGGCCAGAGGCTTGTGTGGGGACTGATCCAGGGGCGGGGCAGGATATTTTGCAGTATGTAAAAACCCCTAAGTATAAATTACCTTAGATTAAGCCAAGATCTATCTTCCAGAGAACAGGTTTTAACTATAAACAGTGTATATAATTACAATTCCTTCTCCTGAAACTGTTTTCGCCCAGCGATGACAAATATTCTTTTTTTTAACTCAAAGGCAACAGGACCCATTTCCTTCAAGTGGGTACCTCTGTCTTTACCTGTTTATACCTGATCTTCATTTTCCATATCGTCATCCACTTATTTTTATAGCATGAATGCTGTGATTTCCCGTCATCATATACTTTTTATTATTTACTAGAAATGGATAGCTTCTGGACTTATTGGCAGGCAAAGAAAGCATTGTGAAAGCTGATCTCTGTTCCTGCTAACTAGCCAGTTGGTAGTAATCACTTAATAGGAATGGAAAAGTACAAATTTTATTTGCTGCAGCAAAGTGGTAATTTCTTCAGATATGCGAGACTGCTTGTTTGTCCTTATTGTGACGTTAACTAAGACTGGCACTCAAGCTGCTCCAAGCCCTGACTTTCTGTTCCATATCTCTTAGAACAGCCTGTCCCAAACTGCACATGGGAAATGTTCCAAAAGTGTGTTTGAAAATCAGTTTAGGACTCCAATCACTTTTTCCACAGAAACAATGTAATACGAGAGTGAAAGGCAAGTTAACCAGCTGGCCCCCCAAAGCCTGGTCAGCCCACGGTGCAGCTGAAATAGGGCAGGCAGCAGCGCTCTCGCTCTCGTAAACAGGTTCTGTCTCTCTGCCTGCACCCAGGAGTCCGACTGCTCTCCACAGAGCAGCAGCTAGTGGCCTTTCTGAAGCCTAAACCTCATTGCCTGACTCAGTGCTTCAAACTCTACCGCACAACCCCGTCTCAAGTCAAATCTCAATTTTATTCTTGAAATATTTCTTTAATGTATTTCTTTATCCCCACTGCACTGATCTTAATCAGGCTCTGACCCATTCTTACCCAGACTGCAGTTCTCCCTTGTTATCCAGGGACATCCCCTTCCCAGGGTGCCACCACACTGCTGCCCAACTCTGGAGCGCGCCATGTAGCTCCTTTCAGCCCTTTCATAACCCACTTTTATGTCTGCCTTGCGAGAGAGAGAGAGAGAGAGAGAGAGAGGATGAGAATATGCTCCCATCTGTTGGCTCACTCCCCAAACCTCCGTAATGGCCAGGACTGGGCTGGCTGAAGTCTGGAGCTGGAGACTGAGTCCAGCTCACCCATCTGGGTGACAGAGTCGCATGTTACTTAGAGCTATGGCGTCTGCTTCCCCGGGGTCTACATTAGCAGGAAGCTGGGGTCAGGAGCTGGCGGTGAGCCTTGCACACAGGCACTCCAGTGTGGGGTGTGGATGTTCTAAGCAGTGTGCTAACCTCCAGGCCAGATGCCCGACCTGATAACATACTTTTAAGCCTCATTTGCTTCTGCACCAACTCACATACTTATGCACATACTGTTGTTTCTACTTGAAATTTTTTTTCTTTTTGTTTACTTGAAATTTCTTGAGAAATTTCTGATCAAAGCCCACAATTATTAGTCTAGGAAATCTTCCCCCACCAATTGGAAAGAGGAAGTAACTCACTTCTCAATGCTCCCGTAGCATTTCTATCATTGCCTATGCACTAGGCCCAGTAGACAATCAATGGGAATCTAAAAACGACTGCTTTCCACCTCCTGCTCTCATGCACTCTCTCTGGACAGGAACAGAAATCAATGATTACAAGCCATCGTGAGGAACTCTTTCTATAAGTCCGTCTAGGGTGCAGAAGGCTCAAGGATGTGGGAGTGAAGAGCTTTCCCCTAAGGAAGGAAGCTGGAAGTGATTCCGGGAGCGCTGTATTCGGGCTGACACGTGAAGGATGACTGGGGCTCTATGGAGTGTTCCAAAGGGGAACGGGCAGGACAAGCAGAAAGACTACTATTTGCAAATACATAAAAGGCATGGGAAGGGTTGGTGTGTTTGGAGAATTGCAAGCAATTGCTTAGGGCTGCGGGGCAAGGCAAGGTGTGTGTGATGAAGCAGTGAGAGCCAGGCAAGGCCCTGGCAGCCCAGGTGAGAAGTTTCCAGTATTATTTCTTTTCTTTTCTTTCTTTCTTTCTTTCTTTCTTTCTTTCTTTCTTTCTTTCTTTCTTTCTTTCTTTCTTTCTTTCTTTCTTTCTTTCTTTCTTTTTTTTTTTGACAGGCAGAGTGGACAGTGAGAGAGAGAGAGAGAGAGAGAGAAATGGTCTAGTATTATTTCTTTAATGACTTCTGAAATAGTTTTTGTTACCTCTAAGTGATAAAATCTCAGAAAACACAGGTAAAACTAAAAGCTAAATCTAATAAAATTTGCAAACTTCTTACTTCTATACATTTGTTTATATTTTAATACCGAAAAAAACCAACATACACAAGAAAATGGGTCATTATATTTCCCCTTTAATTTTATGTTTCTGTATGGGTTAAGCATTTAAAAAATAGGTTCATATACTTTTCTAATTTAAAGAATATATGTTTTGTTAATTAAAAAAAAAAGAGGCCTAAATATGGAAGGTTGAAGAATGATTCTCTCATTAACTTTGATTCCCTCTGAGATTTACTGCATAGTAGATTAGTTAATTGCAAACCTCCTAGCAATGTTTCACTCCATTATAGATTACTTGGGAAAAACAAATTTGATTTTTCCCTTTGGAACAATGAGTGGTTTATTTTAAAGTAGGTGAAAGGTAAAGTGAAGGGGGGCGCGGAATCAGCTTCACAGATGTATAGTTTAAAGTTTGCCAAGTACTTAGTGAAGGGTTAGACCAACTTCAAACGGCTGGAAAGTGTAATGTAACATGAGCCCCTGAAGGTCTTGTTTCTCTTTCAGCGCTTGCTCCGGGTCCCCTGGGAGGCGTCAGCAGAGAGCGCAGAGCCTCAGAGATCACATCCCTGGTGGGGAGCACATGAACAAAAGGGGACAGACAGAAACGCGCTGAAATGCGTGTGCTCGGTGTGTTTGCCCACACGTAACAGCGTAACCGCTCATCCTCCGACAAGAGTCTCCTATTCCCCCACGAACCCAGGTCCATGCTCTCAGTTATGATGTTGCTCGCTTCCAGCAAGGACCCCAAGGCGCGGACAGTGTACAGAGCTGCCATTCCTTGTAGGTGGAACACTCACTTGTCTACTTCATGTACCTTATAAAAGGCAGGCTATATAAATATTGGGGATATAAAAGTTGATATTCCACAGGAATTGCCAACTGCAGGGCAAGCGCCTCTTCCTTTGTGCGGTGGGATTCGCAGCTCCGCTTGGGAGCGTGTCTTGGTTTGAAGGTTGTCCTCGAAGCATTCCAGTTCGGCACTGTTTCTTCCAAAATAGGTCTGTGTGTCAGTGTTTCCAAAGTGCAGACAATTCTATTCTTATTTTGTGACTCTTCTTGGAGGATGCTCTTTGTCCCAGGCTGCGTCGGACTCAGGATAGCGGACAACCCGGGCTGGAGCCTCTGCCTGGGATCATGTGTGTTCGTCATGGGCGAGCCGTGCGTGTTTCACCTGGTGACGGGCCATTTGTGCGTCTCTGCGGGTAAAGTAGGTGGCTTCCCGCGGGGTGTAATTTCTGGAGCTGAAGTTTCCCTGAGGTTCCTGGAAGAAACGCTTTGATTACCGGCTGGGTTCCTGAGGATCAATGTGCCAGATACCAAACTTCTGCATTCCCTCTGTTGGAATACAAACGAAGTCAACTGGGGGTAGCTTTCAGCACAGCTTTGCCTACGACCAGGCTGAATGCAAGTGCTCCCATTTTGACAGAGGAGGTAACACATACATTCAAGAATTCATGGAGTGCCTTCTGGAGAAAGCATGATAGATTTTTTTTTTTTTGAATTATGGAAGAAAATAAAAACCAATACCAGAGAAAATAAGCTCCAGTTTTTCCAAAATGTACTTAGAAAATGGACTTTAACTCTGCATTTATATTCCATCAAGAAGTCATTGTAACAGAGGGTGGAGATTGAAACAGGCCACGGCAGAGGGTGCTTCTGGAGTGTATGGGGAGGCTGCTCTTCAGAGGGGTGCTGTGGCCCCGGCCGCAGCTCTGCCCCGCTGGCCTTGGATGGGGAGATTTGCACTGTTAGGGGAATCTCCCAACAGCAGAGGCAGCCAGGCTTCCTCCAGGCCTGCCTCGCTGCCGCTTCTGGATCTAGGAAAGATCATATCACACCCTTGCCAGAGACTGCGGCAGGATGTCACATAGGCTCCCAAGTGACAGAGTGACAGAGACCTTATCTGCACCGTGAAGCAGCAACCTTTGTTCCAAGCCCGCGGCTTGCCCTCCTGCCTCCTGACTCAGCACTGCCACCCTCTGGGACTCTCAGGTCAGTCACGTGGCCCTTTGTTTGCGTGGCTCCAGCTGGACTGGTATGACCCGGCAGGTTCGCAGATTTGTATGCCTCTGCTACCCCTACCCCCTTTAATCTGTTGTAGAGGCCAAGGGCGCTTCCCCTCCCCACCTCCAGGGTTCAATAATGGAGTCAATGAAATAAGCTGATGGTAGACAGATGAACAGGAAGACAAAAAGCATCCCAATACTCTTATTAATGTGCCTAAACATGGGAGCCGTGAGTATCCGTATGCGACTCAAAGAAGTGCTAGACGGGTGAAGTTTCCACAGAGGTGAGCAACACGACAGAGTGTGGGCTTCTGGGGGAAGGGAGATGGCGCAAGCTGCAGAGGTTGAGAGGAGGAGATGTAGAAGGAGCAAGAGCTGTGGTGTTGTGCAAGTGAGTTTCCCAGGTGCCGGCCCCCTGTGGCCATGAGATAGAAAAGCCTGTGTGCATCCTGGGTGCCTGACCCCATCACCGGCGTTGATTTCCTCTATGCACGTAAATGTCTTTCACAAAACGCAGGCAGAGTCATTCCTGAGCCTGCAAACGTCCTCAGTCCCTCTCACTTGCCCACTCACCACGTGCAGAAGAACTCTGCGGGAGGTGGGGAGTTTTACTCTCCTACGGAGTAATGCCAGTTCACTTTATTTATTTATTTTTTTAGATAGGCAGAGTTAGACAGTGAGAGAGACAGACAGAGAGAAAGGTCTTCCTTCCATTGGTTCACCCCCCAAATGGCCGCTACGGCTGGCGCGCTGTGCCGATCTGAAGCCAGGAGCCAGGTGCTTCCTCCTAGTCTCCCATGCAGGTGCAGGGCTCAAGGACTTGGGCCATCCTCCACTGTCTTCCTGGGCCACAGCAGAGAGCTGGACTGGAAGAGGAGCAACCAGGACAGAACTGGTGCCCCAACCAGGACTAGAACCCGGGGTGCCGGCGCCGCAGGCGGAGGATTAGCCTAGTGAGCTGCAGCACCGGCCATTAGTTTACTTTAGCAGACTCAATTATCAAAACTTAAGGGAGAAACTTTTTTTTTTTTAATTTTTTATTATTTTTTTTTTTTTACAGGCAGAGTGGACAGTGAGAGAGAGAGAGACGGAAAGAAAGGTCTTCCTTTTTGCCGTTGGTTCACCCTCCAATGGCCGCCGCACCGCACTGATCCGATGGCTTGAACCTATCTAAGGGGCTATGTCTAAAATAGTATCATTTTAATGATTTTTTTTTTTTTGGCTAAAGAATCTTTCATCTTCCTCAAATACTATGTGACTATGATTGTGCAGACATTGTGAGGGTGGGGTCAGATTACCAGTGCTGTGGTGTTTTTTTTTTTTTTTTTAAAGATTTTATTTATTTGAAAAGCAGAGTTATGGGGGGAGAAAGAGAGAGATCTTCCATGTGTTGGTTCATTCCCCAGATGGCCTCAACGGCCAGGGCTGGGCCAAACTGAAGCCTCCAGGAGCCTGGAGCTTCATCTGGGTGTCCCATGTGGGTTCAGGTGCCCAAGCAGTTGGGCCATCTTCTGTTGCTTTCCCAGGTGCATTAGCAGGGAGCTGGATTGGAAGTGGAACAGCCAGGATTCAAACTGGCACCCATATGGGATGCTGGCATCACAGGTGGTGACTTTTATCTGCTATACCACAACACCGGTCCCAACCAGTGCTGTGATTTTAAGCAGTATTTTAAAAGTATACCAAGAAAAGAATAGGATACATGTACATCTATGGACAGCAGAGGCTGGCAACAGTCTGCAGATCAAATCCAGTTGACTGCCTGTTTTTGTATGGCTTGCAAGACTGGCTTTTCCATTTTCAAATGGCTGGAAAAGAAACATTTCAGGACATGGGGACATTGCATTAAATTCAACTTTTGGGGGCAGGCATTGTGATGCCATGGATTAAGTTGCCACTTGGAATGCCCACATTCCAAATTATCCTGAGAGTGTGGAATCAAGTTCTGCCTCCACTTCGGATCCAGCATCCTGTTGACGGGTCTAGGAGGCAGCAGATGATGACCCTAGTACTCAAGTCCCTGTGCCACCCACTGGGAGGCCTGGATGAAATTTCTGGCTCCTGGCTTTGGCCTGACCAAGTTCCAGCTGTGATGGCCATTTGGGGAGTACCCCAGCTAATGTAAGATTGCTTTCTTGTGTTAAAAGATTTATTTATTTATTTGAAAGTCAGAGTTACAGAGAGGCTCAGGCAGAGAAAGAGAGAGAGGTCTTCCATCCACTGTTTCACTCCTCAAATGGCCACAATGGCTGGAGCTGGGCTGATCCAAAGCCAAGAGCTTCTTCCAGGTCTCCCACGTGGGTGCAGGGCCCAAGGACTTGGGACATCTTCTACTGCTTTCCCAGGCACATTAGCAAAGAGCTGGATCAGAAGTGGAACAGCTGGGACTTGAACTGGCACCATATGAGATGCTAGTACTGCAGGTGGCAGCTTTACCCACTATGCCACAGCGCAGGCCCCTGTAAGATCTCTTTCTATCTCTCCCCCTCTCTCTCTGTCGCTCTGCCTTTCAAATAAATAAATAAACAAATGTTTTGTGTTTTTTTTTTTTTTTAAAAGGCACAGGGACCAGCGTTGTGTCTGCGGTGGGTTAAGCCACTGCCTGGAATGCCAGCATCTTGTAAGAGTGGTGGTTTGAGTCCTTACTGCTCCACTTCCCATCCAGCTCCCTGCTGATGCACCTGGGAAGGCAGTGGAAGATGTCTCATGTTGGAGTAGCTGGGTTCAATTCCTGTCTCTGCCTCCTGACTCCAGCTTCCTGCTAATGTAGACCCTGGGATGTGGCTGTGATGGCTCCACTAGTTGGGTCCCTGTAGCCCACATGGGAGACCTGGATTGAGTTCCAGCTCATGGCCCTGGCCCAATCCAAGCTATTGTGGGAATTTGGAGGAATGAACCAGTAAATGGGCACTCTCTTGGTTTCTGTCTCTGAAAAAAAAAAAGTCCAGTGCTGATAGAGAAATTGTACAGCCACGAGGAACCCAAGCTGTTTTCATCCTCCGTTCTATACACCTTACAGTCTAATTTCCAGTCTCAGGCATTTGCTGGCTGTGGGAGCTTCAGCTGTGCTATATCTCTTGTTGCTGGCAGGAGGAAAATTTTGGTTTCCTCAAGAGTCCTCCGGATGACTTCTCTTTGTCTCTCATCGACCTTCCCTGGCCTGGGATGTATAGTGTTTAGGATGAGCCTAAATCCCTATGAGGAAGTCAACATGAGACTACATACAAATCACAAAACTTTTTGGAAGTTTATCATATGCAAATGGAATACATTTTTTGGCCTTTTTATACGTGTTTATATGTAATTTCACATACTTGTTATAAGCAGTCAGAATTGACTGAGTTAATCCTGAGGATTAAATTTGGGGAAAATTAGATGTTGCATTTAGAAGCATCATTCAATCTACACTGTGAGAAAAAATGTTAGGACACTTGGTGGACACAGGACTGGGCATTTAGCCTACCGGATGCCTGCATACACATGGGAGTTGGTTTGATTCCCAGTTCTGATTCTTGATTCTAGCTTCCTGCCCATGCAGACCCAGATAGATAGCAATGATAGCTGAAGAAACTGGGTTCCTGTCACTCATATAGGGGCTTGGATTACATTCCCAGATCTCAGCTTGGGCTTCAGCCCCAACTGTCGCAGATATTTGGTGAATGAGCCAGCAGATGGGAGCTCTGTCTCTCAAATCAATTTTTTTTTTTAAATTAAAAACAAAAGTCATTGTTTCTCATAGTGTCCATTTCACTTCATCAGGTTTCCTTTTAGGTGCTTGGTTAGTTGTCACCGATCAGGTAGAACACATGATATTTGTCCCTTTGGGACTGGCTTAATTCACTCAGCATGATGTTTTCCAGATTCCTGTCATTTGTTGCAAATTACAGGATTTCATTTTTTTTTTTTTACTGCAGTATAGTATTCTATAGAGTACATATCCCATAATTTCTTTATCCAGAAATTATGTTGATGGGCATTTAGGTTGATTCCATGTCTTAGATATTGTGAACTGAGCTGAATAAATGAGCACCCAAAAGGAAACCTGTTGAAGTGAAATGGACACTATGAGAAACAGTGACTTGATCAGCCCTTGTCCTGACTGTCGAGGAACAACTTACTACTTTATTCCTTTTAGTATTTTTTGTTCTACTTAATACTATTGGTTGAACTCTTTAATTACCACACAATTATTCTTAGATGTTTAAATTTAACTGAAAAGTGATCCCTGTTAAATATGAGTGGGAATAAGAGAGGGAGGAGATGTACAGTTCGGCACATGCTCAATCGGACTTGCCCTGAATGGTAGAGTTAGAAACGTGCCAGGGGATTCCAATTCAATCCCATCAAGGTGGCATGTACCAATGCCATCTCACTAGTCAAAGTGATCAGTTTCAGTTCATAATTGATCATAATGATAGGATTAAGAGTCAAAGGGATCACATAAACAAGACTAGTGTCTGCTAATACTAACTGATAGAATTAAAATGGAGAGAATGATCCAGCATGGGAAGTGGGATACACAGCAGATTCATAGAAGGGCAGATGTCCTAAACAGCACTCTGGCCTCAGAATCAGCCCTTAAGGCATTCGGATCTGGCTAAAAAGCCCATGAGAGTATTTCAGGCATGGAAAGCCAAGACACTCTGTTTAAAAAAAACAAAACAAAACAAAACAAAACAAAACAAATATATATATATATATATATATATAAATGAACGATCTCTGTGAGTGAGATCCCAGTGGAAAGAATGGGCCATCAAAGAAGGAGGTACCTTTCTCTGAAGGGAGGAGAGAACTTCCACTTTGACTATGACCTTGTCTAAATAAGATTGGAGTTGGCAAACTCAAAATGCTTCCATAGCCTTGGCAACTCACGACAAGAGCCTTGGGTGATTACTGACACCATAAATAAGAGTGTCAATTGTTAAGTCAACTACAAGAGTCACTGTGCACTTACTCCCTATGTAGGACCTCTGTCCTTAATGTGTTGTACTATGTGAATTAATGGTATAACTAGTACTCAAACAGTACTTTGTGTTTCTGTGTGGGTGCAAACTGTTGAAATCTTTACTTAGTATATACTAAACTGATCTTCTGTATATAGAGATAATTGAAAATGAATCTTGATGTGAATGGAATGGGAGAGGGAGTGGGAGATGGGAGGATTGTGGGTGGGAGGGAATTTATTAGAGGGGGGGAGCCAATGTAATCCAAAAGTTGTACTTTGGAAATTTATATTTATTAAATAAAAGTTTAAAAAATCACTAATGCAATTTTGTTGCTTACTCAGATATCCATTTTCTATAAATATTTTATATTTTCAGTCTATTCTTTATTTCTCTGAAGTTATGTGTTCCTTATTGCTACAACTAAAATAAATAAAATTAAATTAAAAAATTAAAAAAATAAAAAAACCAAAACAAAAAAATTAAAAACAGAAAACAGTTACACGCATATAACAGGTGCCTTTTGAGTCCCATGCCCTGCTCAAAACCATCCCTCTCTTTCTGGGAACTACCAACATCTGGGCCAAGCCTACAGGCCTGCCCAGAGGCCATAGGTAATTGGCCAAGGATGAACTATGCTCCGGGCCCATCAGATCTCTTTGCAAAAGAATCTGGGATTTAGAAGTACAGATTGAGAGAGGGGATTACTGGAACTGAGGCTGTTGCTGCAGATGTCTGGTCCTGCTTCCTGCTTGCTCTAAGGGAAACCCAGATCCTTCAGTTGATTTGTGCTTTGGGATTTGTTGAGGCTGGCGTGAGTCATTTTCTGCAACTCTTAGTAAGATACAGACAGGTGCTTGCTTTGGTAGCACATACGCTAAAGTTGGAATGATATGGAGAAGATAAGCATGGTCCCTGGGTAAGGATGACTTGCAAATTCCTGCCACTTTCCATATTTTTCATGTTTTCTGTACTATGTGGAAGATACGTGTGTGTGTGTGTGTGTGTGTGTGTGTGGTCCACATGAATCTAGAGCAGTGATTACTGGAGGCTAGGAAGAGTGGAGTTGGGAGGATTTGATAATAGGTACGTAAACACAGTTGGGTGAAGGTCATGGGTTCTGGTATTCCCTGGTCGAGTAGCTAAAGTCTGTGGTCCAGGAAGTAGAAGGTTTAGTTGCCTGGTGTAGTTGGTCTGTGCTGCGTTTAGCAGTTGAAATATTGCGCCCTACCCCATAAAGTGTGCAAGGAGGGTGGGTGTTGTGCAATGGGATAAGCCACAGTTTGAGATGCCTGCATCTTGTTCAGAGTGCCTGCGTTTGAGTCGTTCTGCCTCCATTTCTGATCCAAATTCTTGCTACTGCATAGCCTGGGAGGCAGCAGGTGACAGCTCGAGTGCTTGGGTTCCTGTCACCCAACTACTAAAGATAAAGTTTTATAACATTTGAGGTTTTAGGCATATTTTGAAAGGCTGAAACTAATAATATACTGAAACTTATAATGATATGTAAGTTATAATGAAGAATCAAGATTTGATCACCAAATACATTTTTTGGTATTCATGTTGGTGGGAAAAAAATTATAGTCAGCACTCCGCATCTGTTGGTTCAACAAACTGTGAGTTGAAAACCACAGGGTTGAATGTTATGGTGTAGTGGGTTAAGCCACTGTTTGGGATACTCACATCCCATATCAAAATGCCTCGGATCAAGTCCCACTTCTGCTTCTCATCCAGCTTCCTGCTAATGAGCACCCCAGGAGGCAGCAGGTGATGGATCAAGCACCTGGGTCCTTGATACCCATGAGGGAGACTCGGATGGAGTTCTTGGCTCTTGGTTTTAGCTTGCCCCAGCCCTGGTTGTTGTGAGCATCTGAGGAGTAAATGAGCAGCAGATGGAAGATTCTGTCTGTCTCTCCCTTTCTCTCTGTCATTCTGCCTTTGAAATACATAAATAAATAAGTAAAACTAACAAAACATTCTCAAAATTAAGCAAAGGTTAAATTTGTTGCATGCTGAGCACTACATGAAGTAGTTGCATCTCTAGTGAACATATATGGGCTTTTTGGGAGTGTCATAAATCCCTAAAAAATACAGCATAACAGCTATTTACATAGATTTATACTGTAGGAGATATTATAAGTAATTGAGATGATTTAGAATATTCTAGAGGATGCATGTAGGTTATATGTCAATACTATGCCATTTCTGTATAGGAAGGTGATTGAAAATGAAACTCGATGAAGGGCAGGATGGGAGAGGGAGTGGGAGAGGGGAGGGCTGAGGGAGGGAGGGAGGTTGGGGGCGGAGCCACAACAATACAAAAGTTGCACTTTGTAAATTGACATTTATTAAAAAAAATACTATGCCATTTTATGAAAGGGACTTGAACATGTATGATATTCATGGAGTTTCTGTAATGAATCCCCCCACAGCTAGCGAGGATGACTGAAGTTTCAGGGTATAAAACCCAACACACAAAGAACAGTATACTAATTACAAATGACATCTATGTTCATATGCTTCCTATTTAAAAAAGGGATCCATTTAATTTTTCAGGTCTCAACACAGGTGATAAACAACGCAAACCTGATCTTAGAGCAGCCTTCCATCTTATGCATAAACAATAGCACATTACAATTTGCCGGTGGAGGGGGGATATTTGGCACAGCAGATGTCACTTGGGAGGCCTCCATCCCATGTTGCAGTGCCTGATTTGAGTCTAGGCTACTCTGCTTCTGATCCAGCTTCCTGCTAATGTGTACCCTGGGAGACAGAAGGTGACGGCTCAAGTCCTGGGGACCATGCTATTCACAAAAGAGACCTAAATGGTATTCTTGGATCTTGGCTTTGGACACTCTCAGCCCTGACTGTTGCAGGCATTTGGGGGAGTGGACCAGCAGATGGAAGATCTCTCTCTCAGTTTCTCAGACTTTCAAATAAAATGAAAAAGAAAGTGCCGGTGGGACCAAGTCTTCTTTTGAGAGTAGAACTTTAAATCTTGTTGTTTTGCACCCTGGCAAGGTAGAGCTAAAAGAGCCAGACAGATGCAAATGAAGCAGACACAGAAACAGATTTTTGCTCAGGTCTAGGTGACCCTTTTACTCGCTAATCTTTGGCTTGAAAAATTGGTGGCCTAGAATATAAAAAACAGAATGGAAGCTGAACTAACCAGTTGTTAAAAATCTGTACCAAAAGGATGGCTGGACAATTTTTCGATTTTAAAGCCACCCTACGTGTTTTTCCCCTAAACCTATATATTTAAAAATGTCTGCTACTGCATTTTGAATTATTCAAATTGTTTAACATAATGGCATATACTGGTAATAATTTTTGGTAGAATAGAATCAAAACAGTTTGTCAAATTGGAAGGTACTTTCCAAAAAAATGGAAAATTGAATTGAAAGATATTTTTACTTTGGTACAAAATTTTGTTGAAATCCATGCATACATGGCCGGCGCCGTGGCTCAATAGGCTAATCCTCCACCTTGCGGCGCCGGCACACCGGGTTCTAGTCCCGGTCGGGGCGCCGGATTCTGTCCCGGTTGCCCCTCTTCCAGGCCAGCTCTCTGCTATGGCCAGGGAGTGCAGTGGAGGATGGCCCAGGTGCTTGGGCCCTGCACCCCATGGGAGACCAGGAAAAGCACCTGGATCCTGGCTCCTGCCATCGGATCAGCGCGGTGCGCCGGCTGCAGCGGCGGCCATTGGAGGGTGAACCAACGGCAAAGGAAGACCTGTCTCTCTGTCTCTCTCTCTCACTGTCCACTCTGCCTGTCAAAAAAAAAAAAAAAAAAAAAAAAAAAAAAAAAAAAAAAAAAGAAATCCATGCATACAGGTTTTCTTTTTTTTTAATTTATTTGACAGAGTTAGACCGTGAGAGAGAGAGAGAGAAGGTCTTCCTTCTGTTGGTTCACTCCCCTAATGGCCGCTACGGTTGGTGCTGCACTGATCCGAAGCCAGGAGCCGGGTACTTCCTCCTGGTCTCCCATGTGGGTGCAGGGCCCAAGCACTTGGGCCATCCTCCACTGCCCTCCTGGGCCACAGCAGAGAGCTGGACTGGAAGAGGAGCAACTGGGACTAGAACCCGGGGCCCATATGGGATGCCGGCACAGCAGGTAGAGGATTAACCAAGTGAGCCACAGTGCCAGTCCCATGCATACAGTTTTTTTTTTTTTTTTTTTTTTTTTTTTTGACAGGCAGAGTGGACAGTGAGAGAGAGAGACAGAGAGAAAGGTCTTCCTTTTGCCGTTGGTTCACCCTCCAATGGCCGCTGTGGCTGGCGCACCGCGCTGATCTGATGGCAGGAGCCAGGAGCCAGGTGCTTTTCCTGGTCTCCCATGGGGTGCAGGGCCCAAGCACCTGGGCCATCCTCCACTGCACTCCCTGGCTACAGCAGAGAGCTGGCCTGGAAGAGGGGCAACCGGGACAGAATCCGGCGCCCCGACCGGGACTAGAACCTGGTGTGCCGGCGCCGCTAGGCGGAGGATTAGCCTAGTGAGCCGCGGCGCTGGCGCATACAGATTTTTTAAAAGTTCATGGCAAGTGCATATTATGAAAAAACTATACATGGACTTCAAATTTGGTTTATGTCAAAATAAACATCTTTTAATTTTGTTTTCCACTAATTTTTAATTAGCTCATCTATCTTTTTTTTTTTTTTTTTTGCCAGGCAGAGTTAGTGAGAGAGAGACAGAGAGAGTGAATTATAGACAGTGAGAGAGAGAGAGAGAGAGAAAGGTCTTCCTTCCGTTGGTTCACTCCCCTAATGGCCACTACGGCTGGCGCTGCGCCGATCCGAAGCCAGGAGCCAGGTGCTTTCTCCCGGTCTCCCATATGGGTGCAGGGCCCAAGCACTTGGGCCATCCTCCACTGCACTCCCGGGCCACAGCAGAGAGCTGGCCTGGAAGAGGAACAACCGGGACTAGAACCTGGTGCCCCAACCAGGACTAGAACCCGGGGTGCCGGCGCTGCAGGTGGAGGATTAGCCTAGTGAGCCGCGGCGCCGATCCTAGCTCATATTTCTTTATGGTATATTAGAGAGTGGAGGGAGGGGAAGTCAAAGGGATCTGAGAAAATCCTGGCATGGGGAGAGATGAGGAATGGGAGAGCTCTTAACCTACTAGTGACCTTGAGAATGCATCTACAGTGATGTCATTGCTCAGGCTCAGACGCGACAATCAGGGCCACACAACTTCCCTAACAGTGTTTCCTTTCCAGGAACATTTTCATGCAAAGGTACAATTGCACTTTACTCTGTCAAAGGTATCTTCCAGCTTTTTAAAACGTGTTTGACCTTGAATGAAGCCTTCTATATAGATAAGACAAATGCTCAAATTAGCAGGTGATCAAGATCATGTGAAGTGTGTTTTTACATTGACTTCAGAAAAATCAGGCTGCGTGGACCCTTCCCTCCCTACCTAGCTTGGTTTGCGAGTGGAGACGGATGATACCGTACTTGCAGCTGGAGGGCATGAAAATGTTTCATGATCACATCACAAGGCTTTCTGGGGAGAACAGGGCGGCGCCCACGTAGGCTCAAGAAGGGCTCCAGAGAACAGGGAAAGGCTTGGTTTCTATTGTGATCAGGGGTGGGGTTCTCCTGGGGCCCCAGGCTTGAATGTCTTGTACTTCCTTTCAGTGCCAAAGGAGACGCACCCAGCGTTTCTTATCAACTTGCCCAGATGTGGGCAGGGAAAGTCGGGTGGACTGGAAAACCGTCACAGTCAAACATCAGAATCAGAGTCAGACTCTGTAATAAGAATAAAAGGCTTCTCAGAATTCCATGCTTATTAATGCTAAATGCTGACTTTGTAGTGTTTATGTGGTATGCAACAGAAATAAGAAAACTTTTTTTGTAAAGATTTATTTATTTGATTTGGAAAGTAGAGTGAGAGAGTAAGAGATAGCAAGAGTGAGATCTTTCATTCACTAGTTCACTCCTCAAATATCCACAATGGCTCAGACTGGGCCAGGCTGAAAACAGGAGCCTGGAACTCCACCCACATCTCCCACAGGAGTGTCAGGGTCCCAAGTACTTGGGCCATCATCTGCTGCCTCCCAGGTGCATTGGCTGGGAGCTGGATCAAAAGTGGATTAGCAGGGACTTGAACCAACACTCTCATATGGAATGTGGGACTCTCAAGTGGTAGCTTATCCCACTGTGCTACAGCGCCCACACCCACAGAAAAACATTTAAGCACATTTTAAAAATTATAGTCTTACCAGTGTTAAGAATTGAGGTGAGGGGCCAGCATTGTGAAGCAAGTTAAGCCTTTGCTTTTAATTACCAGCTTCCCATATGGAAGTCTCTGCTGCTCCGCTTCCCATCCAGCTCCCTGATAATGCACCTGGGAAAGCAGCGGAAGATGACCCAAGTACCTGAGACCCTGCCACCAATGTGGGAGATCAGGTTAGAGGGCCAGGCTCCTGGTTTCTGCCTGGACCAGCCAAGGTTGTTGCAGGCATTTGGGGAGCAAACAAGTAGATGGAAGATCTCTCTCTGTCAACCTTTCTTTGTAACTCTGCCTTTCAAATAAACAAACAAACAAGTAAATAAATCTTTTTCTTTTAAACCATCATGAAGGGGGGCCAGCGCCATGGCTCACTTGGTTAATCCTCTGCCTGCTGTGCCGGCATCCCATATGGGCGCCAGGTTCTAGTCCCGCTGCTTCTCTTCCAGGCCAGCTCTCTGCTGTGGCCCGGGAGTGCAGTGGAGGATGGCCCAAGTGCTTGGGCCCTGCACCCATATGGGAGACCGGGAGAAAGCACCTGGCTCCTGGCTTCGGATCGGCGCAGCACCAGCCGTAGCGGCCATTAGGGGAGTGAACCAACGGAAGGAAGACCTTCTCTCTGTCTCTCTCTCTCACTGTCTATAACTCTACCTGTCAAATAATAAAAAAAAAAAGCATAATGAAGAAGGAAGGTTCTTGAGGTGGTATAAAGAATATTAAAATACCATGCATATGAGACTTCGAAGCTGGCTTCTTTCAGGAGCTGCTTTACCCAACATGTATTAAATTAAAACACAACTTTCCTCTTTTTTCTTTTTTTAAAGAAGTGAATAAGTAGCTTGGTGCATTATCTTTATGAGGATACTTCAAAAAGTTTGTGAGAAAATGGAATTTAAAGATAAGCTTGTTTTGGTGTGAAAAGTTTTGGAGATCCAAGCATGGTTTTTTCTATTTATTTATTTATTTGAAAGTCAGAGTTACACAGAGAGAAAGAGAGGCAGAGGGAAAGAGGTCTTCTATCCGCTGGTTCACTCCCCAGTTGGCCTCAATGGCCGGAGCTGTGCTGATCCGAAGCCAGGAGCCAGGAGCTTCCTCTGGGTCTCCCACGCAGGTGCAGGGGCCCAAGGACTTGGGCCATCTTCCACTGCTTTCCCGGGCCATAGCAGATAGCTGGATTGGAAGTGAAGCAGCCAGAACTCAAACTGGTGCCCATATAAGATGCTGGCACTC
The DNA here is from genome assembly GCF_964237555.1 of Oryctolagus cuniculus. NCBI lineage: Eukaryota > Metazoa > Chordata > Mammalia > Lagomorpha > Leporidae > Oryctolagus > Oryctolagus cuniculus. Next base: position 93,749,892 of record NC_091432.1, read on the forward strand.
ATGCTATTTTAATTATTATAGCTTTGTAGTATGCTTTGAAGTCAGGTATTCCAGCTTGATATTTTTCGCTGAGGACCCCTTTGACTATTCTGAGACTTCTGTGATCCCATACAAGTTTTAGAATTGTTTTTTCTAATTCTGTAAGGAATGTCATTGATATTTTGATAGGGATTGCACTTAACTGTAGATTGCTTTAGGTGGTGTAGAGATTTTAATGATATTCATTGTTCCAATCTATGAGCAAGTAATATTTTTTGTGTCCTTGCTGATTCTTTCACCAAGTTTTGATGATTTTCATTGCTGAGATCTTTCACTTATTTGGTGAAATTTATTCCTAAATACTTTTTTTTAAGCTGTTGTGATTGGAATTTCTTTCTTGATTTCACTGTCATTAGTGTATTAAAAGCTTCTTTTTTTAAAAAAAGTATTTATTTTGTTTATTGAAAAGCAGAGTTACAGAGAAGGGGGTCTAGACAGAAAAAGAGATCTTTTAACTGCTGATTCATTCCCCAAATGGCTGCAATGGCTAGGGCAGGGCCAGGCTGAAACCAGGAGCCAGGAGTTTCATCCATGTCTCTCATGTGGGTGTAGGGGTCCAAGCTCTTGGGCCATCATCCACTGCTTTCCCAGGCACATCAGGCAGGGAGCTGGACTGGAAGTGGCACTAGCTCCAAAAGCTTCTTCTTTTTTTAAATGTTGATTTTTGTAACCTGTAACTTCACTGGATTGGTTTATCAATTCTAACAGATTTTTTGTGGAGTGTTTAGGTTTTTCTATGTATAACATCATGTTATCTGCAAACATGGATATGTTGACTTTCTCTTTTCCAGTTAATTTTTATGCCCTTTATACCTTTCTCCTCTCTACTTGCCCTTGCTAAAACCTCCAGTACTATAGTGAATAAGGGCGGTAGGGGATTGGCACTGTGGCACAGCAGGTGAAGCTGCCATCTGCAGTGCTGACATCCCATGCAGGCACTGATTCGAGTCTCAAGTGCTCTATTTCCTATCCAGCTCCCTGCTAGTGCACCTGGGAAAGTGGTGTAGGATGGTCTGGGTCTGTGGGCCCACATTGGAGACCAGGAGCAGGCTTTTGGCTCCTAGCTTTGAAACAGCCCAGCTCTCGCCATTGAGGCCATTTGCAGAGAGAACAACTGGATGGAGCGCTCTGCTTCTGCTTCTGCCTCTGTGTTACTCTGCCTTTCAAATGAATTAAATGTCTTTGGAAGAAAAAAAAAAAAACAGTGGCAAAATAGACATCCTTTTCTTGTCTTAGATCTGAGTGCAAATGCTTTAAGCTTTTCTGCATTCAGTAGGATATTGGCTGTTAGTTTGCTGTATATAGCCTTTCTAATTTTGAGATATGTTCCTTCTAACCTGATTTGCAGAAGAGTTTTTATCATGAAGGGTGTTAAATTTTATCAAATGCTTTGTCTGCATCTATTGAGATAGCATATGGTTTTTGTTCTTCATTCTGTTGATGTGATCTATGACATTTATTGATTTGCAAATGTTGAACCACCTTTGCGTTTCTGGAACAAATCCCACCTGATTGTGATGTATGATCCTTTTTATGTGGTTTTGGATTAGGTTTGCTAGTATTTTGTTGAAAATTTTTGCATCTATGTTTATTGAGGATATAGATCTATAGTTTTCTTTTTGTGTTGTATCTGTGTCTAAATTTGGTATCAAAGTGATTCTGGCTTCATAAAAAGAATTTGGCAGAGTTCCATCCTATTCAGTATTTTAGAATAGTTTGAAGAGTATTGGAGTTACCTCCTCTTTGAATGTTTTGTAGAATTCAGTAGTAAAGTCATCAGCTCCAGGACTTTTCCTTGATAAGACTTTTGATGACTGCATCAATCTCTTTGCTTGTAATGGGTCTGTTTAGATTGTTTAATATCTTCTTAATTTGATCTTGATAGGTTATGTATACCCAGGAATTTATCCCTTTTCTTGAGATTTTCCAGTTTATTAGCATAGAATTTTTCATAGTAGTTTCTTATGATCCTTTGTTTTTTCAGTGGTGTTGGCTGTAATGTCTCCTTTTTTTAAAAAAAAATATTTATTTGAAAGGTAGAATCATAGAGACAGAGAGAGGTCTTCCATCTGCTGGTTCACTCCCCAAATGGCTGCAATAATAGGATCAGGCCAGGCTGAGGCTAGGAGCCAGAAGCTTCTTCCAGGTCTCCCACATAAATGAGGGGCCCAAGCACTTGAGCCATCCTCCGCTGCTTTCCCTGGTACATTAGCATGAAGCTAGATTGGAAATGGAGCAGTCAGGATTCGAATCAGCACCCAAATAGGACGCCGGGGCTTCAGGTGGTGGCTTAACCCACTATGCCACATCACTGGCTGCCGAATTTCTTTTTTTCACCTCTAATTTTATTTACTTGAATTTTTTTCTCTTTTTTCTTTGTTAGCCTGGCTAGGGCTTCATCAATTTTGCTTATCTTCTAAGAAAACCAATTTTTTGTTTTGATGATTTTTTTTTTTTTTTTTTAGTTTTCAATTTCATTTATTTCTGCTTTGATCCTTATTTTTTTCACCTCTTACTGATTTTGAGTTTGGCTCATTCTTGTTTTTCTGTCTTTAAGATGCATCATTAGACCTTTAGTTTGAGACATTTCTGTTTTTAAAATGTAAGGACATAATGCTACATACTTTTCTTTTAACACTGCTTTTTCTGTATCCAATCAATAAGTTGAGAGGTATCAGTTCTTATCTATCAGTGCTAACCTTGAATGTAAGTGGATTAAATTCTCCAGCCAAAAGACTTAGATTGGCTGAATGGATAAAAAAAACCAAGACATTCCACTCTATGGTGCCTACAAGAAACTCACTTCACAAAGGTACACACAGACTCAAAGTGAAGGGCTGGAAAAAGATACACCTGGCAAACAGAAACCAAAAACAATCATGCAAAGCTATCCTGATATCAGAAAAAATAGCTTTTAAATAAAAAACCCTAAAAAGATAAAGAAGGACATTATATTTTGATAAAAGGTTCAATTCAACAAGAATATGTAACAATCATAAATATGTATGCACTCAATGCAAGACCACCGAGATATATATACAGCAAATACCATTAGCCATAAAGGGAGAGAGAATCCAATACAATAATAGTGGGTGACTTCAATACCCCACTCTCATCAATGGACTAATAATCCAGACAGAAAATCAATAAAGATACATCAAAGTTGAAACATGCTCTCGAGCAAATGGACTTAAGCGACATTTACAGGACATTGCACTTAACAGCTACAGAATACACATTCTTCTCATCAGCACATGGAACACCATGTAGGGTAGACCGTATGTTGGCCACAAATCAAGTCTCGGTAAATTTAAAAAGATTGAAATCATGCCGTGTATCTTCTTAGACCACAAAGGTGTGTTTTCATGATATTTATTTCTAGTGCAAGACCCCCTTCAGGATATCTTGTAAGGCTGGTCTGGTGGTAGTGAATTCTCTTTTTACTTATCTGGAAAATACCCTATTTTTCCTTCACCTTTAAAGGATAGCTTTGCTGGATATAATAATATTCTTGGCTGGAAGTTTTTTTTTTAAAGACTTATTTTATTTATTTGAAAGAGTTACAGAGAGAGGTAGAGACAGAGAGAGAGGTCTTCCACCGCTGGTTCACTCCCCAGATGGCCGCAATGGGCGGAGCTGTGCCAATCCGAAGCCAGGAGCCAGGAGCTTCTTCCTGATCTCCAACATGGGTGTAGACACCAAAGGACTTGGGCCATTTTGTACTGCTTTCCCAGGCCACAGCAGAGAGCTAGATCAGAAGAGAAGCAGCCAGGACTTGAACTGGCACCCACATGGGAATCCGGCACTTCAGGCCAGGGCTTTAACCCGCTGTGCCACCGCACTGGCCCCAGAAGTTTTTTCTTTTAATACTTTGGATATATTATCTTACTGTTTTTGGCATTTAGGGTTTCTGCTGAGAAGTCTGATGTTAGTCTAATTGGTTTTCTTTTACATGTAACTTGACACTTTTCTCTTACCGTCTTTAGGATACTCTCCTTGTTCCTAACTTGACAATTTGACTACAATATACATTGGAGAATCTCTTTTTTGGTTGAGTCTGCTTGGGGTCCTTTGAGCTTCTTGTATCTGGATGTCCATGTCTCTTTCAATATCTGGGATCACTGTTTACTGTTAAATAGTACCTGGTGCAGATCTAGGGCCAGTGTTGTGGCTCAGTGGGTTAAGCCATTGCCTGCATCAGATATGGCTGTTCCACTTACAATCCAGCTCACTGCTAAGGCACCTCGGAAAGCAGTGGAAGATGACCAAAGTGCTTGGGCTCCTGCCAACCACACATGAGACTTGTATATAGTTCCAGGATCTTGGCTTCTGCCTAACCCAGCCCACACTATTGTGACCATTTAGGGAGTAAACCAGAAGTTGGAAGATCTCGCTCCCCTTTCTTCTCTCTTTGTAACTCTACATTTTAAATAAATAATTCATTATTTTAAAAAATTATTTAAAAAAATAGCATCTGGTACATGGTAGACATGTTGTGAATATTGAGTTGATGGATGAGAGTAATAAATGGGTGGATAAGTTTAAGTGAGATGCCACTAGGTGGCAGTGTTTACTCGGAGCTGTACTGCAAATTTTCACAGCATCCAAATGGCCCAGGGGAAGGTGGTGGCTACACCTCAGGATTACATTTACCTCATCTGCCTGAGCCTCCCTCCCTGAGCGCTCGGTGGCTGCTCCTTCATGCTTCACCTGGAGGGAAAGGATGATACTAGATGATACTAAATTATGTTTGTCAATAGAAGTGAATATTGAGAAATTATTAAACTTTACAGTTTCAAAACATAGTATGTAGAGATAAGATACACAGTGTTTTCAGAAACAAACAAGATTCAATACTGTGCTTATAATAAATAAAATATATATTATATACGAGCCGGCGCTGCGGCTCACTAGGTTAATCCTCCGCCTTTTGGCGCTGGCACACTGGGTTCTAGTCCCGGTCGGGGTACCAGATTCTGTCCTGGTTGCTCCTCTTCCAGGCCAGCTCTCTGCTGTGGCCCAGGAGTGCAGTGGAGGATGGCCCAAGTGCTTGGGCCCTGCACCCGCATGGGAGACCAGGAGAAGCACCTGGCTCCTGGCTTCGGATCAGCACGATGCACCGGCCGCAGCGCGCCAGCCGTGGCAGCCATTGGAGGGTGAACCAACGGCAAAGGAAGACCTTTCTCTCTGTCTCTCTCTCTCACTGTCCACTCTGCCTGTCAAAATATATATATATATATATCATATACTGATTGTATATTTGATAATACACATACTAAATGCACATACACATATCACATAGAAAAAAAGCTGGAAAGAACTACCCAAAAATGCTAACAGAAGTTTTCAGTAGGTACTGGAATTATCAGTGCTTTTTATTTTCTTCATATTGCTTTTCTACTTTTCCTGGTTTGCCACATAAACCTAAAGATCTTCCACAAGAGGAAGAATATGTTGGCAAGGCAGACTCTAGTGTGGCTTCTAGGACAATTACTCACCTAATTCTAAAATAATAAGCTGACATTAATTTTAATGTCTTCCAGTTTTTAGTGGCAATAAAATAACATCCATAAGGAAAAATTTGCCAAGGACAGAAAAGTGAGGACGAGAGAAGTCGTCCTAATTCCACCAGCGAGAGGAAGACTGCTGTGGCTATCCCACCAGGGACCGAGTCAGTGGGTGTGAAGCTGCGCCACGGAGTGTGTGTGGAGGGGAGCAGGTGTCACATCAGAGACCGGGGACTGACTGGGTGGCACAGTCTGGATGGGATGCCAGAGCAGAACACGTGCTTCAGTGAGACGTACATGTGATATCCCACTTAAAAAACATTGCATGATAAAACAACAAAATGCAGTCATGCACAGCATAAACTAGTCCCAGCCAGTGACAGAACACACACACACACACACACACACACACACATGGCTGTGGTCCCCGAGATCATATCATGATTGACATGGTAGCCATCTTAGCTCCTGTAAGTACACCCCAGAACTTGCAAAATGACACATTTGCCTGACAATGCATCCCTCAGATCGTGTAATTAAGTGATGTGGGTCTCCAACACTTGCGTACCACCGCCGTAAACTGCTTCTCTAAAGCTGAACACTGACAGTGCTGCTCCAACAGAACGGAAGCCTGAGTGAATATTCTGTTGTTGTCATCTCTGCTCAAATTTCTGCCTCTATGATTGACATTCAATAACAATCATTTTTAAAGCTTGTGATATTGCCAAATCACCTGCCCAAAAATCATACTGCCTACAGCCCTGCAGCTTACCCACCTAGTGATACTTTTGCATGCCTTGAGCATAAATTTTAAAGAAAAAAATCTTTCCTAATGGGGCCTGCACTGTGGCCTATTGGGTTAAGCCTCCACTTGCAGCGCTGGCATCCCATATGGGCTCTGATTGGAGTCCCAGTTGCTCCACTTCTGATCCAACTCCCTGCTAATGTGCCTGAGAAAGCAGTGCAGGATGGCCCGAGTGCTTGGGCCTCTGCACCCGTGTGGGAAATCCGGAAGAAGCTCCTGGTTCCTGGCTTTGGATCAGCCCAGCTCCAGTTGTGGTCCTTTGTTGAGTGAACCTGTGGATGGAAGACCTCTCTTTCTGTCTCTACCTCTCTCTGTGACTCTGCCTCTCAGATAAATAAGTAAATCTTAAAAAGAAAAAAAAAACTTTGCTAATTTGCTAGATTTAAAATGCAGTCCCTGGTTGTACTTGCACCATTTTAAGGATTCTTTTCTCTCACTTTGGAATCTTCCAGGAAACCTTCCACCAGGAACATTTGCCAACCCATGGTCCCCTGGCTAAAGCTGATGCTGGCCTGTCCCAATAGGCTTGGTCAGGAAGGGAAGCTTGTGGAATAAGCCCCTATGAAAATTGGTGGGTGCCACATTTCGAAGTCCCCACTCCATCCCAAACACTGTAGAACTGCAGTATCTCCAGCTGCCTGGAATAATGGCCAAATAGCAAAAGTGAGTTCCAACCCTCACCCTTCTCTTATCACACACACTCTGGGAAGGGTCTGTCATGGCCATCAATACCCTATAGCAGGGGCCGGCACTGTGGTGCAGCGGGTTAATGCCCTGGCCTGAAGTGCTGGCATCCCATGTGGGCGCCAGTTCTAGTCCTGGCTGCTCCTTTTCTGATCCAGCTCTCTGCTAAGGCCTGGGAAAGCAGTAGAAGATGGCCCAAGTCCTTGGGACCCTGTACCCGCGTGGGAGACCTGGAAGAAGCTCCTGGCTCCTGGTTTTGGATCAATGCAGCTCCAGCCATTGCGGCCATCTGGGGAGTGAACCAGCAGATGGAAGACCTCTTTCTCTGTCTCTATCTCTCTCTGTAACTCTTTCAAATAAATAAAATAAATCTTTAAAAAAATACCCTATAGCAACAAACAAGGTTTCCATATGAGGGCGTGAGTGGGACATCTGGCTCAAGCACTTGGCTACAAAATAAAATCAGAGAGAAAACAAATTGGGAGAGAGACTCCCGGTGAAAGGGCTTGGTACTCAATTTCAGCAGTCAGGAGGTGAATGGTCACTAGGTGGCGCTCTAAGTTCAAAATACAGCACTGTAGTCTACCTGTTATATAGGAACCACGTTTCTGTTGAAATGGCTTTAGCTGTAAAACGGCAAAAAGCTTATTGCAACGACTAGCTGAGTCCAGATATTTCCATTTGGATTTCACACCAAGCTGCAGTCTACAGTTTGCAGACTGAATTAAAGCTTTTGACTTTGGTTCTCCAGATTAGTATCTTAAAAGGAAATACAATGTGTGTGTGTGTGTGTGTGTGTGTGTGTTTGCAAGAGAACCACAGGAGTTACAAAACATGTGTTCATCTCAGCAACAAAGAAAACTTCAAGTGTGTATTTAAAATATATTCAAATATATGATATATATTTAGCATAAATCAGTAGAATATAAAATACATCTGATATATTTATATGTAATTATGTACAGTATAGGCTATTATATGTAAGTATATATTTATGTTAGTTTTTCTCTAGTCCATGTCTGTTCACCTATATTTGCAAATTGAAAAAGAAAGAAGGGATTTAAATTGAAAAAGAAATGGGCAGGAGCTGTTTCCTGTTAATGAGGACAGAAAGCGTAGAGTGTCATAGAGCCTTAAAGGAAGAAACGCTTTTTAGAATGTGCAGTTGTTAGTTCTTTGAAGTCATAAGGACACAGATACAGCCACACAGAGAGAGTTCCTATCCTCCGGTTCACTCCCTAAATGCCCACCTGACCGGGCACGTCAGACCAGGTCTCTTGTGTGGGTGGCAGGCACCCAGTCACTGGATCCGTCACCACTGCTCCCACAGTGCAGGCTGGCAGCAAGTGCGAGTCAGCAGCTGGAGCTGGGACTTGAACCCTGGCACTCTGATGAGAACCAAGCACTTCTTAACTGGTGTCTTAATGCCTCGGATAGAACGCCTGCCCCAGAAAGAATTATTTTTTAATTGTATCAACCAAATGTCACTATATAAAACCCCTCTTCTGATTCCCTTCAATGCTAGCTCCTAATATACAGCTGATTACGGGGGGAAAATAATGCAGTTCATGGTCATTGCTCATGCTGCCTTAAGGAACATAGTCTTGGTGTCTATTATTTATTTTTTTTAATTTTTTTAACTTTTATTTAATGAATATAAATTTCCAAAGTACAGCTTATGGATTACAATGGCTTCCCCCCCCATATCGTCTCTCCCACCCGCATCCCTCCCCTTTCCCACTCCCTCTCTCCTTCCATTCACATGAGGATTCATTTTCAATTCTCTTTATATACAGAAGATCAGTTTAGCATACATTAAGTAAAGATTTCAACAGTTTGCTCCCACACAAACATAAAGTGAAAAATAATAGATGATTTTTTAAATGATGATGAAATCAGATCAGACCTATTGTCATGTTTAAACCCAGTGAGAGTCAAGTTGGGAATTGATAATTTCTTCTTTTTTTCTTTTTTTTTTTTACAGAAGATCAGTTTAGTATACATTAAGTAAAGATTTCAACAGTTTGCACCCCCATAGAAACACAAAGCGAAATATACTGTTTGAGTACTCATTATAGCATTAAGTCTCAATGTACAGCACATTAAGGACAGAGATCCTACATGAGGAGTAAGTGCACAGTGACTCCTGTTGTTGACTTTACAAATTGACACTCCTGTTTATGGCCTCAGTAATCTCCCTATGCACCAGTCATGAGTTTCCAAGGCTATGGAAGCCTTTTGAGTTCACCGACTCTTATCTTGTTTAGACAAGGTCATAGTCAAAGTGGAGGTTCTCTCCTCCCTTCAGAGAAAGGTACCTCCTTCTTTGAAGACCTGTTCTTTCCACTGGGATCTCACTCACAGAGATCTTTCATTTAGGGTTTTCTTTTTTTTTTTTTTTTTTTGCCAGAGTGTCTTGGCTTTCCATGCCTGAAATACTCTCATGGGCTTTTCAGCCAGATCCGAATGCCTTTAGGGCTGATTCTGAGGCCAGAGTGCTGTTTAGGACATCCGCCATTCTATGAGTCTGCTGAGTATCTCGCTTCCCATGTTGGATCACTCTCCCCTTTATTTATTCTATCAGTTAGTATTAGCAGGTACTAGACTTGTTTATGTGCTTCCATTGACTCTTAGTCCTTTCATTATGATCAATTGTGAACTGAAATTGATCACTTGGACTGGTGAGATGGCATTGGTACATGCCACCTTGATGGGATTAAATTGGAGTCCCCTGGTATGTTTCTAACTCTACCATTTGGGGCAAGTCAGCTTGAGCATGTCCCAAATTGTACATCTCTTCCCTCTCTTATTCCTACTCTTATGTTTAACAGGGATCACATTTCAGTTAAATTTCAACACTTAAGAATAACTGTGTATTAATTACAGAATTAAACCAGTCATATTAAGTAGAACAGACAAAAAAACCACTAAGAGGGATAATGTATTAAGTTGTTCATTAACAGTCAGGGCTATGCTGATCAAGTCACCATTTTGCATAGTGTCCATTTCACTTCAACAGGTTTCCTTTTTGGTGTTCAGTCAGTTGTCACCGATCAGGGAGAACATATGGTATTTGTCCCTTTGGGACTGGCTTATTTCACTCAGCATGATGTGTTCCAGATTCCTCCATTTTATTGCAAATGACTGGATTTCGTTGTTTTTTACTGCTGTATAGTATTCTAAAGAGTACATATCCCATAATTTCTTTATCCAGTCTACCGTTGATGGGCATTTAGGTTGGTTCCAGGTCTTAGCTATTGTGAATTGAGCTGCAATAAACATTAGGCTGCAGACCGCTTTTTTGTTTGCCAATTTAAATTCCTTTGGGTAAATTCCAAGGAGTGGGATGGCTGGGTCGAACGGTAGGGTTATCTTCAGATTTCTGAGGAATCTCCAGACTGACTTCCATAGTGGCTTGACCAGTTTGCATTCCCACCAACAGTGGGTTAGTGTCCCTTTTTCCCCACATCCTCGCCAGCATCTGTTGTTGGTAGATTTCTGTATGTGAGCCATTCTAACCGGGGTGAGGTGAAACCTCATTGTGCTTTTGATTTGCATTTCCCTGATTGCTAGTGACCTTGAACATTTTTTCATGTGCCTGTTGGCCATTTGGATTTCCTCTTTTGAAAAATGTCTATTGAGGTCCTTGGCCCATCTCTTAAGTGGGTTGTTGGTTTTGTTTTTGTGGAGTTTCTTGATCTCTTTGTAGATTCTGGTTATTAACCCTTTATCTGTTGCATAGTTTGCAAATATTTTTTCCCATTCTGTCGGTTGTCTCTTCACTCTCCTGACTGTTTCTTTTGCAGTACAGAAACTTCTCAATTTGATGCAATCCCAATAGTTGATTTTGGCTTTGACTGCCTGTGCCTCCCGGGTCTTTTCCATAAATTCTTTGCCTGTGCCAATATCTTGAAGGGTTTCTCCAATGTTCTCTAGTAACTTGATGGTGTCAGGTCGTAGATTTAGGTCTTTAATCCATGTTGAGTGGATTTTTGTGTAAGGTGTAAGGTAGGGGTCTTGCTTCATGCTTCTGCACGTGGAAATCCAATTTTCCCAGCACCATTTATTGAATAGACTGTCCTTGCTCCAGGAATTAGTTTTAGATCCTTGATCAAATATAAGTTGGCTGTAGATGTTTGGGTTGATTTCTGGTGTTTCAATTCTGTTCCATTGGTCTATCCATCTGTTTCTGTACCAGTACCATGCTGTTTTGATTACAACTGCCCTGTAGTATGTCCTGAAATCTGGTATTGTGATGCCTCCGGCTTTGTTTTTGTTGTACAAGATTGCTTTAGCTATTCGAGGTGTCTTGTTCCTCCATATAAATTTCAGCACCATTTTTTCCAGATCTGAGAAGAAGGTCTTCGGTATCTTGATTGGTATTGCATTGAATCTATAAATTGCTTTTGGGAGAATGGACATTTTGATGATATTGATTCTTCCAATCCATGAGCATGGAAGATTTTTCCATTTCTTGGTATCCTCTTCTATTTCTTTCTTTAAGGTTTTGTAATTTTCATCGTAGAGATCTTTAACGTCCTTGGTTAAGTTTATTCCAAGGTATTTGATTGTTTTTGTAGCTATTGTGAATGGGATTGATCTTAGAAGTTCTTCCTCAGCCATGGCATTGTCTGTGTATACAAAGGCTGTTGTTTTTTGTGCATTGAAATATACCCTGCTACTTTGTCAAACTCTTCTATGAGTTCCAATAGTCTCTTAGTAGAGTTCTTTGGGTCCCCTAAGTAAAGAATCATATCATCTGCAAAGAGGGATAGTTTGACTTCTTCCTTCCCAATTTGTATCCCTTTAATTTCTTTTTCTTGCCTAATAGCTCGGGCTAGAACCTCCAGAACTATATTGAATAGCAGTGGTGAGAGTGGGCATCCCTGTCTGGTACCAGATCTCAGTGGAAATGCTTCCAACTTTTCCCCATTCAATAGGATGTTGGCTGTGGGTTTTTCATAGATTGCTTTGATTGTATTGAGGAATGTTCCTTCCAAACCCAGTTTGCTTAGAGTTTTCATCATGAATGGGTGTTGTATTTTATCAAATGCTTTCTCGGCATCTATTGAGATAATCATATGGTTTTTCTTCTGCAGTCTGTTAATGTGGTGTATCACATTGATTGTCTTGCGCACATTAAACCATCCCTGCATACCAGGGATAAATCCCACTTGGTCTGGGTGGATGATCTTTCTGATGTGTTGTTGCACTCTATTGGCGAGAATTTTATTGAGGATTTTTGCATCTATGTTCATCAGGGATATTGGTCTGTAATTCTCTTTCAGTGCTGCATCTTTTTTCCGGCTTAGGAATTAAGGTGATGCTGGCTTCATAGAAAGAATTTGGGAGGATTCCCTCTTTTTCGATTGTTCTGAATAGTTTGAGAAGAATTGGAGTTAGTTCTTCTTTAAATGTCTGGTAGCATTCAGCAGTGAATCCATCTGGTCCTGGGCTTTTCTTTGTTGGGAGGGCCTTTATTACTGTTTCAATTTCTGTCTCAGTTATGGGTCTGTTTAGGTTTTCGATGTCTTCCTGGTTCAATTTAGGTAGGTTGCATGTGTCCAGGAATCTATCCATTTCTGATAGGTTTCCCTGTTTGCTGGCATACAAGTCCTTGTAGTAATTTCTGATGATTCTTTTTATTTCTGTGGTGTCTGTTGTTACGTTTCCTTTTTCATCTCTGATTTTATTGATTTGGGTCTTTTCTCTTCTTTTTTTTAGTTAGTTGGGCCAATGGGGTGTCAATTTTGTTTATTTTTTCAAAAAACCAGCTCCTCGTTTGGCTGATTTTTTGTAATGTTTTTCTTGATTCAATCCTGTTGATTTCTTCTCTGATTTTAATTATTTCTCTTCTCCTACTAGATTTGGGTCTGGTTTGCTGTAGGTTTTCTAGATCCTTGAGGTGAATTGAAAGCTCATCTATTTGGTGCCTTTCCAATTTCTTGATGTAGGCACCTATTGATATAAACTTTCCTCTTAACACTGCTTTTGCTGCGTCCCATAAGTTTTGGTATGTTGTGCTGTTATCCTCATTTACTTCCAGAAAATTTTTGATTTCTCTTTTGATTTCTTGAATGACCCAGTGTTCATTCAGGAGCATGTTGTTCAATCTCCATGTGTTTGCGTATGCTCTAGGGATTCCTGAGTTGCTAATTTCCAACTTCATTCCTTTATGGTCTGAGAAGCTGCATGGTATGATTCTAATTCTTTTGAATTTGCTGAGACTTGCTTTATGGCCTAGTATGTGGTCAATCCGAGAAGGTTCCATGTACTGCTGAGAAGAATGTAAAATCTTTAGCTGTAGGATTGAAAGTTCTGTATATATCTGTTAGATCCATTTGGGCTATAGTGTCGTTTAAATCTACTGTATCCTTGTTGATCTTCTGTCCTATTGATCTGTCTATTTCTGAGAGTGGAGTATTGAAGTCCCCCAGTCCTATTGTATTGGGGTCTAAGTCTCCCTTTAAGTCCGTTAATAAATCTTTTAGATAAACTGGTGCCCTGTAGTTAGGTGCATATACATTGATAATTGTTATATCTTCTTGTTGTATTGATCCCTTAATCATTATATAGTGTCCCTCTTTGTCTCTCTTAACAGTTTTTGTGGTAAAGTTTATGTTGTCCGATATTAAGATGGCTACGCCCGCTCTTTTTTCATTTCTGTTGGCATGGTATATCTTTTTCCAGCCTTTCACTTTCAGTCTGTATGGATCTTTGTTGGAAAGATGTGTTTCTTGTAAGCAGCAAATAGATGGGTTTTGTTCCTTAACCCAATCAGCCAATTGGTGTCTTTTAACTGGACAGTTCAGGCCATTCACGTTCAATGTGACTAATGATAAGTGGTAACTTTGCCCTGCCATTTGCCAAAGATAAGTTCTAATATATGCTTTGAATTCCCTGTGATCTTTTGCTGTGAGCTTTCCTTCCTTGGTTTCCTTCCTTTACCTTCTTTCATATTGATGACCGTGTTTCTGTGTTTCTGTGTGTAACACATCTTTAAGCATCTTTTGCAGGGCTGGACGAGTGGCAACAAATTCTTTCAATTTCTGTTTGCTATGAAAAGTCTTTATTTCACCTTCATTCACAAATGATAGCTTGGCAGGATATAATATTCTGGGCTGGCAGTTTTTCTCTCTTAGTACCTGGGCTATATCTCGCCATTCCCTCCTAGCTTGTAGAGTTTCTGATGAGAAGTCAGCTGTGAGTCTGATTGGAGATCCTCTGAGAGTAATCTGACGTTTCTCTCTTGCACATTTTAGGATCTTTTCTTTATGTTTCACTGTGGAGAGTTTAATTACAACGTGTCGTGGTGAGGATCTCTTTTGGTCGTGTTTATTAGGGGTTCTGTGAGCTTCCTGTACTAGGATTTCTCTGTCCTTCTCCAAACCTGGGAAATTTTCTGCTAATATCTCACTAAAAAGGCCTTCTAATCCTTTCTCCCTCTCCATGCCTTCAGGAACTCCTAGAACCCGAATGTTGGGTTTTTTAATAGTATCCTGAAGATTCCTGACAATATGTTTTAGATTTCTAATTTCCTCTTCTTTCCTTTGGTTTGACTGTATCCTTTCCTGTTCTCTGTCTTCTAAGTCCGATATTCTCTCTTCTGCTTCACCCATTCTGTTTGTAAGGCTCTCTATTTTGTTTTTCATTTATCTATTGAATTCTTCACTTCAGTCACTATCACAGTTTCCTGTTGTACTAGTTGTTTCGTTTCATTTTGATTCCTCCTTAATATTTCATTTTCACGAGAGAGGTTTTCTATCTTGTCCATTAAGGATTTCTGTAGTTCAAGAATTTGTTTTTGAGAACTTCTTAATGTTCTTATCAATTTTTTGAGATCTGCTTCTTGCATTTCTTCTATGTCATCATCTTCATAATCTTGAATTGGGGTGTCTTTTTCATTTGAGGGCGTCATGGTGACTTCCTTGTTTTTATTACCTTGGTTTTTGCGGTTGTTATTTGGCATATTGGAGATATTTGGTTTCTTCACTGTGGTGCTTTTTCTTGTTATACTATGACTCTAGATTAAGTGGACTGTTTTTGATGGAGCCTTAGGGCTTGAGATGGGTGTGGCCTGAGAGCTCTGTTTGGTGTGCCAAAGGTGACACTCCCAGGTTAGGCATGGTAAATCTCTCTCTCTCACTTTCTTTCTTTTTTTTTTTTTTTTTTTTTGATTCAAAAGGGAAGTAATTCACAGCAGAACGAAGTTGGAGGTAGTTAGCAGGCAAATGATATACCCACAGGAGCCAGAGATCAGAAGCTCTTTCCCAAGGACCACACAGGGAATCTGTTCGGCCCTCAGAGTGGGCTCAAATTCTCCTTCAGTCTCCCACTGGGTTGCCAAAGTTACGGAATTGTAGCGTCTCTGGAGAGTGCTCATGTGAATTCCGTGAGTTCTCTCCCCCACCGTCTCTTTTTTCACAGTCTCAGTTCAGTAGCACCACAAATTTACTAGGTCCTAATCTCCTGTTAATTTGCCCCGCCCAGAGTCAGGTTTTTCTGCTAGGCTCAGGGCCGGTGCAGACCTGAGGTCACTCTGCTTATGACGTATGTCCAAGATGGCACCTGCTCTTTGTCTTGCTCGCCCTTGAGAGGTGAGCGGAGAGAGAGAAACCCGTGTCCGTACCAGTCACCTTTTTTTTTTTCTCTCTCTTCCAGTTAGCCTGGTGAACTCCCCCCCCCCCCCCCGGGGGTCGTTCCCTCTAGTCTCCTCTCTCCGCTTGCCTGCCGGTGTCTCGGGCTATTGAGGTTCAGCTCACCTCGCGTTCCAGCGCTGGTGTGTTGAGTCTGCTGCTGGTGTCCCGAACTGTGGGCTCCCACGCTCTCCACGCAGGTCCGCTGTGAATCACGCGTTCCGGAAGAGTTTCTTCTGCTGTTTCCTCCCCTACTCTTCCTTGAACCTGCAGTATCTCCACTTTTATTAAACTATCTCTCCCCAGACTATCAGTGTGCTCCCTTCCTATTCCGCCATCTTGCCTCCTCGGTGTCTATTATTTTAAAAACTGACTTTCAGTGAGCTCTGATCATCAACCCTAAAATACAATTCTCCTCAATCTGTAGGAAAAAATAAGCCAAAAAGACCAACAAAGCAAAACAAAACAAACAAAACACCTCACATCATTCCAGAAACCAGGCTTGGCAAATAATTGAAAGGGAAATACAGAAACACACACAATTCAGCACAGGGCAGGTAGAACCAGGTGGAAGGAAACCAACCACCAGGCTTCTCCACGCATATTCAGGTCTCATTGCTGAAGCTGGGGTGGCCTGAAAGACTTGGAAGACATTTCTGCAACCATGCAGTCCATTCTCGCCTTCTGGAACCCACCATCTACACCCTGCAACAATCTGTAGATGCTAACAGGGCTACTCTATGTGATAGAGTTACTCTTTCCTATACCCACCTCTAATCTCATTCTTGTTTTAACCCATATGCAGCCAGAGACAGAAAATTAGAAACAAAGCAAAAAAAAAAAATCTCAGAAACATAGAAGCAAGAACAAACCAAAAACCACCTGTGCAGAAAGTGGAAGGGATTGGGGGCAGCTCATCATGTTTTAGGAGAAGCAGAAAGGAGCGTGTTAGCAGTGTATTCCCACTCAGATCTCTCATGTCTCCTTGGTTCAGCTTACAGTGTCACAGAAGTCACTTTAAGAGGGGCAGACCTTGTGGCACGGTGGGTTAAGCCGCTGCTTGGGATGCCCACATCCCATATCAGAGTGCTGGTCTGAGTCCTGGTCACTCTACTTCCAGTCTGGCTTCCTGCTAACGCACCTGGGGTCAAGTACTTGTGTCCTTGCTACCCATGTGGGAGACCCGGATGGAGTTTTGGGCTCCTGGCTTCTGTGTGGCCCAGCTCACAGGCATCTGGGGATGGAATCATTGGATGGAAGATTCTCTCTCTCACTCTCTCTCCAGCTCTTGTTGTCACTCTCACTGTCTCACTCTGCCTTTCAAGCAGATGAACAGTAAATAAATGAACAAGTTGTTAAAAAGGAGAACCCATTATTAGCTAAGCTCTGTGCTTCGGGGTAGATAGCATAGAGCTGAATGATACAGACTTAATGTCACTTTGGATGTAGCTTACACTTTCGTGGCATTCATAGGCAATGTGATAATAAAAAATTTAAAAAGAAAATCGCTGTGACAAAAACAAACAAGGGGTGGATTTAAGGAACAGCAGGTGGTACCTACACACAGTCATTCCTCAGTAACCAGAGAAGGCTTGTTCCAGAACTTCCCATGGATAACAAAATCCAGGGAAGCCCAAGTCTCATGTAAAATGGCAGAGTATTTGCATGTAATTTGGTCACATCCTCCTGTGTTCTTTGAATCATCTCTGTATTACCTACAGTGCTTAACACAATGTGAATTCTAGGTAAATAGTTGCTATATTGTATTGTTTAGGGGAAAAATGACAAGAAATAGAATTGTCCGTGTTACTACAGATGCTATGTTTGTTTCCAAGTATTTCCAGTCTGCAGTTGGTCAAATCCATGCTTGTGGAACCCACAGACACCGGCGGTGACACTCTGAGATACTGCAATCAAGGGTGCGGGGGGCTTCGGTTAACAGGGAGCATTTCCTCTGAGCTAGCGATGGGGGAAACAGGTGTGGCACATTCCTGGCAGTGGAACTCTGTAAGGTGAGAAAATCCTGCATGCTGGAGAAAGACCCGTGTGCCTGATAAATGGTACAAGAGAAACTCGGCAGCTCGTGTAGAACCTCTACAACCAGAAAAAGTGGTTTGCATTTGCAGCGCAAAAGAAAGGCGTGCAAGTCCGGTCCTGCCTTGAACAACATGGCGGATGGATACAAACGGGTAGGAAGACCATCCGACAACGGCAATACCTCAACTAAGACCTCACTGCGGGTGGGAAAGGGCGGCACTGACACCACAGAAAGTGAGATGTGTGATGTGGAGGACGCACAGGAGAAGCTCCCTTGGTGTGCAGAGAAAAGGGGAGCAGATAAAAGTAGTGAGAAAGATGACCGAGAACGCGGAACAGTCCTGTGGATGAGACTGTTATTTCTGAAGAAAACAGCGGAGCACCTAAACAAGAACATAGAAATACAAGAACAATTCCCAGAAGTGAACAATTCCTGACTGTAAACATTAAACTATCTCTTACCAAGGAAAAATTGGAATCCAAAGTACAGCTAATTCCTTCAGAAATCCTTGAGTTTCCAAAATCATCAAAACTGTTGAAAGTTGCTTGTGGAGAAAAATTCAAAATCAGTTTGACCTCGCTTTTGTTGCATAACAGTAATTACCGGAAGAGAATAGAACTATACCGAGAATTTTGAAGCATAACCAGTATGACTCCGGAATTCTACAGCAAACCAGTACTGTTATGAAAGAAAGCAAGAAAGACAGTGTCGGCTCTGCAAGAACTAAGAAAATACATGACTCATGTGTCTTTACCCACAACAGTATTACTCAGCTCCTATCTAACAGGAGACTGGAGAAGTTATGATACAAGGGGAGGCAGCAAGAACATTTTATATTTTGTTATAGAAATGTCAAAAGCATTCTTTTGAATATATTTTCCAAATTGAAAGCAAATGAAATGTACTTGAAAGAAAAGTTATACACTGAAAGACTATAATTTACTACTAATAAAAATTGTATCTAAAATCCCGAATACCTACAAAACTTGGAAATATAGGGGACAATTTTGATGGAGAAAATCCTCTGATTGTTTTTGTGTAATTGCACGGTTGCTGTGAAGAAAATGAGTAGTGTGGTGGTTTAGAGTTGAGCCCACCGCTCTGTAGGTGGGCCAGAGGCTTTCTGAACACACAGGAGATTGACAGAGACATGGATCCCAAAGCACTTAACTAATCCAGAGCTGACCCAGCTGGGATGATTAACACAACCCAACTCAGAGCCAATACAGGAATGGAAATTCAGAGCCCTTCATTCCTTATTCCAGCCTGGGCTGATATATACAGCAGAGAGCTCTGTCTTCTTACATAAAATTGGAGTAACAATGAGCTAATATTTATGAGACTCTCAACAAGCAACTCGAGTTGAGCTGATATTTATTCTCTATCTTGTCACTACAAAGTTGAAATACCTGTTTATAAAGGAGAGCAAAGAGCTTTTCTGTAATATTCAAAATGTGTTTTCAGAGCTCCAAGGGCACCAGGCTCGTAGCCATTACACAATGAGTTGGAAGTTACATTTGTTTACATTTTTTGTTGTCAAACATTGTTTGGGGGTGGCTCAGTGTTTCCTGTAAAGGCCAGATAACACACACTTTCATGCACTGCCCCTGTAGCATGAAAGCACCCCCAGGGAATACGTAACTGAACGGCCTTGTCTATGTTCTTACACAACTTTAAGAACAGGCGACAGGCAGAATTTGCCTGCTGAGCCCTAGTTTGTGGACCACTGATCTAAAGGGCTCTTCTAAAACAGTCCTCTGAGTTAGAGGAATTTAATTTTTTTTTTTTTTTGACAGGCAGAGTTAGACAGTGAGAGAGAGAGAGACAGAGAGAAAGGTCTTCCTTCCGTTAGTTCACCCCCAAAATGGCTGCTACAGCCAGCGCGCTGCACCAATCCAAAGCCAGGAGCCAGGTGCTTCCTCCTGGTCTCCCATGCCAGTGTAGGGCCCAAGGACTGGGCCATCCTCCACTGCACTCCCGGGCCACAGCAGAGAGCTGGACTGGAAGAGGAGCAACCGGGACAGAATCTGGCACCCCAACCAGGACTAGAACCCAGGGTGCAGGCGCCACAGGCAGAGGATTAACCTAGTGAGCCACAGCGCCAGCCAGGAATTTAATTTTCTAATGGTCTTGCTCTCTTCCCTGCCTCAGCCCTTCTCATGACCCTGCCTTCAGCCATGAACACACCAGGACCCGTAACTGCCTCTTCCCCCTTCCCTCCCTCAAGTCCATCTACCTCCTCTTGGACCACCACTTATTATCTTTCCAATGTGTGGTGGTTTAGAGTTGAGCCCACCACTCTGTAGGTGGGCCAGAGTACTCCAATGTACTCCCTCAAACCCAAGTCCATATAACCCTTTGACCCAAGCAGGCCCTTCAGTTCACTAACCCTCCATGTCTACGCTGGCATTCACCCACCTGACAGCCCTCTGTTCTCCCTTCTCCTTCCACAGCCCTTAATCCCCTGGGAAACCACTGTGCTCCCTCCCTTCCATGAACCTGGGCTCTCTTGCCCCTCTGCTGCCCTGTCACTCCCTAGGCAGCACTAAGTGAGTACAGTCCCAGCTCTTTCCAACTTTCTTTTTTTTTTTTTTTTATTTGACAGAGTTATAGACAGTGAGAGAGAGAGACAGAGAGAAAGGTCTTCCATCCGTTGATTCACCCCCCAAATGGCTGCCACGGCCGGTGCTGCACTGATTGGAAGCCAGGAGCCAGGTGCCTCCTCCTGGCCTCCCATGCAGGTACAGGGCCCAAGCACTTGGGCCATCCACCACTGCCTTCCTGGGCCACAGCAGAGAGCTGGACTGGAAGAGGAGCAGCCGGGACTAGAACCCGGCGCCCACATGGGATGCCAGCGCCACAGGCATCCGTGAGCCACGGCGCCAGCCCCAGCTCCTGCCAACTTTCCACATGCCCTGCAAGTGAATGGGCCCAAGACCAGACTGGTCAGTCTCCCTTGGTTTCATGGCCAGATGGTAAATGTTAAGTGGGCACTCTCCCACTCCGACATCACACCTTCTCTCTCCACAAGCCGCCTACACTTCCTCCACTCTGACACCCGGCTTCTGACATAGCTTATCAGTTGACCATAAAATTAGAGGCTGTCAGAATAAAACTTCCATGAACACATGTTGATAGAGTTAGCCTTACCTCCTTGCCTGTGCACGCTCCCACCCCAAGCTTACTGCCTCCTTGGTAGACTACATTCATGGACAGCTCCTCCACCTAAGGACAGCACTCCAGAAATTGCTCACAATCCAGAATCCCTATGGAATTGTTATAATGAGAATTTAGATAGCTGCCATTTCTCCCATCCTCTCCCTCTTCCCCTTCCCCCACTTTCCATCTGTCAATCATTCTGGGGAGGGGCCAGGAGCATGGCATAAGGCACTGCTCTGAGGAAGAAAGGCAGAGCAGGTAGAGTCTGGCTGTCTTCATCAGTGGGCAGAACTGGGACAAAGGGAACTTGAAACTACAGCACAGCCCCAAAGATGACCTGGAAGCCACCCACACCCATCCTCCAGCCTCCCAGGCAGACTCTGAGGACAAGAAGTCCAACTGGTGCCAAGGCAAAGATCTTGATCTGTTTTCTAACGTTCAGAGGCCTGTGCACTGAGCCCACGTCAACCTGGGAGAAAACTGAGATGTTTGTCAGAATGACCTGTGCTTTGGAAGCTTGGCCACATCTAAGTTTTTGGATTTTGTTTTCCTGTTCCTTCCTGTTCTATGTATACAATCTTTAAATGTTCCCGGTGGTCTTGGCTGAAACAGTGGAAAGGATACTTTTCTTTCTCAGGGTTTGTGCTGAACTAGCTCAGATGACCCCAGCACTCAGTGAGGCCAGGCACCGTGGCGGCTGGAATTGGGAGGACACGGGGCACACACGGCACACCCAGGTGGGGACAAGGGATAGGCACCTGCAAGGGTAGCAGCTTGGATTGGGTTCCTTCCACCCAGCGTGGCTTTCCTGCCCTGGGAGGGGGAGAGCCTCTGTTCCACACCAGAATCACAGGGATCTGCTGACCCACGGGAAGCCATGAGGCAGGCGTCCACTTGGTGAAGCCCGGCATGGAGGACCCTCTTGGAGGTCAGACGGGTGGACCTGACCTCTGAGTCAGCAGCAAGGAGTGCAAGGTAGCCCATTATGACCCATCATCACATACACAGAACACCTATGGAAACTGAAATTGAGCAGCAAATAATATACCACTTAAGGCAAACCTTGAAATAAATGCTATGTATTCTCAAAGATTTACTTTAAGAATAACCTGCCAAGGTTATGGGTACTGACCTCACAGGGGCAACAATGGGTAGCCGTTTCCTGGAATCTCATCTGGCCAACAATAAACGGCCATGGAGAGAAAAATCAAACTTTCCTTGGAGAATCTAATCCCAGGCACCATTCACTTCTCAGTCACTGCTGGCCCAGACCAGAGCTACGAATCTGGGCGTGCTGTGGAGTCGCAGGGAGACGTTGCTACCTGTATGGCTCCTGTGTGGGTTTCCAGACAGAGTGTGCGCACGTGGCTGGGAGGCCCTGCGTGTTTTCCAGAGTTCTGGTTCCTCTAGCGGCACATCTATTTCCACCGCTCTGCAGGAACCTC
Organism: Oryctolagus cuniculus; assembly: GCF_964237555.1. Lineage (NCBI taxonomy): Eukaryota > Metazoa > Chordata > Mammalia > Lagomorpha > Leporidae > Oryctolagus > Oryctolagus cuniculus. The sequence continues at coordinate 93,772,205 of NC_091432.1, forward strand.
CCTGTTCTGTGGCTGTCGTAAAGCATGCCGGTCGTGAAAGCGACTGTCGTGAAGGCTGGAGTGAGGCCTGCTGCTTTCCCGCTGTTGCTGAGCTCCGTGGCTAGAGAGCCAGGAAGGAGTGGTGGGGGAAGAGGCAGCCCGCCACAGTCCCGCACTAGATCCATTCTCCCAGCATCCCCTGAACACCGACTGTGCGCCAGCTCCTGCGGCAGGAAGAGGACTGCCCGGCAGGGACGCTTGGCCTGGTACCTGGCCAGACACTCCACCGAGCACTTTCCATGCCTCCTCCCATCTGACCTCACGAAGAACCTTCCGAGGAACTACTGCTATTAGCCTGTTACACACAGGAACTGAGTCTTCGGTGAGGTGACTGTCCCACCAAATCAGGACATGAACTGAGAGCTGCCTGACACTAACATTTACTCTCAACATTCACAGGAACCTCCCAGCGAAGATGCTAATGAGAGGAGTCCAGGGGGCCCTGGAAAGGAGAAGAAGAAGCATACATAGTGTAATCCTCCAGGAACATGGGAGACCACGGAGAGACCAGGAAACACACACTGTGTTGTTGCGTCTGCTGAACATCTTGTCCCATCTTGGAGCTGAAGGAGCACTCCGCAAACTTCTATTCAAAATCAGCTACTCCTGTGTCAGGTCCCTGATTGGCTCATGTTGAATGCTTCATTCATACACCTCGACCAATCAGATGACCTTTCTCCTCTGGAAACACATAAAGCACCCTAGTCACGGCCTTTCATTGGCAACTCCTTACAGCCTTCATTCCAGCCTTTACGACAGTCACTTTCACGACCGGCATGCTTTACGACAGCCACAGAACAGGGAGGTTCCTGCAGAGCGGTGGAAATAGATGTGCAGCTAGAGGAACCAGAACTCTGAAAACATGCAGGGCCTCCCAGCCACGTGTGCACACTCTGCCTGGAGCTGTCTCTTCACTGAGTAAAGTCCCTGGGGCCGGTGTGGTGGGTTAGACCATTACCTGCAATGCTGGCATCCTGTATGGGCACTGGTTTCCTATATAATGGCATCTGGTCAGATGTTTTGTCCTGCTATGCAGACTGCTCTCTACTTAAACATCTTAAAATACCAAGGAACTTTCTGTTTCTTCCAGCCAACACCTGAAGACCGAGCCCCTGTCTTTTAGCCTCTGTTTGACGGTAGGAGCCAACGTTCCAGTTAGCAAAGCCAGATGAGTTTCACATGGACCAGCCTCCTTGTCCTGCTTTATAATGTCTCACTTCCCTAAATCTGCTGAGCCCTTGCTCACCACTGCCTCCATCCAGCACTGTCCCTCTGACGCACCCGGTAACCTCTGTACAAACCGAAGTTGGGTTCAGTGCATGCTGGACTCTACTGCTTATTGCAACTGCTCCTCCCTGATTAAAATTCGTCCTTCCCACTTTTAGCTAGAGTCTAGATCTGTTTATCTTTATTTTTTATTTATTTTTTTTTTATTTTATTTATTTATTTTTTTTTTTTTGACAGGCAGAGTGGACAGTGAGAGAGAGAGACAGAGAGAAAGGTCTTCCTTTTGCCGTTGGTTCACCCTCCAATGGCTGCCGCGGCTGGCGCGCTGCGGCCAGCGCACCGCGCTGATCCGATGGCAGGAGCCAGGAGCCAGGTGCTTTTCCTGGTCTCCCATGGGGTGCAGGGCCCAAGCACCTGGGCCATCCTCCACTGCACTCCCTGGCCACAGCAGAGGGCTGGCCTGGAAGAGGGGCAACCGGGACAGAATCCGGCGCCCCGACCGGGACTAGAACCCGGTGTGCCGGTGCCGCTAGGCGGAGGATTAGCCTAGTGAGCCGCGGCGCCGGCCCTAGATCTGTTTATCTTTGACATCGGTCATTTGTAAGGTGTGAAACAGTAGAATTGGGGTCGATGTGGTGGTACAGTGAGCTAAGCCAGCACCTGCAATGCAGGCCTCCCATATCTGAGCCCTGGTTTGGGTTCCTTGCCTGCTCCACTTCCAATCCAGCTCCTGGTTAATGCTCTGGGGGAAGTAGTAGAAGATGGCCCAAGTGCTTGGGCCCTGATACCCATGTGGGAGACCCAGATGGAGTTCCAGACTCTTTAGATGGATGCTATATCTCTCTACCCCCCAGCCCTGCCATTCTGCCTTTCAAATACATCTTAAAAAAAAAAAAAAAAAAAGGAAGCATGGATTTTCCTTGGGCTGTCTCAGCACTAGTACTCAACCAGAGCAGAGTTGCCCACCACGTCCGCCACTCACTATTGCCCACCCCCAGCCCACTGCTGCCCCACTGACCTGATCCCAGCTCTTGCCCCAGAGATCACTCTACCTAATCTCTGCTCAACCACTCCCTCTTGGCTCCTGTTCTACTCTACCTGTTCTTTGGTTTCCACTTCTCATTTTCAAGAATAAAAGTTGGAATTTCTTAGTTTCACAGAGTCTGGGAATGAAAACCATGTTTGGACCAGATGGGTGTTCCAGGTCATGGAAACATTCTTTCTGAGCTGTACTCTTCCAGATCTCACAAATCAGTTTGTTCGGGGAATCGGTGGGGGGTGGAGAAGCACTTTTCAGAGCCTGATAACTGGGATGAGAAATGTTCCTGGGGCTGTGGCCAGCATGCTGAGCTGCGGGGGTACCGCCCACCACTGAAGGAGAAGAGGACCCCACTTAGGGAAGACGCACAGCCGCTAGGATCTCAATCATCTGGTTCTTCAAGGCAGACTTCACTTTAGCCCGAGCTGCCTATCCTGTAAAACTGCATCATGGACCTGCAGTGCACAGGTGCCAACTGGGCCTTCCCACAGGAGCTGGGTAACTTCTGGGAGTCTCAGAGCTTCCTCCCAAGCTGCGCTCCAGGTCCGATGCATCCGATGCTTTAACATTTTCAGAACCAGTCTTAGGTTCTTTCCCAGCATGGTTTCAGTTAAGGAAGAATGTGGAGTGTATGGCCCAGCATCTGAGCCTCGCTCTTTCTGTGGACTTGGGAAATTTCTTTGAGTCTCTTAACTAAGGACATTCATCTAGAATGTGATGCTATTGCAGTTTCCTCACATAACATAAGCTTTAAACTAATGTGGGATCATTCCACATTTTTATTTTTTTCTAGCACCATACCAGGCAAGCAGTGGTCGCATAGACACTGTTGAGGAGAGAACATATATGAGTCTTGGGGAATTCTGGGACTCTTGCTCTCATGTACAATCCACCTCCACGCGGAGTTATATCCAAATAAACATAAAACTAACTCCAAGAGCAGAGAGCAAGGGCATAGCCCATAGCAACAAAATTCCACGAAATCTCACTCAGCCCAGAAGCAGCTCTGCTGAGATTTCTCCTTTCCTTTCCCCTTCCCCTCTCTTTGCCGGCACTCAGCTTTCTCCAGTCCACAGCTCCACTCATTACCACTGAGAGGGAGGGGGACCGGAGGGGAGGGCCTCTGCACATGTCCCTGTCCTGTATGAATCATGTGACAAGCCTTCCCGCGTGAGACTGTTTTACTGAGAGAACGAGCAACACAAATCTAGACCTTCCAACACAGAGTTCCTCTAGTTTCTCAAGGCGTTTCAGATCAGAGTTTTTCCAAAGTTCACATGAGGGGCTGGCGCTGTGGTGCAGTGGGCTAATCCTCCACCTGCGGCACCAGCATCCTATATGGGTGCCCGTATCCTGGCTGCCCCTCTTCCGGTCCAGCTCTCTGCTGTGGCCTGGGAAAGCAGTGGAAGATGATCTAAGTCCTTTTGGTCATTTGGGGAATGAACCAGCAGATGGAAGACCTTTCTCTCTATCTCTCCCTCTCTCTGTAACTCTGCCTATAGATAAAATATAAATAAATAAAAAAATCAATGTTTTTTTTTAAATTTCAGATGTGTAGGAGTTCCTGCAGATTCTGTTAAATGCAGGTTTCCATTCAACAGTTTTGCAGTGGTGCCTAAGACTCTGCATTTCTCACAGACTCCTGGAGAGTAGCCAATGCTACTGGTTCTTTTTTTTTCTTTTGAAAGATTTATATATTTATTTGAAAGGCAGAGTTATAGAGAGGCAGAGAGAAAAGAGAAAGAGAGAGAGAAAGAGAGAGAGGTCTTCCATCCGATGGTTTACTCCCCAGATGGCCACAACAGCTGGAGCTATGCCAATCCAAAGCCAGGAGCTTCTTCCAGGTCTCCCACGCAGGTGCAGGGGCCTAAGGACTTGGGCCATCTTCTTCTGCTTTCCCAGACCATAGTGGACAGCTGGATCAGAAGTGGAGCAGCTGGGACCAAATATGGGATGTTGGCACTGTAGGCAGCGGCTTTACCCGCTAGGCCACAGCACTGACCCCACTACTGGTTCTTACACCTCACTTTGAGTGGCAGGATTTATAGTGCCTCATTTTTTCTGCAATGCTCCTGAAACACTTTAGTGAAGTTACTAAGATGATTCTGTCATTGCAAATTGCATTTTACAATCAGGCAATTTAGAGAATCCTGCTCAACCTGGGGTTTCACGTCCCCTTACCCTTGAAGATGGGGCTGGAGCTGTCTGACCCATACACGGTCTGATGCAGGCCGTGCCTTGTGGGGCCCTCTCTGGGGCAGGCAGACACTGGTTGGAACATTTCGGAACATTTCTGCAAGGATCTTTAGTGAGGCCAGGATCCAGTTACTGTTTCCAAGAATGTCTTGAATGGGCTTGTCAGAACATCCATGGAGCTTCTGTTCTCAGAGGTCCTTGCACCAGGAGGCAGGCACGGTCTGAATGGGCTTTTTCAGTAGATGAGAAAGGACAAGGGTCTGAAGCGATGGGCTCATCTTTCGGTAGAGTCTGCCGGATCTCATTAGCTCGTGCTTCCCATGGGTGTGAACTGAAAGAAGCTGGAGGGTGCAGCCCGAGGAGGGACTGTGGGACCTGGGTGTCTTCTGCTCCGTAAAGGACAGGTCTGAAAGGGCAGTGACCAACTGCTGGCCACAGAATGTCAGAAAGGGGGAAATATCAGCCAGCAGCTTTCTTAGATGTTATTAGAAATGAGAGCACATAAGCTCTGCCTGCTCCTGACCCTCCGTTTGCAGACAAAGAAAGGCCCCCACCCAAGGTCATTATATTAGCTGGGGCTCGTACTTTGCTTTGCAACTCACAGCCCTTCAGCTCTTTGCAGTTCACATTTGTTATTGCTCAGATCAATTGACTCTAACTTGTGAAATTAGACAAAAAAAAAAAAAAAAAAAGAACATTTCCAGGAACAAACTTAAATTATCTTTCTGAAACTATACAGGCAATGACCAGGAAAAAATAGCCCAAATAAGCCATAGATAGGGCCCCCAGGGCTTAGTTGTGGTATCTATAGGCAACTGCATAGTTGGAAGCGTAGTTGGATTGTAAACCAGGACAGTTATCTCCCCCAGAGAATAGGTATTCACCCACCTGATTATGCAACAGTAGCTTACTATGTAGACATAGAGTAAGTAACTGCATATCATAAATCAGCTGACCTGGGATTCATGTCCAGATTTGCCTTCTCCCAAACCCTGGGCTCCCTCCCCATGCCTGACCCCCACCCTGCTGTTTTGTCCCTGAGTGTGCCAGGGGCACTGACCAGGGACCCTGGGGACAGGACTTGTTCTCATAAACACTTGGAGGATGAGGAAAAATTCAGGGGGAAATGAAGACAAGAAACAGAGCATGTCCGCCGGGGGCCCAACCTCTCACTGCACGGTTTTTCCTCTCTGCTGTTATTTCTGTGAAGGGATCATTCAAGGTACTTTCCAGCAACTGTTTTAGAGTCTTGTTTTGATGAGCTGGAACTGCAGCAGTTATGTGGGTGGAGGGAGCCCCCTTTCTCACTTGTCTTTCCCTCTTTCTTTTTCCTGAGCTCAGGTCAATACATCACCCATTAAACAGCCCAAGAGAGTGGAAGCTCTCGGGGAATACCCAGGGCTGTGCTATCATTTTGTGTAGTTTTACAGGCTGAATTGGAGTGTTTCAGGGGAAAGACAGGTATCTGCCACAACCGTGACGTCTTTGCTCTACCTTGACCATCAAATTGGACTTTTGTTTGTGTCTGCAGTAGGGTAGCCAACTAGAAAGCGGATCTCTATAGAGAGGCTTCTGTCAAAATTTTTAGGAGGCCAAACAGTCAAAGTTGATGATCCGGATCATAGACCCAAATCACTCTTCCGCCTCCGCAGAAGCAAATCTCCTGACTCTTCAACAGCAGCTGAGCCGCAAAGCTGGGACCCTCAGACAGAGGAAGCTGTGAAACGGAGGAAGTGGGAAGACCAGAGCCTGCTGCTTCTGGAGCTGAGGGGTTGTGAGGGAAAGGGAAGGAGAGAGAGAGACAAGGAGGACAAACGCTGGGGCTTTAGTGCTCCCCACTCCCCCTTTTCAGAACCAAGTCTTGAGCAAGAAGAGAGGGACTTTGGAGCCTGGGAACCCCAGGACCTGCGCTCCACTTGTCTGGGCAGACGAGGGGGAGGTTTAAGTTCCCCAGAGGGCTGCATCCTTCAGGTCAGCATCACATCCAAGGTGGCACAGGGTAAAGGCTCGGAGGGCAAGGATGTGACAGATGCATCTAAGACAGGGCTGCTGACGCCCAGCTCGCACCAGAGTCACAGCTATTCCCAGGGCCACGAGAAGGCATGGAGTGACACTGAGATGGCGTCAGGCAGCAGAGATCTAGGATGGCTTCAGAAAAGCCAGATCACAGGACACCAACCAGGTCCCCAGACTGTAGCAGAGGCCGCAGCACACTTTCCCAAAAGGCCAGAAGAGGCCAGTAGCGGCTTAGTGGGTGAGGGTACAGGAAGTCACTCACCCAGCCATTCTGTTGCACAGAGTGGAGGGTGAATCTAAAGGACACAAATGGACATAACTGTTTTTTCCACCATGAGGTTGCCCAAACCACACCTTCCCTCTGTAATAACCAAGGCCATGTAACCCCACCTATTCACCCCTGCTCTCCTGGCAGTTACTAGCAGAGCTCTGTTTCTCTCTCACGTGTGTTCTGGATTGATCTAACACGAGTTGCTGTACGATACATATTATAAAGTAAGGTGCCTATTACGACTTTCCTGTAATAACAGCAGAAAATATGCCTGTGCAGAAGGTTCCTTTGTGTTTGTACATCTGCAGAGAGTGTGCTGGAAGAACATCGCTAACAGTGGCTGCCCGGATGTGGGGTGGGGACATGGAAAGTGTCCCGCTGGTTTCTTTTGCTTTGCTTGTTACACCAGGCATGTATTTTTAGAAAAGGAAAGAGAAAGTATCTATTTTGGAGAGTGAATTATAATGGTCAGGGAAGACTGAGCTGTGAGCTCTGAGCAGCCCCATGTTCCTACAAAAATAACTCAGTGTTTGTCTTAAAGTGGAAGAATTTATATTCCTGCAAACAGGTGGAATTTACCAGATCACACTAAACATAGTTTAGTTCATTCTCCCCACTCCCCAGTGGGTGTGGGCTTGGGAGAGAGCCCAGAGCAAACACGTCTGTGCTAAGGTGGGTATAGTGTGAACAGTTCTGTGATCATGCTCACAGCTGAATTCTGACAACTCATCTTGAAAGGTTGGTTACTCGTTTCTTCCAATAGCCAGAAATAGTACTATTCTTTGGCTAGAACATGACCCGCTTGATTTCTCACTTTAAGGTTTCACTTCTGGTCGGCACTCGGGCCTGTCACCAGTGCCAGGGCTTCCCAGCCAATGAGTGCGCAGCAGCTGCAGAGGGGTGGAGGGGCGGGACTCTGGCCCTGCACTCTTTGGGAAGTCAGGTAGGGCTGGGTGGCTGCAGCCTCCTGGGCAGCCGGAATGTTTATGTTCTTACTTATTGATTTTGCAAGAACAAGGGCCTTTTCTTTTCATTCTTGGTGACACAAGAAAGGGTCACTGTGACTGTGCCTCCCATCCACCCAGACGCAGAGAGGCAAGACAGTCAGGGTCACGGCTGGGCAAAGCCCTTCGTGTGCTGCGCTAGCCACTGGACCAGTGTCTTATCCTGGGAGTTCCGTCTCGGGATCAGCTCCGCATTGCAGTCACATTTCAGGCCATACGAACATAACACGTTGTCCAGGTCCTGGGCCTGGGAAAAGCCAAGCTCCTCATAGTCCGCAGGAATTGTCCTGACCAATGTGCTTGGAGAGAAGGGGAACCTCCTCTTCCACGTTATGCCTACAAACACCAAACCCAGTGTTTTGGCCAATGCACCCTCTGACACCTCCAGCAGACCGGACATCCTGAAACCCAGGTCAGTCACAAGCGTGCCATCCAGGGCTAGGGCACCAGGCAGGTGCAGCAACCAGCTCTTTCCATCTGGGGCTCCTTGGGGAAGGAAGCCGGGGAGGAGGGTCTCGAAACAGGAGAGTAGCTGCACAGGGTCATGGGAACGCCAGTGAAAGATTCCTCTACCTGCTCGTGGCCATCAGAGTGGCCACTGGCAGCCCCCTCTCATCAGTCACTTACAGGCCCAGGCACTTAGCAAGCTCAGCCTGCAGCTTTCCCTGAGCCACCCTGAGCCAGGAGTCACCCACCCCGAGAGCCATCCCCACAGCGCAAGTAGAGCATGGGTGCTCAGTCTTGGGGCGCCTCTCCACTGACGCCCATGGAGGGGAACAGGATGTCACCTGCTCTGAGAAATGCAGGGAAGTACTTATCAGCACCCTCCACAGCAAATGACATCACACCAGTGTCACAGGGGACCTATGGTGTCAGCACAAGTGTTAGTGCACCCAACCCAGAGCATTCGGACCCACAATTCATGATTCCATGGCAGTAGGAAGGCCTCAGACCCTCTTCCTGCTCTAGCGGACAGGGGCCCAGGATCTGTACAAGTTGGCTGTGGAGGAACCCTTAAAACAGCCAGCTCCCCTCCAGGGCTCTGCATTCCTCTCGGCAGAAGGAAGATGTCCTTGTGATAAAGTCATTCACATTTTAGTATTGAGAGAATGAAAAGGGAATTAACATTTACAGTGAATCAAAAATATAGGCTACGTATCTGCTGCATTCTAAACCAGCTCCTTAATCTTGCAGCTCCTCTGTGATATGCCAGTATTTCATCAATTTTAAGAGTTGATTCTTATGTAAATCAAGTCATAGTATTAATATTAGTATTAATATTGTTGTGTTATATTTCTTTTTTTATGACAAGCAGAGTGACAGTGAGAGAGAGACAGAGAGAAAGGTCTTCCTTTTTGCCATTGGTTCACCCTCCAATGGCCGCAACGGCTGGCGCATTGCGGCCGGTGCACCGCGCTGATCCGATGGCAGGAGCCAGGTACTTCTCCTGGTCTCCCATGGGGTGCAGGGCCCAAGCACTTGGGCCATCCTCCACTGCACTCCCGGGCCATAGCAGAGAGCTGGCCTGGAAGAGGGGCAACCGGGACAGAATCCGGCACCCCGAATGGGACTAGAACCAGGTGTGCCAGCGCCACTAGGCAGAGGATTAGCCTATTGAGCCACGGCACCGGCCGTTGTGTTATATTTCAAAATCACCTGTGCTTATCTGCAATTTAATATACTCATCATGTTAAAGATAACTTGCCCTGTTGAAGCACCTCATCAATAAATCTTATGATCTCAATTTAAAATGTGTTTTAGTTATTTATACTTACATTATTAAAGTAAAAAGAATGAGATAACTGTTTCTAAGTTTGAAACCAATATTGGATCATTTCAGCAACTTCACAAATTGCCTTATTTATATGCTTATTTTATATGATTTTTATTTTTTAGAATTTCATTTCTTTATTTTTTATATTTATTTTAAAGGCAGAGCAACAGAAAGAGAGAGGGAGGGAGAGACAGACTTCTTCCATCTGCCAGTTCATTCTCCAAATGCCCTCAATAACTGGGGTAGGACCAGGCTAAAGTCAGAAGCCCACAATTCAATCCAGGTCTCCCACGTAAGAAGGACCCACATATTTCCTGCTGCCTCCCAGGGTCTGCATTAGCAGGAAGCTGAAATGGAACACGGAGCAGGGACTCAAAGTCAGGTACCCTGATGGGGGGTGCAGGCATCCCAAGAGGCATCTTAGCCACCACACCAAGTACCCACCCCATTCTATGAGTTTTAGAAGTTATCTAGGGGACCGGAGCTGTGATGCAGTAGGTTAATCCTCCGCCTGCAGTGCTGGCATTCCATATGGGCACTGGTTCTAGTCCTGGCTGCTCCTCTTCTGATCCAGCTCTCTGCTGTGGCCTGGGAAAGCAGTACAAGATGGCCCATGTCCTTGGGCCCCTGCACCTGCGTGGGAGACCTGGAGGGAGCTCCTGGCTCCTGGCTTCGGATCAGTGCAGCTCCAGCTGTTGCAGCCAATTGGGGAGTGAACCAGCAGATGGAAGACCTCCCTATCTCTCTCTCTCTCTCTCTCTCTCTCTCTCTCTCTCTCTCCTTCTCTCTGTGTAACTGTGTGAATCTTTCAAATAAATAAACAAATCTTAAAAAAAAGAAAGAAAGAAATCCTTCCTCATGTGGAAGAGAGAAGTGAGGAGTCTGTAGGTACTTTCAGAGGGAGAATGGATGACGTCAGAGAACATTCGATGGCTTAGGACAAATTTTTTGGGCTCCAGGGTGGTGTGTGACTGTCAGTCTCACCCTATGTGCAGGGACTTGATCTTCTCCTCTTTGGCAGATCCAGCCTTTAGATAAGAGAACTTCTGAGGAAGTCCCTCCCTGCACGTCCTGTTTCCTTGTGCTCTCGGTTTGAAGTCCAAAGCGGCGCATTTTGCGGTGTCATTTTCTGAGCCCAGAGACATCCATTTTTGATACCCTGCCCAGCCAGGCTTCTCCCTGCTACAATTCCTGTGGCCCTCTGTTATTCCATTATCTCGGAGGGATCATTATTTCAATCATCCATCTCCTTGACTTAGTTTTACCAAACCTTTAAATAGACCATTGGCTATAGCATGCTCAGATTTTGGGATCTCAAGTCTCTGCTTTGGAGCTAGGAGTGGACAATTACTGAGTCATGGACATGTTGTTTTCTGCCTTCTTGCCTGGACTGTGGCTATGAACATTTCCTCTGTTATTTAGTGGGCTGCTAGATACTATCTTGATGGTTGTATTATAATCCCTGATGAGATCTTGCCTCTATTTAATTCCTTACTGTTGGATAATCAGGCTATTTTCAAATTTTTACTATACCAAATAATGTTTTGATAAGTATCAGTGTAGTAAAATCTTTGCAATCATTCTTTTAAATATTTTTTAATCCACATCTTATAAACAAACATGTGTTTTTGGTAAAAACTTTACTTAAAAGATTAGAAGTCCTCACTAATTAGCTTTAATTTAGTCACCATCACTTTCATAGAAATTACTATTGTTGCTGGTAATGCATGTCCTTTTAAAATGAATATACATGTAATTTCAAGTATCTATAGAAAATATTTGCATAAACTTCAAAAATTCATGGAATATGAAATTCAAAGATAAGTTTATTTGGCTAAAAATATTGAAATCCATTCATCGTTTTCTCCTACCTGCATTTGCGTGAATGCTTTGAAGGCCCTGGTATATGGATGCTTCAATGTGTGGATGAGGCCGGGAGTGGTGCACACATGTTAAGATGCTCTCCGTTCACTTGGCAGCTTATCGTGGAGACATTTTCACAGCAGCCCATGAAGATCTGCATCCTGCAACTGCTGCATGGGATTCTATAATAAAAACAACCACTATTTATCAAGCTACTTCCTTATCATTGGGTACTTGAGCTACTTTTTGGTTTTGCTAAGACAAACAATGTTGCATTAGATTCCTTTGTGCACTTGTGCACATGTTTCTCTGGGGGAAATTCAGAGAAGTGAAATTGTTGAGTCACAAGGAGGCCTATTTTTAATTCTACAGATACTGCCTAACTGCCCACCAAAGAGGCTACACAGCGTCACTCCCACGAGAGAGCAAACGAGGGTACATTGTGTCACCACAGCCTCACCCACACGTCATATGATCACATTTCTTTATTTTCACACTCTGAGTAAAAGGGATATCTTGTATTATGTTTCCATTCCCTGAATTCTAGCTAGGTTAAGCATCTCAAGTGTATAGGTCATATATTCTTTTTTTTTTTTTTATTTTTGACAGGCAGAGTGGACAGTGAGAGAGAGAGACAGAGAGAGAAAGGTCTTCCTTTTGCCGTTGGTTCACCCTCCAATGGCCGCCGCTGCAGCCGGCGCACCGCGCTGATCCGATGGCAGGAGCCAGGATCCAGCATATATTCTTTTTAAAATTTTTATTTAGGGGCTGGTGCCATGGTGTAGTGGGTAAAGCCGCCTCCTGCAGTGCCGGCATCCCACATGGGCACTGGTTTGAGTCCCAGCTGCTCCATTTCTGATCCAGATGTCTGCTATGGCCTGGGAAAGCAGTAAAAGATGGCCCAAGTCCTTGGGCCCCTGCACCCACATGGGAGACCTGGAATAAGCTCCTGGCTCCTGCTTCAGATCGGCCCAGCTTCAACCATTGAGGCCATTTAGGAAGTGAACCAGTGGATAGATCTCTCTCTCTCTGCCTCTACCTCTCTATAACTCTGCCCTTCAAATAAATAAATATATCTTTTTTTAAAAAAAGATATCTAGATTTAAAAAAAATAAATAAAATATCTATTTATTTGAAAGTCAGAACACAAAGACACACACAGAGAAATAGAGAAACAGAGAAAGATCTTACGTCTGCTAGTTTACTTCCCAAATACCTACAGCAGCTAGGACTGAGCCAGGCCAAAGCCAGGAACAAAATTCAGGTCTCCCATGTGGGTGGCAGGGAACCAACTGCTTGAGCCATCACCTGCTACCTCCCAGGATATGCATTATCAGGAATCTGGAATTGAGAGTTGAAAGAGACTAGAACCCAGGCACTGCAATATAGAATGTGGGCATCTCAACCGCCATGCCAAACACCCACTGCTGGTCATACATTTGTAATTGTTTTTTTTTTTTTTTTTTTTTTTTTTTTTTATATCACTGTAGTGGTTTAAATGCATTCTCCAATGTTTACATTTTAGAAACTTAATTCTCAATGCACCAGTGCTGATGGGCGAGACCTTGAAGGGCTCATGAGGGCTCTGAATGCCATTACCAAGGGGGTGGAGTTTGGTCCACTTTCCCCTCCCCCTGACCATGTGATGTCCTCTGCTACGCTGACATGGTGAGAATGCCTCCCTCAACCTCAGGCCCTTGATCTTTTCCATCGCAGCCTGCAGAATGGCTGCACATTTTTGTGGATTACAGGTTACTCAATCTGGCTTTTTGTTATCGCAGCAGAAAACAAAAAAAGACAGAAAATCAATACCAGAGAAGTGGGGTACCGCTGTGACAGATACCTGAAAGTGTGAGAGCAGCTTTGGATCTGAGTAATGGATAGAGGGAGAACTTGGAAGAGCAGACAGAAAAAGCCTAGGCTGCTGCAAATGGGCAATTCTGGGGGAGGTCTGCAAAGCCAGAAGCCTCCGTCCTCTGAGGGATTACGTAAGGGGTCGTGATCAGAATGTTGTAGAAATACTGAAGAGAAAGGCAATTCTAATGAGGCGTGAGAGGGAAATGAGGAGCATCCGTCCTATAAAGCAGCAAAGAACGTGGCTGAAGGTGTCCATGACCAAGGGCTTTCCTGAAGACAGAACCCAAGAGCAACGAACTAGGATATCCAGCAGGAGAAATAGCTAAGCAGCAAAGCATTCAGGCTGCTGGGTAGCTTCTTTTAACTGTTACAGTAGCATGTGAGAGAAATGAGTTAAAGAATAAATTTGTGATTAAGAAGGAGGGGCCAGCATTGTGGCACAGTGGGTACAGCCATGGTCTGTGATGCCCTCATTTCATATTGGAATGCCGGTTTGAGTCCCAGCTGCTCTGCTTGTGATCCAGCTTCCTGCTAAGGCCCCCGGAAAGGCAGGGGAAGATGGCCCAAGTACTTGGTCCCCACTACCCATGGGAGACATGAATGGAGTTCCTGGCTCGTAACTGTGATCTAGCCCAGCCACTATGGCCATCTGGGGAGTGCACCAGTGAATGGAAGATCTGTGTGTGTGTCTGTGTGTGTGTCTGTCATTCTGCATTTCAGGTAAATAAATAGATCTTTGAAGAAAAAAAAAAGAAATATAAGCCAGGAATTTGAAGGATTCATACTTTGGCCAGTAAAGAGGGGCTGTGACCAAGTGACTGCTTGAGAAACAGATTTGTGTGGAAAGAAATGGCCTGGGTGCTTTGCATCATGCCAGTGGGAGGATCTTCCTGAAGCCATTTCAGATCTCTTCACTGTAGCTAGTGCCTGAGGGCAAGGTTTCCAGGGAGGTGCCTGCAAGACCTCAGCCTTGGCAGCCCTCCATATTTGGTGCAGTGCTCCTCGCCACCCCAGCTGTGGGGCAAGAGAACCCAGGTGTGTCTCAAGCTGGTACTCTGGAGGGCAAGTGGTGAGCCTTGCAAAGTGCATGGAGTGTGGGGACATGGCACCTTCCACTTGGATTTCACAGGCTACCACAGGCAGCCTGGGTGCCCAGGTCAAGACCTGTCACCGGCACGGAGCCACCATGGACAATCTATGCCAGGCAATGCCTAGTAGAACCATAGAAGCAGGGCTGACTCCAAGATCCCAGGACTGTAGAGCTACTAATGTGCAACACCAGCCTGGGAGAGCTGCAGCACGAAATGCCAACCCATGGGAGCTGCTGGGTGGGCTGAGCCCAGCAAAGCCTAGGGCAGAGCTGCCCCGGGGCTTTGGGTGCCCACCCTCAACACACAGTGCTCACAATGCATGACAGGAAGTCAAAGATTATTTTCCAGCTTTAAGACGAATATTGTTTTCCCCATTGGATTTTGGGAATGCTTGAGACCAGTGACCCCTTTTTCCTTGGCATTTCTCCCTTTTGGAGTGGGAATGCCCAGTCTCTGCCTGTCCCACCATTGTAATTTTCAAGTATGTGGCCTGTTTTAGTTTCACAGGCTCACAGCTGGAAGGAAATTCGCCTCAGGATGAACATGCTTGAGTCTCATCCATATCTGATCTAGGTGCAACAGTGGACTTTGGGCTTTCGAATTGGTACCAGAGCAAGTTAAGACTTGAGGGGCTACTGGGATGGAAAGAATGTAGTTTGAAGGTGAGAATAAGAATTTGGGGAGTCAGAAGTGGAATGCTGTGGCTTGAATGTGTCCCCCAGAATTTATGTGTTGGCAACTTAATTCCAATGTCCTCTGGAATGAATGAAAAGGAATGAGTTTGGGGACCAGCGCTGTGGCGTAGCAGGTAAAGCTGCTGCCTGCAGTGCCAGCATCCCATATGGGTGCTGGTTTGGGTCCCGGCTGCTCCACTTCCGATGCAGCTCTCTACTGTGGCCTGGGAAATCAGTGGAAGATGGTCCAAGTCCTTAGGCCCCTGCACCTGTGTGGGAGACCTCGAAGAAGCTCTTCTGGCTCCTAGCTTTGGATCAGTGCAGCTCTGGCTGTTGCAGTCAATTGGGGACTGAACCAGTGGATGGAAGACCTCTCTCTCTCTCTCTCTCTGCCTCTCCTTCTCTCTCTGTGTAACTCTTTCAAATAAATAAATAAATCTTTAAAAAATAAAAATAAAAGGAGTGAGTTTAGCCCCTTCCCTCTCCCTGTCGCCCACGTGATGCCTTTGCTATGTATGACACAACAAGAATGCCTGTGCCAGGTGTACTGTCCAGCTTCTACAACTGTAAGTGAAATGAACTTTGCTCATTATGAATTGTCCAGCCTGTAATTCTGTTACAGCACATAAAATGGACCAACACAATCACATTCCTAACAGCTTAGTTACTGGGTCAAAGACTAGGCAATCTGTGAGTGTGTGTGTATATCTATCTGCCGACTTCTATCTCTCTAACTAGCTAGAGTTCTATTTTCTTTTTTTTTTTTTTTTTTTTTTTTTTTTTTGACAGGCAGAGTGGACAGTGAGAGAGAGAGACAGAGAGAGAAAGGTCTTCCTTTGCCGTTGGTTCACCCTCCAATGGCCGCCGCTGCAGCCGGCGCACCGCGCTGATCCTGGCAGGAGCCAGGAGCCAGGTGCTTTTCCTGGTCTCCCATGGGGTGCAGGGCCCAAGCACCTGGGCCATCCTCCACTGCACTCCCTGGCCATAGCAGAGAGCTGGCCTGGAAGAGGGGCAACCGGGACAGAATCCGGCGCCCCAACCGGGACTAGAACCCGGTGTGCCGGCGCCGCAAGGTGGAGGATTAGCCTATTGAGCCACGGCGCCGGCCATCTTTTTTTTTTTTAAGATTTATTTATTTATTGAAAGTCAGAGTTACACAGAGAGAGTTCTATTTTCTTATACTGAAGCTTGCATTTGTTTCTTCTGGGGGGTGGGTTGTGAGCATTTTTGGTAGTTTAGTAGATAAATAAATATAGTATTGCATTCATTTTATCTTTCTTTCATCAAAAAGAAGACTGACTCCTTTCTTAACATTTTGGCAGATATTTGTTGTTGCCATTCATGGATTTTTTTCTGTATTTTTCCCATTTTTGTGTGCAGTTGTTCATCTTTATTTTTTGCGTGGATTACATGCATTAAGAAAGCTAACGATCTGAGGGTTCAGTAAAGTCTGCATAGATCGCTAAATAATTCTTATCCTTCCATGGCCGCCATGGGAGGGACCCCTGGGAAAACCCCCTTGGGGGACTAGAGTCTTTCAAACAAATATAATTGTCAAAAAGATTGGCCTTCTTTGGTTTCCCTCTTAGCCCCTAATTTATAAAGTCAGCTGATATAGCCTCCTGATAAGCATCAGACTTTGAATGTTTGAGGGTGATTAGACTGCAGCTGCTCGCTGTCTCAAGATCAGTAGGTGAATTATGCCAGGTCATCACAGATCCCAAATGCCTGACTACACAAAATGAATACACCCAGCTTTTTGGCACACCAGAGCTGGGAGATGCAGGAGAGACCCCAGCACTGCCTCTGCTGCCCACCAGCTGGAACTGGGGCTGCACACATCCCACTGTCGCCTCTACTTCTTCTTTGGCCAGGGACCGCCCCACCTCTCCCTTTCTCCTTATTAGTGAGTTTGCCTTGCTGATACTGATTTCATGGAAGTCCATATTTTCTAAGTCAAAGTTCGCTCATTGAGAAGGAAAAGAACCTGTACTTTGGTTGTGGCTCTAGATCTAGAAAGCCAGTCAGTAGGGAATAAACAGCAGAATGAGGACCTAGCAAGAGTGGTTTGTGGCCGAGACGCTGTCCTGGGATCACAGAGGCTCTGATTCCCAGCTCACCCTCTGGCTGTGCAACTTTCTGAATCTCAACTTTGTCCTGTGTAAAACGGTAACCCTGTTGGGTGGTTGCGGCCATCAACTGATTTAATTCACCTGTGCATTCTGTCGCTCCTCATGATTCCTCTGTTTAGAATAGAGACAGACCTCTGTGTGAACCTTACACCTTTGAAAACAGCTGGAGGAACATAGCAGACCACATGAATATCTTCTAAAACATTCCAGTCTAGTACAGTTAAAAGGACTCTTCTGGTTTGTCCTGTATAGGACATCAGGTTTCCTTTATAAAGAATCTTATTCCCATTGAGAAGTCCGGCAACCACAGATTACCCCTACAACGTTGCTATGGCCGCCAGGAGGAAGCAGAAAGCAAGACCCTGGGCAGGGTTTACTGAAGAGAAGGAAGCCATCGTGCCTGCAGTGACTGTCGTTAGGCACTTGCACACCAATGATGGAAGGATGGAAAATGCATGAAAAGCACAACCAGCTGCCGTCCTAGAAGCTCACAGGGTGCACTGCGAGAAGCCACCACGACTCCATCAACATTCCCTGCACAGAGAGATGCAGAAAAGGTCTCTTTTCTTCAACTTCATAGTTGATTTTCTGTCCTAAGTTTCTCACATCCTATCGTTTTGTGTTATGTTCTCAACATTTCAGGGACAGTTTTTTTCTGGATAATTCAAAGGCTCAGATTTCTAGGTTAATTGCAAGAATTGTGGAAATGGGGGACGGAATTGGAGGAATTCATGAAGTCACTGCCACTTTCCTGACCTGCTTGAGGTTGTTTTCATTGACGTGTATGATCTATGGAATGGGGATGTTAATATTTGTTCAATGAGAACGGGTGTTAGTTGGGTGGATTTGACTTTGAATTCTGTCTCCAACCCTTAGAGGTTATGTGACAACTGTTGGTTAGTTAGTATTTCTCAGCCACAAGTTTCTCATCTGTAAACTGCACAGAACCCTGATTCCAAATGTCATACCTATGTTACAGGGTTGTTGGGAGGCTGTGCAGACACAGAAATGGCAAACATGGTATGCAGAATGCAACTGACTTTTGTGGTAGTCTGAATAACGCCCCTCTCCCCTACATGTGTCCATGTTGTTCTAATCACATCTTTTCATTTTCTGTGTTTTCTGATGTTTTGGTATCTAGGGCTTGCTGATCCTACAAAGTCTCCCCTTTTCAAAGCTAGCCAGCTCCTCTAGATGGTAAAGGATTCAACTGCAAACCTGTGCAAACCAATCCATCCACCCAAAGCCCAGACACCCAGCTACCTGGTTATCTAGCTCTCAGTGCAGAGCCATTATCCCTCTGCCCTAATCACTCCAGGGCCAGACACTAGTCACCTGGGGATAGCCCCCTGAAATCATCTGAAGGGCCAATACTAAACCTGCGTACCTCTCCCTGCAGAATCCACAACAAAGGCTCTCGCTCAGGACTTCTCACTCCCTCTGCCACCTGACTGACCCTTGGACTGCATGCGGCCCTGCATGGCATGATGTAACCCTTCTTCTTGGTAACTGTGGATAGCAAACTATATATAACTCATAGAGTTCTCAGAAGAGCGTAACTTTAGTATTAGGGAGAATTAGCCCAGGAAGAGAAGCTATTCTGTTCCTCTTAAAGAACTTTAAAATAAAGCCTCAAAATATAAACTATATCTAAGTAACTTCATGTACCCAAGAATTAAACTCAAGAATATTTTTAAGGCAGCCAGCATTGCGGCATAGTGGGTTAATCAGATGCCTGGAAAGCCAGCATCCCATATGAGTTCCAGTTCGGGTCCTGGTTTCTCCACCTCTGATCAAGCTCCCTGCTACACCTGGGAAGGCAGTAGAAGACGACCCAAGCATTTGTGTCCCTGCCACCCACATGGCAGAACTGGATGCAATTCCAGGCTCTTGTCTGCAGCCTGGTCCAGCACTGGCAATTGCAGCCATTTGGAGAGCGAACCAGAGGATGGAAGTTCTCTTTCCTCTCTTTTCTCCCTCTCTTTCTGTAACTCTGTCTTTCAAATAAGAAAAAAATATTTTTAAAAGAATGTCTTAGGTATATATACCTAACAAGTACATACATAAAAATATTAATACGATGATAATATTAACCAAAGGAAAGCTCGAGTGAGTCACTTTATAGTGACTATGAGATTAATTAAGAAGTCATAAGAATACTAAATATTTATGTGTCTAACATCAGAGATTCAAAATACATAAAACAAAATGATGAGAATAAGCAAAGAGAAATAAACCCACAAATATTGTCAGAGATTTTTGCAACTCTCCATCAACAACTGATAGCACAAATACAAAGAAAATCAATAAGGATCTAGAAGATTTGAATAATATTAGCCAACTGAACCTAACACATTTTTTGAACACTCTACCCAGGAGCAACAGAATAAATTCATTTTGGGAAAACTCTGAACCTGCACCAAGATAGTTCATATTCTAGAATATAATATAAACCTCAATAAATTTAAAAGTATTAAAATCATACAAGGTATGTTCACTGAAATGAATGGAGTATAATTGAATTAGAGGTTAGTGTTAGCAAGATATTTATAACATTCCCCAAATTGTTGGAAATTAAATAGCATACTTGTAACTGAGCTGTGATTTAAGGAAGACAGCAAAGGGAAATCATAACTATTATAAACAGTATTTCCAACTGAATGAACATGCAATATGTTAAAATGTGCAGGATAGCCCAAAACCAGTACTTAGAGAGAAATCTATAGCACTAAATGTCTTTTATAGAAAAGAATAAAAATCTCAAATCAAATATCTATACAAATAAAAGTAAACAAAGCCAAAATCCAAAAGAAGATATAATAAAAATTGTAACAGAAATCAATGAAGTAGAAAAAAGAAAAATAACAGAGAAAAACAAAGACAACAAAAGCTGGTTTTTTAAAATGATGAATAAATTTGGCAAACCTCTAGCCAGGAATTAAAAAAAAAGATCCAAACTACCACCATTAGGAATGAAAGTGGCTCCATCATTATAAATTATGCCAGTATTAAAGATTAATTCAAGTATGTAATGAACTATTTTGTGTTAATAAATTCAACAACTGAGATGAAATTTACAAATGTCTTTAAAGACACAAACTACCAAACTCACTCAATAAGCAATTGATAACACTGATCGCCTCATATCTACTAAAGAAACTCCATTTGTAGTTGGGAGTCTTTCCATAGAGAAACACCCAGTCCAGATGCTTTTATGCCTTTCATGGAGTCCAGTTCTGGGGTGCAGTGTGTTTAGCCACTGTTTTGATGCAGCACCCATATCAAAGTGCTGTTTGGAGTCCTGGCTGTTCTGCTTCAACCCATTTCCTACTAATGTGCCTTGGAAGGCAGTGGAAGATGACCCAAGTACTTGAGCCCTTACCACACAAATGAGAGACCAGAAAGGAGTTACTGGCTCCTGGCTTTGGCCTGATCCAGACCTAAATCTTAAATATATAAATAAATAATGGTGGATTCTGGAAAATATTTAAGAAAATATAATAACAATTTTATCCAAATTTTTCCAAAAGTTTAAAAAGATTGGCATGTTAAAGACATTCCAAGAAAAGAAACTTAAAGACAAAAATCTCCCATAAATATTGATGCAAAAAGTCTTAAAAATTTTTAGCAAATTAAATACAATAGTATTTTACTATAATATACCATGACGAAGTTGTTAAACCACCATAGGATAGATTGGATTAACCTAGCAAGATTGGTTCAATATTCAAGTCAGTCAACGTAATTCATCATTTTAACAAACTTAAAAATAAAATGCATATGATTATCTCAGTTGATAGGGAAAAAGAATTTTCCAATCCTGTTTTTTTTTTTAAAACTTAGTAAATTAGGACACCCACAAAAAGTTTACAGTAAAATATTTACTTAATGAACAACAACCGAATGTCTTCCATCTGAGATGAGGAAAAGGAGAGTGTGACCGCCTCTGTATTTTTATGCAACACTGCACTAGCAGCTCCAGCCAGTGTAGTAATATGTGCAAAAGACAATAAAAGGCACCCAGATAAAAATGGGGTAAGTAAAATTGTCTTTACACAAAGATGACGTTATTATCTATGTCAAGAATCTGAAAGATTCTACGAAAAGGGGACTAAAGTGAGTAAATCTGGCAAAGTTTCAGAACAAAAGTAATATTAAAAAAACTTTTTTTAATAGCAGGAATGAATCATCTGTGATTGAAATTTTAAAATACCATTAGTAATAGCATTCAAAACATTAATTACTTAGGGAAAAATCTGACATAGAAGATGAAAGAATTGTACCTAAAAACTACAAGATGGGGGCCAGCACTGTGGCACAGTAGGTTGATACTCCACCTGTGGCGCCAGCGTCCCATATGGGCACCGGTTCTAGTCCCAGCTGCCCCTCTTCCAATCCAGCTCTCTGCTATGGCCTGGGAAAGCAATAGAAGATGACTCAAGTGCTTGGGCCCCTGCACCCGTGTGGGTGACCTGGCTCCTGGCTTTGGATCGGCACTGCTCTGGCGGTTGTGGCCATCTGGAGAGTGAACCAACAGAAGGAAGACCTTTCTCTCTCTCCCTCGCATTGTCTGTAACTCTACCTCTCAAATAAATAAAATCTTAAAAAAAAAAAAAAAACAACTACAGGACATTTCTGAGAAAAAATGAAGAAGACATGAATAAATGTCCTGGAACAAAGTGCCTCACTGCTCACTACTGGGACATAACAGAATCTCAAAGCACAACTATTGAAAGAACAATGCATACTCTAGGGAGCACCGAGGAGAGGGGGTTCCTGCACTTGGAGCTCTCATCACGTGATGGAGAACACAAAGCAGGGCAAAGGTCAAAGAGTGTGTTGGATGCCAGGTCAAAGGCACAGGTGGTCAGACCCCTGTGGGTGCCACGCCCCCAACTCAGACGGTATGGCCAGTGCTGATGGCCATCCCAGAAATCTCTAAGACAGAATCCTGAAGTGTACAAGTTAGTCACGCAGCAAGGAGAACTGGAACAAGCAGAGGAGCAAAGCCCCAGTGATTACTTATGGAGCTGTAAATAATCTGGTGCAGAGATCAGCTGGAGCCCAGTCTTAGGGGTCTTGTATAACCTGCTGAGTCTGGGAAGCAACACGTGCATTTAAACAGGGGAGTGGCATGCATGGTCAGGCTTGCCTTCTAGACATTTCTCTCTGGCAAAGTAAGGAGAAATTACAGAGGGCGTGACTCACTCCCAGGATGTTCACTGCTCTTTGTGTACATTAGAAGCGGGGAGTAGTCCTTGTCCACCCTCAACCACAGGAGTAGGCAGCTGGTCCAGAGCTGGACCTCGCTGTGACAGAGAACAGCCCACAGACCAGCTCCTGCGTTGTCCTTGTAGTGGGCAGGCACATCTCCAGCAGGTGCGCTGCACTATTTTTAAGCTGAGGATCTGCCTCTAATTCTCGGGAGTTGGGAAAAACCACATTTGTCATCTTTCGTCAAAACCACCTACTTGAAGCCTGCATCTCTGCAATGCCTAGGAGAAGCCGGGGACATCTACGCCATGTTTCTGTTCTCATTCATATTTCTCGGCTCTCTTAGAGGGAAGTTGTGCAGGGCTACACGACCATCAGAGACTCAGAGAGCAGATGGGATCCCACAGCACTGAGGCCGTCCCAAGCAAGACCTTTCCCCTTAGGGCACAGGAGGCGGAAGCGGGATGCGTGGACCCCAGGTTCTCCTTCCTCTACACAAGACACATTGTGGGGTCTTCTCAAAGTGAGAAAGTCTATTTGGGTCCAGATGTCTCAATCTTATTATCGTTATCACCTTTCAGAGGATGTGCAGTTGTCCTGAAGGCACAGGCAGTGCGCTTCAGGTAGGAGGGAGCCATGGGTGAGCAGACGGCGTCTTGCAGCACCCGCAAGCATAAGTCACCCTGCAGGACCGAGGAGAGCGCCCACAAGAGCCAGCTACGGGCCTGGCTGTCTCTGTACCCACAGCGGGGGCTCTGTTCCGGAGCTACCACCTGGCAGTGTGCCCCATGGAAGCCAATTCTACGGCCATGATCTTGGCTCTGCAGGTGCCTAGTCCACTCTTGTGCTCCTGAAGACCCCAAATGTCAGGGGACGCCTTTGCTGACCTTTGGCTGATGACAGGGCCTGGTGGTGACATTTGCATCGAGGCACGGCGGGACCAGTGACTCCCAGAGAGCTTGGCCAGCTCTGGGGTGGGGAGAAACAGAAACTGATACACGGGATTTCCCTGCTCTTCTGGGTGGACCTCGATGGGCTTTTTATTTTTACTCCCTCTTCTAGGACTTCAGGCAGCACTGCTCCTGAAGCAATAGGAACAAGCATCCTGTCTCGCTCCAGCAGACGCTGCGTCTCAGCACTGGGAGGTGTCTGTCCCACTTCCAGAGAAGCACTTCCTACGAGTAACAGCCACTGGGGTATGGGCAGTAGCCCACCTAGCCAAGCCCGCAGACCCCACAAGTCTGCTGAACTGCAGAAAACACTGAGGTCTCCCCCCTACCACTGACCAGAACATTTCAGAAATTCAGCAAGTCATGCATTTAAAGTCTTGGAAGATTAAACAGGAGAGGAGAGTTGGGGTAGTAGAAGCCAATTTAATCATCATCACCTGGGATGAATTTGTAGGACAGTGCATGAGAGCGCTGTGTTGAGATAAAAGACTTTCAAGTTCAGTAAATATCTACCAGCTGTATGCAGGGTATGCAAGAGGTCTAAATAATTGGGAGTGTGTGTGTGTATGTGTGTGTGTATAACTCAAGTTCAAAAGGCAAAATCATAATTCTAGTTAAAAAAAAAAAAGAGAGGAAAAGAAAAAACACCACTGTGCTTACAGATGCAAGATGTGGGTTTGAGTCCTGGCCCTACTTCTCAACTTTTTATTTTTTAATTATGATTTGAAAGGCAGAGTTACAGAAAGAGAGGGAGAGGAAGAGATAGAGACATTCTCCATCTGCTGGTTCACTCCCCAAACGTCCAAAGCAGCCAGGGCTGGGGCTGGGCCAGGCCAAACCCTGGAGCCAAGAACTCTACCCTGGTCTCCCACTTAGGCCATCTTCTACTGCTTTCCCAGACATATTAGTAGAGAACTGGATCAGAAATAGAGCTGGGACTTGAATTGGCACTCAAGGGATTCTGGCATTGCATGGTGCAGTTTAACCCATGGTGCCACTATGCTGGCCCAATCCTACTTCTTTCTTTTTTGTTTTTCTTTTTTAAAGATTTATTTATTTGAAAGGCAAGGTCACAGAGAGACAGAACGAGAGAGAGAGAGAGAGGGAGATCCTTCATCCGCTGGTTCAATTCCCAAATGACTACAATGGCTGAGGCTGATCCAGGCCAAAGCGAGGGGCCAGGAACGTCTTCTGGGTCTCCCACATGGGTGCAAGGGACCAAGCACTTAGGCCGTCTTCTGCTGTTTTCCCAGGTACATCAGCAGGAAGCTGGATTGGAAGTGGAGCAGCCTGGGCACACACTGGTGCCCACAGTGGATGTCACTGTTAAAGGCAGTGGCTTAGCCTGCTATGCCACATCACCAGCACCCAGCCCTGCTTCTTATTAGCTGTTTCCTTGAGTTTCCTCACCTGTAGAAGGGTGATCACAGCTCTTCCCAGCATCACAGGGTTTGGGGAGGTTTAAAAGAGAAAAGGCAGGTGACAAGACATTGTCAAAAGGAGAGTGGTGCAATATAAGGGTGAACCCCAGGATAAACTACAGACTTCAAGTGGGGAGGACGATCAGCGCAGGTCCATCACTTACAACAAATGCACCCCTCTGGTGCTAACGGTCACATTGGTCTGGGGGAGAAGGTCATACAAAGGGACTTCCCACAGTCTCTGTCATACACCTAAAACAACTCTAAAAAATGAAGTCAACTTGAAAGGTAAAAAGAAAAATGCATTTAATCATTGAATAAAATTACAATCATTAAAAAGATAAGAAAGGAAAATGCAAAGCCAATGTAGAAGTGATTTAATTGAGTGGATATCAAAGTAGAAAGGCACAAGCACAGTGATAGAAGAGTTCTAAGAACAAATCACTGGGGGCCCATAAGGGGAACCAGGAGAGGAAGATTGAATACACATTTTCCAGTGAACTTGGCCTGGTCTGCAGAATGGGTGTCAAGAACTCCATGCGGTACAAATTGGGGTAAATCAGTGAAAAGAACAGCTGTTTGGGGGGCCAGTGTTGCAGCGTGAGGTTCAAGTCCTGTGCTCTGCTTCTGATCCAGCTCCCTGCTAATGCACCTGGAAAGGCAGTGGAAGATGGCCTGAGTACTTGGGCCCCTGCCTCCCATGTGAGAGACCTGGATGGAGTTCCCAGCTCCTGGCTGCACCCCAACCCAAGCCTGACTGTTACCGATGTTTTGGGGAATAAGCCAGGGGATGGAAGATCTCTCTCTCATCTCTGTGTCTCCTTCTCTATCCCTCTGCCTGTTAACTAACTAACTAAATACATCTCACAAAGAGCATCAGTCTTCACATACTGTGCCTCCCTTTCCTGAAACCAGAGGTCAAAAGGGGCAGCCCCAAGATCAAAGCAAGCAAGCTCAGGTTCCATCCCCTGAACCTGTCCATCTGCATCTCTATTTCTTCCTGTATTGGTACGTGGGACCGAGGCCGCAGTAACAAAGTCCATCGCCAGCGCGCGGAAAACAACAGACACGGGCTCTCACAGTTGCGGAGGCTGAGTGTTCAGAATCAAGGTGCTGGCAGGGCCATGGTCCCTGCAAAGCTTCATGGGGAGGATCCTTCCCTACCTCTGCCAGCGCCTAGTGGCCCTGAGAGATCCTCAGCTAGTACATGTCGCGGGGCAGCCTGCCTCTTCGTCCACACAGCCGTCTGCCCCGAGCCTGTCTCCATGCGGCATTCTTTCCCCTGTGTGTGTGTCTGTGTCCCAACACCCCTCTCCTTATGAGGACACCAGGCCTCACAGTGTGAGCTGTAATTATGCCTTTAAAGACACTATCTTCAAAGAAGATCACTGCCATTGGTAGTTGGGGGACATGGCTCAACCCCTAATAGCAGGTTAGCATGGCCATCCCTTGCCTCAACCCCAAACGCTAGAGAAGAAAACCCTGGGTTTAGAGGCCTGAGACCTGGATCTGGATCCCAGTTCTGTGTCTCACTAGCTGCCTGGTGTTGGACAGGTTACCGCAACTCTCTGAGAACTAGATTTATGCTTAAATAATGGGGGTCATAACCCCTACCAGGTCTTCCACCCAGGATTATTGTCAAGATTCCATGAGATGATGTCAGTGGGTTGCTTTGCAAACTCTAAAGCTCCAGACAAACATTCACACACAGTCAGTTCTTTCACCAAAGGCCCAGCTTCTACTGCCCCTCACTACACACAAAGGGCAAGTCCCCTCCGTACTCTGGTTATAGCTCATCACAGCACATACCTGCCCACACAGGAAGCCAGACCCTTCAGGTATTTCTGGGGGCTCCCCTGTGTATCTGAGCGTTGGGCTGCCCCTCTCCATGCAAAATGGCTATGTTCCCAGCTGCTGGCAGTCAGGAGGTGCCACTGTGCTGGCACGGTGGGACCACCCACTCTGAACTTGAGAAAGGGACACATGCTCTCCTCCTTTCACTCAGATCCACAGCATTCTCCCTCCACACCCAGCTGGAACTTGGCTACAACTTTTATATATTAATTATTTTTAAAGATTTAATTTTTTTGACAGGCAGAGTTAGACAGAGAGAGAGAGAGAGACAGAGAGAAAGGTCTTCCTTTGCCGTTGGTTCACCCCCCAATGGCCACTGCAGCCGGCACGCTGCGGCCGATGCACCACGCTGATCCATAGCCAGGAGCCAGGTGTTTTTCCTGGTCTCCCATGGGGTGCAGGGCCCAAGCACTTGGGCCATCTTCCACTGCACTCCCAGGCCAGAGCAGAGAGCTGGACTGGAAGAGGGGCAACCGGGACAGAATCCGGCGTCCCAACCAGGACTAGAACTTGGGGTGCCGGCGCCGCAGGTGGAGGATTAGCCTATTGAGCCACAGCGCCAGCCTATTTTATTTATTTCAAATGCAGAGTGACAAAGCAAGAGAGAGAGCAGAGAGAGAAAAGATTTTTCATTTGCTGGCTCTCTCCCCAAATAGCTGTGATAGTTGGAGCTGTACCAGGCAGAAGCCAGGAGCCAGGATTTCCATCTAGGACTCCCACAAGGGTAGCAAGGGCCCAAATACTTGGGCCACCTTCTGCTTTCTTTCCAGGCACATTAGCAGGGGGCTGGATCGGAAGTAGAGCAGCTGGGACTCGAACCTGCACTCCAATATGAGATGCTGGAGTTGCAGACAGCTGCTTAAAGTATTGTGTCACAATTCTGGCCCCTGGTGTTAGTCAACTGGCAGGTGCAGTCTCTTATCTGTGGTGCGATCTACACTCTGTGCCCCGGTTCCTGCCGCCATTACTGACATTCTATGCCCTGGTACCAGCTGCCATTACTGAAAGCCAGGTAGCCACATGGCCCAAATTACCTGTGCCTAGCTCCACCCCCATCCTAATGGGATTGGCTGCTCCTGCTTCCCTGCCCGCCCTCAGGCAAAGTTTTAAAAGGGCCTGTTCCTGAACACGTGTTCTCTCTCGGTCCTACTCTCCTGCGCTCTCTTGGTCTTGGCCCTTCTCACCTGCTTTCTCTCGGCTCCTCTCTCCAGCCTTCTCCTCTGGTCTCTTGGCTCTTGGTTCTTCCCTTCTGCTCTCTGCTCTATCTTCTCTCCTTGCTAGCTCCTCTCCTCTCTGTCTCTCTCTTACAGTCTCCCCCTTTTTGCCTTCGCTGCCCCTTCACTCCGGTTTGTAGGGTGTTCCCCAATAAACCCTTTCCTTTACTCCAGTGTCCGGTGTGCTTTGCAGTGGCTAACATTAAGATATAACACCTGGGCTACAACTTCTAATGGGGTCATGCTGGTGTTTGAGGAGAGAAGCCCAAAGCAGAGGGTGACCTAGAGCCACTCGGGCAGTTGCTCAGGGTCAGACTCCCAGCTCATCTCCTTGGAACAGGGGCCAGCCCAGGCCGACCCTAAGCAGGCTCTGAGCATATGGTTCAGAGAGAGGACCCCACAGCGGGCTCTGAGCGTACCTGTGCCCATGGTTCAGAGAGAGGACCCCACAGCAGGCTCTGAGCATACCTGTGCCCATGGTTCAAAGAGAGGACCCCACAGCGGGCTCTGAGCATACCTGTGCCCGTGGTTCAGAGAGAGGACCCCACAGCGGGCTCTGAGTGTACCTGTGCCCATGGTTCAGGAGTCTCTCCCCTGCAGGTGTTCCTCTTTGGTTCTCATTTCTTTCCTTTGTTTTTTGTGTTTTGCTTTTTTTATTTATATAAAGAGAACTTTATATCAATAAGGAGAACTTGTCTTTCAGAGGCTGACATTTCTTGACTCAGGACTGCTACTTCCCAGAAGGATTAACAATGGGCAGATCTGCTACATTCAAGGAAGTCCCTATCCTTTGCCTATAAACTTGGAGCATTGCTTCCTTCCCCCAGGCCATGTAATTTTATCTGAAGTCTAAAGGTTGCAAGTTAGGCACAGAGACACATTTCATTTGGGTCATGCATTTTCCAAGACAATATGAATCATTACCAGTATTTTAGCTGAGATGTTTTGCATTAAAAAGTCAAGATTTGGGGGCCAATGCTGTAGCACAGCAGGGAAAGCTGCCATTTGCGGCACCAGCATCCATATGGGCTCAGTTCAAGTCCCAGCTGCTCCACTTCCAACCCAGCTCCCTGCTAATGCTCCTGAGAAAGCTGTGGAGAATGATCCAAGTGCTTGGGACTCTGTCTCCTATGTGGGTGACCCGGAAGAAGCTCCTGGCTCCTGGTTTTGGATTGGCCCAGCTCCAGCTGTTGCAGCCATTTGGAGAGTGAACCAGCAGATGTAAGATCTCTCTCATATATATATATATATATATATATATATATATATTATATAATATATATAAGCACTTGGGTCCTTGCACCCACGTGGGAGACCTGGAGGATGCCGTCTGGCTCCTGGCTTTGGATCAGCTGAGCTCTGGCCATTGTGGCCAACCAGCAGATGGAAGACCTCACTCCCTGTCTCTCTCACTGTCTGTAACTCCACCTCTCAAATAAATAAATAAAAATCTTTCTGGGTTATAATACCCTGTTTATGCAGGGACAGTATTTGCAATGAATCCACACATTTTGAACACCTCTTACTTCAATGAAAATCACTTCTAAACTTTATTATGCTAAAATAACAAAGCTGTCCGTGTTTATGAGGGGGTGGGGGAGGGAGGGGCCGATAAAGAGAAAGGTAGTGCTTCTCACTACCTCTAGGGCAGGACTTCCTACTGGTCTTTCAAATCCAAAAAAAAAAAAAAAAAAAAATCCAGCACTTGGGTATGAGTGTGTGTTCCTTCCTCAGTAGATCTTCCAAGTTAGCTGGGTGTCTCTGGGTGTTGATTTGAATTAGCTTTTCAATACACAATGAAATGCCTGAGGCAACCAATTTTACCAAGAGAAAAGGCTTACTTAGTTCAGTTGTGGAGGTTCAAGTCCAAGATCAGGTGGCCCCAGTGACTTGGCCTCCATGAGGGCAGTGGATGGCCATGAGAGAATGTGTAGAAGCAGGATCACATGGTGAGCCAGAGAGCAGAGAGAGAGAGAGAGAGAGAGAGAGAGAACAAATTCTGGCTTTTAAAGTAAGCTTCTCGTGAGAACTGCCTTTAGGGAACC
This sequence comes from Oryctolagus cuniculus, assembly GCF_964237555.1. NCBI lineage: Eukaryota > Metazoa > Chordata > Mammalia > Lagomorpha > Leporidae > Oryctolagus > Oryctolagus cuniculus. The sequence continues at coordinate 93,802,086 of NC_091432.1, forward strand.
CCCCAGTGACCTAAGGACTTGCCACCAGGCCCCATGTCCTCAATGCTTCATAGCCTCCCCACAGTGCCACCCCAGGGACCATGCCTCTAACACAGTAACCTCTTGGGTGGGTGGGTGGGGTGGTTAACATTCAAATTTCTAAACCAAAACACAACAAAAAATCCAGAGAAAGGTACCTTTGCTGAAAAAGTTTATAAGTTAATTGCAGGCAATATAACATTTTCATTACAACTTTGAGTCAGACTGGGAACTTGGGCCTACCATAGGGTTCTGGGTTTAAGTAAGGCCTCTCTGGGGGCTGGTGTTGTGGCACAGCAGGTAAAGCCATCACTTCAGATGCTGGCATCTCACACTAGAGAGCTGGTTCAAGTCCCAGGCTGCCCTGCTATGGATCCAGCTCCCTGCCAATGTGCTTGGGAAGACAGCAGAAGATAGCCCAAGTGCTTGGGCCCCTGCATCCCATATGAGAGGCCTGGATGGAGTTCCAGGGTCCTGGCTTCAGTGTGGCCCAACCCTGGCCATTTGACCACATGAGCAGTTGACCAGTGGATGGAAGATATTCTCTCTCTCTCTCTGTCACTCTTCCAAATACATAAATCCCTTCTGTTTTTTGCTTTTTTATTTTTATGTACATCTTTAAATTTTTAATCAGTTTTTTTAAAGATTTATTTATTTGAAAGGTAGAGTTACAGACAGAAGAAGAGAGAGACACAAAGGTCTTCCATCTGCTGGTTCACTCCCCAAATGGCCAGAGCTGAGCCAATATGATGCCAGGAGCCAGGGTCTTCTTCTGGGTCTCCCACATGGGTGCAGGGGCCCAAGCACTTGGGCCATCTTCTACTGCTTTCCCAGGCCATAAGCAGAGAGCTGGATCAGAAAAGGAGCAGCCAGGACATGAACAAGTGCCTAAATGGGATGCTGGTGCCACAGATGGAGGCTTAGCCTACAAGGCCACAGTGCCAGACCCTAACTAGTTTTTAACAGATTCAAGATGATTTGTAGATACAAATCTAAGAACGTAATGATATTTCCTTCCTCCCTCCCTCCCCCTCTCTTCCTCCCACCATCATTCCTTCTCCCTTTCTTTCTTTTTTTAGTTTTTGAGGTAACAGATTTTAAATTTATATTATAGTACAGAGTTGTTTTTTTTTAAAGAAAGGAAGGAGGGAGGGAGGGAGAAAGAGGAAGAGAGGAAGGAAGGAAGGAAGGAAGGGAGAGAACGGAAAGAAAGAAAAAGAAAGGGAGAAAGGAAGGAAGAAAGAAAGAGAGAGAGAGAGAGAAAAAAAGAAATACAGGAAGGAAGAAAGAAAGAAAAAGTCAAAAAGTCCGTCCTCACTCTTGGTTGTTACAGCCCACCGCTGTAAGGGGTTTTCTTGTCTGTGACTTGCACCAATCATTAACCAACCAGGTGACAGCAAGCAGGGGTGGAGCTCAGTTCCTTCCCAGGCTCCTAACTGGAAGCTCGCTGTTTTACCCTGTTTTAACAGAATTCCACAGACTGAGTAACTGATAGAGCAGCAGTTTCTGGATGCCCTGGTGGCGAAGGTTGGGAAGTCCAGTGTGAAGATGCCAGCACTGGGTACAGGCTTGCTGCGTCCTAACGTCACAGATGGCATCACATGGTGAGACAGAGCCAACTCTAGCTCTGCTCAACACTCTGTCTCTAGCTCAAGGCTCCCCCCTAGTTCCCGTAAAGCCACTGACCTTGTCATGGGGATCCCACTCTCTTGACCTCATCCAATCTTAATTGCTTCCCAAAGGCACCCCACCTTCTGATTCCACTACCATATGAATGTGTGGATTAGGTTAGCAATGTATGAATTTGGGGGAACCCATTCAGAGTACTAAGGAATATCTTTACCAGGAGCAATCAACCCCATCTCCAGTGTTTTCTCTGCATAACTTTGAAATGAGCCGATGTCTTCCTGATTTGCCATGAAAGACACACATTATCAGTCTTTTAATACCAACCAAGACACCACATAGGTGGGGGATGGTTCACTTTGACCAACTTAAATAGGTCACTGTGAGCACTGTTCTGGGCTAGGCCTCTGTCCTGAGCTCTGTCTTCAGCTTCCTGGAACCCTGCTAACCCAGACTTGCAGGAATCCTGCTGCCCTTGAGATCTAATCACTCTGCACCACCTTCAGCAAGAATCCTGTTAAGTCAGTTCAGCAGGACTCTCCCTCCACTAGATCATGTTCTTGTTAATGTCTACTCAATCATTTTCAACTCACTCATGTGGGTTATAATGTGAAGGCAAGACCCAGCCTTTCGCCTGTCTCCCTTAGCACAAGGTGTTCTTGTCTGTACTTCATCAAAAGGAATCCACTGACTTGCGGGAGTGATCCAGCTGTCCTGACGGTTCAAATTACCAGACTCAAGTCATTTGCTTGTCTAATAGATGAAAACCTTGATGACCAGTACTGGCTAGAGGGGTCTGTTTAGGGGAATTCCTGTCCAGGCAGGGAAACTCCAGGTCTGAAGCAGAAGGTAACCACCACTAACATGTAACTCTCCCCTACCTGTGCACCAACTGCAGCCCACCTGGCCATAAAAAAGTTGCTAAAGAGTACGGCATTGCTGACCCATCAAAGGAAGGTCGCGAACACTACTGATCAACTAGGAACTTGGACGTGAGTCTATCATGCACATCGGAGCATCAACTTCAATCTATAAGAACCTTCACCCCTAACTCCTCTGGGAGCCCAGGATTCAAACAATAGCTGCTGGCTCTTGCTCTGCTTGTTGCAATAAACACCTACTTTCCTCCACCACCCCAGTGTTGGTGATTGGCTCTCTGTGCATCAGGCAAGCGGACCCCGGTTCGAGGGTTCTGCAGCAACATCTCCAACTAGTTTGGGTGTTTTTCAGCAACACTGAGACCCCCTTGTCCCCACTCTGCTCCTGACTTCAGCCTGGCCCAGCCCTGGCTGTTTTGGGCATTTGGGAAGTGAAGTGGTGGATGGAAGAGATTCTCTGTCTCTCCGCCAGTTGAACTTTCAACTAGATGAAAACAAATAACTTTTTAAAAAGGAATTGCCAATGACTGAATGAGTTCAAGGAGAATTATAATTTTTGTGACTTTCTGTTTGGGATATTGCTGATTCTTGAATGTTCTATGTTCCTTATATAAGGAGCCCCTTTCCTTCTTAAGGTAACTACAATATGTAACAATTTAGTAGATCATATTTTTACCAACAAAAATGAAACATCCATCTTTTTTCTCCCTGTCAAATCTTTCTGGAATTGAGTATTCTCATTTTCATGGCCTTACAATTATTTACATGATCTCAGTAAGAATCAGTCTTTCTTGTAGCAGGATGTAATTGGCAAAACTGATCCTACAACCAAGGCTTGGTCTGGAATGTCATATGGGAGAAGGATGCGTGAAATCAGATATGAGCACTTCGTCTTAAACACCTAATGTTGACTCTATGGAGCCAGTGCTTAGGAAATCCTCCTAGGGAAAGTAGCCTCTTATCTGGTGTCTTGGGCTCATTCCTATAAATTCCCAGCTGTCCTGCTGTATTCAGATTTGAGCCCACCTAGTCTCTTCTATGGTTATAGTTTCGACAGCCATTGCAGTGATACTGAATAAAGTCTTCCTTACCATTTTAATTATTGTCAGAATAATGCCTTCCACGTACATCCAAAATGGACTGGATTCTCCCCCCTGCTGGAAATAAACAAACAAACAAATCAAGATGTATTCAGGACAACTCTTGGGGACCAGCATTATGTGGAACTGTGGGTTAAGTCATGGGCTGTCACACTGGCACCCCATACCAGATCACAGGTTTGAGCCCCAGTTACTCTGCTTCTTATCTAACTACCTGCTAAGTCATCTGGGAAAGCAGAGGATGGCTCAAGTACTTGGGCCCCTACCACCCACATGGAAGATCTAGACGGAGTCCTTGGCTCTTGGCATTAGCATAGACCAGCCCCAGCTGATGTGGCATTTGGGGAGTGACCCAGTGGATAGAAGATCGATCTCTCTCTCTCTCTTTCTCTCTCTCTCTCTCTCTTTCTGACTGTTAAGTAAACAAATAACAATTCTAATGATACTAGACATCAGTCAATGAAGGACAATTATGCTTGAGAGATAGGAAACAACTGATAAGATACCAATGATCATGGCCCCACTTCACTTTACCCAGAGAGCTTTGAGGCTAAGGCATAGAAAGGGGTACCCAAGTGGCCTTCCTGAGCTGAGGAAACAGAGCTAAAAGCTGGGTAAACCGAAACAAGGAGAACTCACAGAGAAGCTACCGAAGAGATTTGCACACACACACAGTTCTAGACTTCTGCAGAGGGAGCCTACCACGTACTCTGAGTATTGATTTGGGCATGCATAAGAAAAAACTACCCAAAGCCAAAGAATTACCTGAAAGGACTGGGAGGAACAATGTCTGATACACACAGCTAGAAATGGCACCTGTTTGTACCAGCCAGGTTTAAGACACAATGATTCATGATGCAATGAACAGAGTACACAGAAAGTCTGTACTCAGCTGCGTGGAATAGTCAGGCCCAGACTGAGTCTGCTCTAGTCTCACATAACAACTTATAAAAGAAAGACTTTTAGATTGTTAAGACTTTACGTTTTCAACTGCTTGCTTCTAAGCAATTTCACTGGATCCCAGAACAAAGTTCAAGAATATTTACAGGATTTCAAAATCATCAAGAATCCAGTAAGTTAAAATTCACAACAGCATGAGCTAGACAATTACTAATCATAAAAAGACACAGGCCAATGGGCCACAATGAGAGTTAGAATCAACTAACTCACTCTCATCTGGAACTGACACAGATGATAGAATAAATAGAAAATGAGGTGAAAAGAGTTATTGTAGTGAATTCCATGTTAAAAAAGTAAAATAGAGGGCTGGCGCTGTGGCGCAGTGGATTAAAGCCACTGTGCAGTATTAGCATTCCATATGGGCGCCGGTTCAAGTCCCGGCTGCTCCACTTCCGATCCAGCTCTCTGATATGGCCTGGGAGAGCAGTACAAGATGGCCCAAGTCCTTGGGCCCCCACACCCATGTGGGAAACCCGGAAGAAGCTCCTGGCTCCTGGCTTCGGATCAGCTTATCTCTGGCTATGGCGGTCATCTGGGAGTAAACCAGCAGATGGAAGATCTCTCTCTTGCACTGCCTATGCCTCTCTGTAACTCTGCCTTTCAAATAATAAATAAAATAAATCTTAAAAAAAAAAGAGTGAAATAGAAACATGAGAGACGCAGAAGAGAACAATCTAGAGAAGAAAACAGCAATATTAAGATAAACACACACTGTATAGGATTACTTGAAGATTTTTACAGAATAAAGTATACTTGAAAAGTATACTTGAAAGTGGAGCAAAATATATTATCCAAAAGGAAAGACCAAGGGAAAAAAAGATTTAAAAAGTGAACAGAATCAGATAACTTTGGGAAAATTTCAAGGAGCTTAATACACATGTAATTAGGATCCCTGAAAGAGAAGAGAGGGTGGGTAGCATGGAAAAAATATTTAGACAGATAAGTGTGGTGGAATGAGAAAGCCATGCCAAGATGGCCGCTGGCAAGTGAGCGTCAGTTACTCAGGAATGGCTTTGAATCCCACCTGGCAACGGAGTCTGCCTGGCAACAGGCTGTGATTGGATGGCTTTGGATACTGCCTGGCAACAGGTTGTGATTGGTTAGGGCATAAACCGCCCCTTGACTGGATTGGCTGTCTTGGCTATATATCAGTTGTACCAACTGAAATAAATGAGTCTATGGTCTGCTCCCCTCAGGCCTGCTTTCACCCAACTCCCGAGTCTGTGTGGTGACTCCTCGTCTCTTGCTCCCACCACACTCTTCCTCTCAGAATGAATCCTCTCAGAAAGAAATCAACATCAACAGATAAGGGCCACAAATTTCCAAATTTAGTGAAAACCATAAACTCATAGACCCATGAAGTTAAGAAAAAAAAAAAAACAAGCATAAGAAACACAAAGAAAACTGTAGCAATGCACACCATAATCAAATGTATGAAGACCAGTAATAAAAAGAAAATCTTAAAGTCATCAGAAAAATAGATATGAACAGGGGATCAAAAATCAGGATGATCCCAGATTTCTTATCAGAAATATCAAAGGATAGTGTGGAAATATGCAAAGGATAGTGTCTTCTGGCTTCAGCCTGGTCCAGCCCTGGCTGCTGTGAGCATTTTTGGGAATGAACCAGCAGATGGAAGATCCCAATCTTTCTCTCTTTCTGTCACCCTGCATTTCAAAAAACAAGCAAACAAATTTTAAAAAAAGAAAAACCTCTATACAAAAATAAAAAATATATTTAAAAAAAAATTCGAGTTGGTATGATACGGAAGTCATTTCTACTTTAATACTTTAACCCATACAAGGAAAGCAATTTGAAATATACTGATGTTGTTGGGGCAGATTGTGGTGCAGGGAGTTAAGTCACTGTTTGTGACACCGCATCCCATATCAGAGTGTCTGATTAGAGTGTTGGCTGCTCTGTACCTCCCACCCAGCTCCTTGCTAGTGCACCCCAGAGGCAGCAGTTGGAGGCCCAACTTCTTGGGCCCCTGCCACCCATGTGGAAGACCTAGATGGAGTTCCTTGCTCCTGACTTTGGCCTGACCAAGCCCTGGCTATTGCGGGCATTTGGGGAGTGAACCAGCCAATAGAAGATATCTCTTTCTTTTTCTGTGTCTCTTCCTCTCTGTCACTCTGCCTTTCCAGTAAGTAAATTATTAAAAAAAAAAAAAAGAGAGAGAGAGAAAGTGATATTGACTAATCTGCTTTTTGTACTTTGTCATTTCCTTGTTCCTGTTCAAATTACCTTACAAAACCCCACTGTTCTACCACTCCCAATTGCGTTCCCTTCCATTTCACAGACTGGATGCTACCAGATTCATGATAAAAACCAACTTAATCTTTTTTTTTTTTTTTTTTTGACAGGCAGAGTGGACAGTGAGAGAGAGAGAGAGACAGAGAGAAAGGTCTTCCTTTGCCCCAACTTGATCTTTAAAGCTCTTGAAAACTTATCTTTAGATACCTCTAAAAAAATATGTACCAGTGCCCTTAAAATATCTGGTTCTTCTCACAGTTGCAATGGAAATTCTCATACCTAACTTCCAGGATTATTAAATTTCGTGTTTAGTTCATCTGTGTGTATGGGTCAGCACCCAGTGAGAAAACCTGAAACTAAGAACTGCAAGTAGCGGGAAGTTAACATAGGAGACTGGCTTCGATGCCTCCGAAAGGCTGGAGGAGACTAACCGAGGAAGCTGAGGTCACTTACAGATGAATAACTGCAGGAGGCCACTATCACCCTAATGAACGGAAAAAAACAAAAACAAAAACGCAGAACCGGTGCTATCCAGACCCAGCGCTGGCTCTCTTGCTGAGGCTGCTGGGGTCCCCACTGCCCCACCGCTCTTGCTGGGAATTTTTCAGGAAGCCAGGAAGGGAAACTCCCACCAGGAAGTGCCCGTCACTCCTGCTGCGGCTCTGGGGACCAGGAATGCCGCGCTGTCCAGACTGCCGGAACCCTTGCGGCTGCCTCCCAGCTATTGACATTCTAACCCCTGGGCAGAAATCCACATTCACCCGCGCCCACCGCCACTGCCTAAGACTTCACCAGAAGAGGAACGGAAATAAAATAGGCTTCTGCTTTCTAGACTCCCACCGCCGTCTGTCCCTGGTAGAACCCAATCGGCAGCCAGCCCGCTGGGGAGTCTGGGAAATGTAGTTTTCAGGCTTTCCGGACCCCTTTTAAACCGGCAGGGAGACTGCGAATGGAGTTGAGTGCCAATTGACAAGTAGCTGGCCCGCTGTGGGACTTCCACACAGATGCCTCACATACCACCGAGAACAGCAGCTCTGTGCTCGAACCACCCACCCAGTCCTGGCTTCCTTAGAACCTTCCTCCCATCTTCCTTAGAACCAGGACACCTCCATTCTCTACATCCCTTCTCGCACGGCGGCGTCCCTCTGGCTTTTCATCCTCAGCTCACTTTTCTCTCCCTCTGGTCCTTGGTCTCTGCCCTAATCTCAGAGCTTTCAAGAGAGGAGCTCTGTTTCCAAGGTCTCCACTATCATCCTGGAGTCAGCGACCACACAGCGGCACCTCCAACACTTACTGAGCTCTACGCCTATTAGATCCCTGGTCTTGGCTTCACAGGCTGTCATCACAAACTCAATAGGTTCTCCACTAAGGGGAGCACCATCCCCCGACCCTCCCTCTCTGAGGCTTGAAACCCCGGGGCCTCCTGTTTCATCCACTCTCATCTTCATCCTCCGTATCCTGTTCCATGCTCTGGGAAAACGTCTCCTCCCCTCTACTCCAACGGCCACCATCTTTGTCCACACTTTGAACTGCAGTCTCCCTCCCCTCCATTCTTTCCTGTTGCTGCAAGAAAGACCTCCTTGACATAGCAACCCCACGGTTCTCCAAATTTGCTCCAAGGAGCTCAACTGCACCTCATTCCACAGAATCATCCGCGGAGGCTACTACGCCCACCAGTTTTCCACCTGCGCTCTGAGCAGTGTCCTCACGAGCAGAAGGAAGGAACCAGCACGGGCAGGATAAGCCCAGTAACCCATGTCACCCAGAGCAGCTCTAATTTTAATCTGTATTTCAAGCGTGTCCCCAGAGTATGTTTTCCTCTAATTAAGGTCTAAAAATGGCAGACCGCTTTCAAGCCATGAAGGGATCACTCTGCTAACAGCCCTGACAGATGGTCCCACGGCCTCTCTTTGAACAGGGGCGGGGAGTGTGATGTGTTTTAATCCAGCCTATGTCACTGCCTGGGTCAATGGTTCTATTAGAAAGTCCTGCTGAACCAATATTTGCTCTTTGGTAACTTCCACCCCTCAGTCCACATTCAGAACTAATGCAGACCAGGCCTGCCCTTTGCCAGCAGACTTTAGCTGCATTTTATTTCCATCATAAGAGTGATGCTTTGATCTGGAAGCACTTCACAGCTGCAAAGCGTGTCTATTTCATCTGCAACAGCCCCTGAGGCAGGAAGTACTCATTTATAGGTGTCTTAACGACAGGTCTTTATTTCTCACTGTCTCCTCACATGGACTCCTGCTGTAAGTAAGCAGCCCCAAGAACTCTCATCTCTGGGCCCTTGTTCAGGATGCTCCAATTGCTGCAGTTTTCCCCTGTCCATCCCCAAGGCCCAGCACAGGCCCCACTGCCTCCAAAAGGCAGAGAGGCCTGGGGGAGGCCACAGAATACAGGTTCTGGAGTTGGACTGATGTGGATCCAAATTCAGCTCCATAAACAGTGCCAGCTTGGGAAAATGACTCAGCCTCTCTGTGCCCCATTTGTTCAGTGTCAAAGGGAGACAGCCTGCCCATCACAGGAAAATGATAATCACCACCAGCAACTTAGTAGGGGCTCAAAAATGGCAACTATCACCCCTTTGTCTCAGTTCCTTCCGTCCTTAATGGCCCTGGCCTTGAATGAAATCCCAGAACAATCTTTTCCATGATAATTCTTGAGACATCTGCATCCACTAAAGATGTGCAATCTAGCATTGCTCACTCCTGTGTTTTCCTGTTCTTATTTCCTTAGTGAGCCGGCTACCCCCACATACATGGGGTCTAGTTCAAGTAAAACATGGCTCACTCAGGACACACAGGATATACTCAGAAAAAGAACACCAGAGAATGCTGAGGCAGTGTTTCTGCACTTACTATCTGGCTGTGGACCCCAGGGAAACTATTTGCTGGGGAATCACACAGCTTGGAGAAAAACCATCTAAGAAATCCAAGAAAAAGTGACACTAGGCCCACACGTTCTACACATTGTTTGCTAATTAAAAGTTCACTTCAACTTAAACTGGGGACTGGGAAGAGCTTGGCTCACCAACAAGTTTTCATACCTAGTTACTATTTATAGACAGATTTTCTCAGAAGGAATCTACCAGTCTACCCAGATACATATTCCTGCCTCACTCAGAGCTTAGGTATCCTGATGCTCAAGAAAAAAAGTAATCAATAGTTCAGTGCAGATAAGGTCCTTTGGCTACACAATTCCAGATGAGCTGAGGACTTAACTTGGAAACATTCTATAGAAACATTAAATCAACACCGTGGCTCCAGCAGCCCTGAATCACAGAATTTGGGGAGTCTACTGGCTTTATCTGTGTTCTGCCGCTGTTCTGTAAGACATCTGCAAGTAGGTTTCAATTCACAGGATAGGCTGTGCTTATGTCTGATGACTCACCTGCCTTCTGCAACAGCAGCCATGTCCTTGAGAGGGACCAGTTTCAGGTATTAACTACATCTTCATTACATAAGGGCTTTATAATATACACTGCTAAGATGGAACTCTGCCCGCGTGACGGCACCCAGAGCCTCTCCCTTACTTCCCTGTGGCTATACCCCACCCAGAGCTGTACCTTCCATAACTTGCTCATTTTAGTGGCCACCTGGAAGACACTGATGGCCCTGCAGAAATCCTTTGTTTATAAGAACACTAAATATCATCAAATCGGAGGTGCCCACTTCCACATCTCTGAAACAGGATGTGCCTTATCACCAACTTAGTCAGGTTTTTACTGGAAGTAGCTTTTCTTTCTTAGATATACATAAAATACTGGTGCATATTACAACCACTGGCATCTGACAGTCAATGGAATATGATGGGCACATATCTGAGCAAAGTGTGTTGAGAGTGGACACCTGTTACTTCATTCCTAATTCTCCACTAGCTGCAATTATGTTAAATCTGCAGCCTAGTCTAACACCTCTCATTCCAACCCCACCCCACAAAAGGGGACTTCAAAAAGTTCATAAAAAACATAATTTTAAAATATTTAGTGCAAGAATTTTTTAAATCCACAATTTTTTCATAATATATATTTCCATGAACTTTTTGAAGATTACTCACACACAAATTTCAAAGATATTCTGCACCAAAGTAAACTTATTTTTAATTCCAGTCTTCATGAACTTTTGGAGAGTATCTTCTTATTTATATATATGTACATATATAATTTTTATACATCTGTTTAGTCAACAAATGCTTATACATGTATTCAGTTGTCAAATATATAGTAATTATTTGTTCTATGCCAGGCACTGAGCTATTTGCTGTGAAAATAGTAGCAAGTATGACATAGTCTTGCCTAATTTAGTCAATATATTGGTAGGAAGCTATATTTTCCCGCCTAAACAATACTTATCAAGATATAGGCTTTAGGGGTTAGCACTGTGGGATACAGCAGGTTAAGCCACTGCTTGCAATGTTGACATCCCACATTGAAGTGCTTGTTCAAGTCCTGGCTGCTCTGCTTCCAATCCAGCTTCCTGCTAATGTGCCTGGGAAAGCAGCAAAAGATGGCCCAAATCCTTGGGCCCCTGTACCCATGTGGGAGACCCGAATGGGATTCTTGGCTCCTGGCTTTGGTTTAGCCCTGACCTGGCTATTGTAGTCATTTGAGGATTGAACCAGCAGATGAAACATCTCTCTTTGTGTGTCTCTCCCTCTCTGTCATTCTGCCTTTCAAATAAATAAATGAATTTTTTTAAAAAAGGTATAGGCATTAAAAACTCCAAGCTGTGAAAAACATGATATGAATAATAATTAGATTTTTTAAGTTCTAAGAAAAAATAGTTTTTAAAAAAGGTTAATTGATTTATTTGAAAGGCAGAGAGAGAGAGAAAGAGAGAGAGAAAGAGAGACACCATCTGTTGGTTCATTCTTCAATTGGTCACAACAGCCGGGGCTGGGCCAGGCCAGTGCTGGGAGTCAGGAACTCCATCTAGGTCTCCCATGTTGGTATCAGAGGCCCAAACACTTGGCCCATCTTCCAGTGCTTTCCCAGGCGAATTAGCAGAAAGCTGGAGCAAAAGTAGAGCAGCCAGAACTTGAATTAGAGCTGATATGAGATGCTAGCATCCCAGGCAGCAGCTTAACCCACTGTGCCACAATGCCAACTCAAGGAAAAATTTAAAAGTGATATAGGGGAACCTTAAGGAAACATATCCAAAAATCACATGTGTATTTTATATGGATTTCAATTCATGGAAACAAATTATACTGAAGTTACAACATGTATGAGAAAACTAGAAGTCTGAACACTGGCTGAATATTTCAGGACATCGAATTATTATTAATTTTTTTCAGGTACAGTCATGATACTGTGATATTGTTAAAGAGCACTTGTTATATATATATATGTGTGTGTGTGTATGTTATTACATACACACATATATACAGTGAAATACGTATGGAAGAAATAATGATGTTTGGAATTTTTTCATAATGTTAAGCTGAACCTATAAGAAAGTATTTTTGTAAGTCAAAAATGGTAGAATATCTGTGAATTCATATTGGAGACTTGGAAGTAGATAAAAGTAATAATGAAAGAAAATTGGCCAGGGGTTGATTAATGTTGAAATTCGGATGCTATTCTATGGGTTAATTTTACTCATTCACTTTTTCTATGCATATGAAAAAGTTCCACGATACAAAGTTACCACAAGGGGTGGGCGTTTACGGTGAGGATGCCCACATCCCACAGGGGAGTACCTGAGTTTGATTCCCAGCTCCAGCTCCTGCCTGGGGCCAGCTTCTGGCTCAAGCAGACCCTGGGAGGCAGCAGGGAAATGGCTCAAGCAATTGGGTTCCTGGCACTCACGTGGAAGACCTCTATTGAGTTTCCGGCTGCAGCTTTGGCGCTAGCCCAGCCTTGACCTTTGCAGACATCTGGGGATATCTAGTAGATGGAAGCTCTGTCTCTTTCCCTCTGCCTCTCATAAATAAACAAACTTTTTTTTTTTGAATGTAAAACAAGATTAGGTCCTAAGTCTATGCTATATTTAAAATAAGTCAGAAACTAAAAATACTGAAAGTGAAACTGGAAGTATCACAGCTAAAATACTCTGCCAAAATTATATATTTTCCAGTGTAGAGGTTATTATCTTTGAAACTTTAATAGTTTACCTAAGTTTTTTCTTAAAATCTGACTACCTTCATAAATCTTACATTGTATCTGAAATAAATTATTCCCCATTTTTCCCAACCATTTCAATCCACAGGCTTTTAAACACTGGACTGTCAGGACAGTTTGCTTCTATTTTTCTTCAACAGGTACTCCAGATTATAAATCAGAATACTCGGCATCTTCAAACTCAGTTCTACATAACTATGTGACCCTGGGTACCACATCACTGAACTCCTGCAAGCAGAAGCCAGTGAACCAGAGTGCAATCCGCTTGGCGGTCCAAGCGTCTATAGCATCTGCTCTCTGCCGAGTAGCTGAAGCTGGTCTCCTGTTCTACATGGGGTATTTGGCTTTTTTCTCACCATTCAGCAAGGCTCACCTAATCCATGTACAAAAACCCTCAACCTATAGGAAGTTCAGACTGCACAGCCAACCAAAAAGCTCCTGTGTGTTCCCCTTCTCCCTCTTTCTCCCCTGCACCCTCTCTCTCACACAGACACAGACACAGACACAGACAAAGACAAAGACACAGACACAGACACATATCAACCTTATAGACAGCCCTGGGGAGTATGAGGTAGTCCACAGTCAGCAGGAAAACAACTACCGAGAGCCACACTACTTGAGTGTTGACCTCCCTCCTGTGACCTCAGCCTACTGGCCTGTGATGGAATACATATATATAACAGTGTATTTTAATAGAAGCACATACCATGCATCATACATTAAAATATATTTAATAGCCTGAAAATATACTTAATATCATCAGACTTATGTCTCCAGCTGGTTGGCTGGGTGCAGGGACTAAGTGGCCAGCTGGCAACAGTTGTGATGACCAGATGGAGGCCTCAGACTGTCAAGCTCAGTGTGAATTTATAACTTCATTCATAAATTTCCCAGCAAATTGGATGAAGCAGGGATACAGTTACCTATGCCTTCATGCAGGTGTGTGCCAAAGAGGAGACATGTAAAGCACAAAAACAAAAAACAAAAAACAAAAACCCATAGCAAAAGAAGAAAGATTTAAGTGTTTAGCAGAGATTGTTAACACAGTCACGACTCTGGCCTTCTCTCTGAACAACCAAAGATTACCTTGATGTGCTTAACTCTGTCTTCTTTTCCTGTCTTTGGTTTCTTTCCTGTGGCAACAACAACAACAAAAAGTAGTCTTGGGTTAATTCACGAAGGATGTACGGTGAAGCATTCCTCTAAATTGAATTCTTTCTGGAACCATCAACGAACCTTTTACTTTAACATGTACAAGGTCAAAATGTCCTACGGATCTTTTCCTGCCTTGGGTTTCTCAGAAGTCACTTTTCCAAGGGAGGCGAGGGCAGCAGGCTCACCTGCAGTAGGAATGGAGATCCACCCCTGCAGCAACCTCACAGGTGGGAACAGATACCATGGGGCACGGCGGTACCTGCTGAGTGATGGGTTTTGTAGTCAGTAGCTGTGTTTACCTTTCTTAGAAGGCCACTCTGACAAGGGCAGCATCCAGTATACTCTGAAGGCATTGTTTCCTTTCTTTATACTTTTATCCTTAACTTCTTCAATATCAGGCAAGGAGTTCATGGCGCACTGAAAAATTTGCCTTCCATGTTTTGGGATCAGGTTTATCTACTCCAGGCTGATGCTTTCCTAACAGAGCAGCCAGAGATTAAGAAAACAGAGCGGGGGAATCAGATACAGAGTGAAAGATGTCTGGAGACATAGCATTGCTGGCCAGGTAGGACAGAGAGGCCTTCTCGTTCCCAGCTATGCATACAGGGAGCAATCATCTGGGTATGCCTGGGACCACAGGAGGTCTTTGGGATGTGGGGATTTTCTTTCTAAAACCTGGACAGTTCCGGGAAGACAGGGGCAAGCTAGTGACCCTGATCTCACAAAGCAGTTCAAGGGCAAACGATCACAGCCGACAACGCAGACTCAGTGGGAACTAACACAGAAGCCCGCAAGGCTGGGGAGCCAGCGAGCAAAGATAACGCAAGTGCCTCTTTTCCACCCAAGTCTCACGTAAGGAGCAAAAAGTCTGCTGCTGTAAATAGTTCCTCACTGACTGACTAAATTTTGTAATCGATAAAACAGCCAGGCTGCTGTCATCCATAGGTTCCCTATATATGAATTCAACCAGCCATGGAGCAAAAACATTCCAGAAAAAGAAAGGGTCTGTACGGAACACTTGCACACATTTTCCTCCTTGTCATTATTCCCTGAATAATACAGTATAGCGATCATTTACATGGTATTTACATTGTACTCGGCAGTGCCGTTCAACTACAGATTCACAGCATACAGGAGGATACATGCGGGTTGCATGCAAACCCTACACCGTTCCACACCAAAGACCGGAGCATCTGCAGATTCTGGTATCCATGAGGAATGGCTGTGTGCCCCTGACTACCTTTCAGGGGAGAGGAATTCAATCCAAGTTTACAGCTCTGGAACAACGGAGTTTATATGTCCCTGCTAACAGCTGGGGACCTTGTCAGAACACCACCTGGACAGGAAATTTCAAGGACTACGACTGTATGGGACGGGAAGAATGTCACTTCAGAGTGATGCCATTTCTACCACTGCAAGCGCTAGGGATGAGACAGGGGGCTCAGAGTGACCTTCACGATGCTGCGACCAGGACAGTTTATAAGAGTAACGAAACCCACACTGAGCAGCTCCATCTTCCTCTGCAGACAACGTAGGGGGTTTTCACACCTGTATGGATCGCCCAGTTCCTGAAGAGTGGTGCATCTTTTCCACATCCCACCCGTGTCTTGCTGCATGCATCCAGGGGATCTGCAAAATCTTCTTTTCCTGGAGAAACAAACAAACAAAAAAAGTCAGCAAGGACTGCAGGCCTGGGTCCCGGCCCATGCTAGCAGAGGGTTCTACATTCTACCCAGTGAGCATCACCAAGTTTGGGGAGTGCCTACAGTCACATCTACTGTAAACTAATCTTACCTCTCCACTGGTCCCCGATGTGAACGTCAGCCCTGAGCGAGATTCAGCCTCACAGAGCCTGGCAGAACGGGAATGTTTCCCAGGCCAAAGGTGAGGATCTGGGATCCCTACATGTGTCCCAGTATTGGGGCACCTTCTCTTTCAGAAGACTACAAATAACTGGCCGACAGCTGAATCTTCAATGCTGCTTCTACCATTTAATCCCATCTTGGAGGAAGTATTAACTGCAGCTGCCCTGGCTGACTTACAAATTGGCAACTTTCCAAAAGAACACTGCTCGTGCTGCTACAGGAAGGTGAGCGCATGTGAGGCTTCTGTGACGGAGACCAAATATGTCCACCTGCTTGTGTCCAGCAGCAATAGAATACTCTGCACGAAGGAGCAGGCAGCACACAGAGAGGATGCCCATGTTCTAGGGAAAAGCCCTAAGACGGTCCTTGAAACAGATTTGCGCTCTCTTGCAGCCCTTAGAAACAACTCAAAATTGCTCAAATCAATACTGGCAAACACACAATCAGGAACTAATCCTTTAGAAACAAAATCATACTCTGAGTAGCATGTACCTGCGTGAAACCTGGTCCATCCTGCTCACTGGCCATGAGGACCAGCAGTGACTAAGGGTCTCTGGTGCATTGTACCTTTTTCAAATAAATAAATCTAAAAAAAAAAAAAAAAGAGTTACACAGAGAGAGGAGAGGCAGAGAGAGAGAGAGAGAGAGAGAGAGAGAGGTCTTCCATCTGCTGGTTCATTCCCCAATTGGCCGCAATGGCCAGAGCTGCACCTATCTGGAGCCAGGAGCCAGGAGCTTCTTCTAGGTTCCCCACGCAGGTGCTTGGGCCATCTTCTACTGCTTTCCCAGGCCATAGCAGAGAGCTGGGTCAGAAGTTGAGCAGCCAGGACTTGAACCAGCGCACATGTGGATGCTGGCTTTACCCACTATGCCACACTGCCAGCCCCTGCACTGTATCTTTGATTACATATGTCCACAAGAGGCTCAGTTTTGCTTCTTGCAATAACCTAATGAGTTAGGTATATGCATCAACATTTCCATTTTACAGCTGAGGAAACTGATAAACAGAATTAAATTGTTCAGCCAAGGAACTTGTGGTATTGTCTAACTTCAAAACCAAGGGCATGTGATCCCACATTCCAGTACCCAATCAGCCCACACAGTGTCTCCTGGATGGAGATGTGGAAGATTCCCTGTCCTGTGACACACCTGTTGTCTTGGAGTCTGGACAGTCAGGCCCAGGGAATGATGTGTAACTTAGCTCCACAGGTAGTTCTGATCTCCATGAGGGATGGAGGTCCCTGCACTACAGGCTGGGGAAGGACAGGAAATGTCTGGATTCTCCATTTGGGTCTTCCACCAGCTCTTCCCAAAGGGGCTTCCCTGAAGAACCTGTCACAGAGGCCAGGTGCTGTGGTTAAGCCACAATCTGCAGTGCCAGTGTCCCATACGGGTGCCGGTTTGAGTCCTGGATGCTCCACTTCCAATTCAGCTCCCTGCTAATGCACTTGCAAAATCAGTGGAAGATGGCCCAAGTGCTTGGGCCTCTGCCACTCACATGGGAGTCCCGGAAGAAGCTCCTGGCTCCCAGCTTCGGCCTGACCCATCCCTGGCAGTTGCAGACATTTGGGGAGTGAGCCATTCGATGGAACATCTCTCTCTCCATGTCTCACCCTCTCTCTCTCTCTTTAACTCTGTCTTTCAAATAAATAAATAAATACTTTTTTTTTTATAGGCAGAGTGGACAGTAGTGAGAGAGAGAGAGAGAGAGAGAGAGAGAGAAAGGTCTTCCTTTGCCGTTGGTTCACCCTCCAGTGGCAGCCGCGGCCAGCGCGCTGCGGCCGGTGCACCACGCTGATCCGAAGGCAGGAGCCAGCTTCTCCTGGTCTCCCATGGGGTGCAGGGCCCAAGCACTTGGGCCATCCTCCACTGCACTCCCTGGCCACAGCAGAGAGCTGGCCTGGAAGAGGGGCAACCGGGACAGAATCCGGTGCCCCGATCGGGACTAGAATCTGGTGTGTGGGCGCCGCAAAGTGGAGGATTAGCCTATTGAGCCATGGCGCCGGCCAAATAAATACATTTTTAAAGTAAAAAAGAATTCATCATAAAGCCTGAACTATAGATATTTCAGGATGTTAGTGAGTTTTCCAAAAATGGCTAAAAGGGAAAATTCCACAATAATTTTCAGTCAGTTAATAAAGAACTGAAAGTGAGAGACTTTTTCACCAACTCCTTGTTGTTCATCTGCTTCATCCAGATAGAGAACAGGGTTTCAGATGAGCCATTTTCAAATGGCAGAGATCAGCAAAGGGCTGGGTGAAACTTTATTTTTTAATGCAGACCACAATCAGAGAGCGGAATAACTAATGTGGTTTTTGGAGGTTGACTTGAAAATGAGAAAGGACTGACTGCACACTCAGAATTGACAGGCTTTTCCTTACAGACAGACAAACCTGGAAACATTTACTGTTGGACTTTTGCCTGGGTCAGAGTTCTGGGGTAGCACACGCTGAAATCAACCTCCTAAGACATGAAGTACACCCGAGCCAGGCAGATCTTTTTAAGAGTTAGTGTGAGAAAATCACAGAAGTCATGCCTGAACTTAGCAATATTCACTGCAGATCCTTTTGAAGTGGGAAAAAGCCCTGCACAGACCTTTCTTCAAGAACAGATACACAAATGCCCAACAAGCACATGAAAGGATGCTCAACAACACTAATCATTAAGGAAATGCAGATCAAAACAATCATGTAACACTTCACACCCACTACAATGCCGAGAATAAAAAAAAAAAAAAAAAAACAACAAGTGTTGGTGAGGATTTGGAGAAACTAGGAGTCATAAGATGTAAAATGGCACAACCACTCTGCACAACAGGTTGGGCATTTCCCAAAAAGTTAAATGCGGGGTGGGCATTGTGATGGAGTGTGTTGAACTGCCTGCATCCCACCCTGGAGGACTGGTTCAAGTCCCAGTTGCCCTGCTTCCTATCCAGCTCTTTGCTAAAATGCCTGGGAAGCAGCAGATGACAGCTCAAGTACTTGGGTTCCTCTCATCCATGTAGGAGACCAAGATGGAGCTCTTGGCTCCTGGCTTTGGACCAACACAGCCCAGGCTATTGTGGGCATTTGGGGAGTGAACCAGCACATGGAAGAGCGCTTGCTCTCTCTCTCTCTCCCCCTTGCTGCCTTTCCAATAAATAAATAAATAAATCTTTTTAAACAAATGTTAAATGTAGAAATTACTAGATAATCCAGCAATTGCACCCCTGGCTATATGCCCGAAGAATTGCAAACAGGTATCCAAACAAAACTGATGTACAAAGGTTCCTAGCAGCACTACCCACCAAAGCCAAGAGATGGCAATAACCCGACTGCCCAGCAGCGGGTGAATAAGCAAACACAACGCTGCCTATGTACACAATGGAATATTATTCGGTCACAAAGAGGAATGAAGTGAACCTTAAAGGAATGGGTGCACCTTAAAAGCTCTATGCAGAGTGAAAGGAGTCAGACAGAAAAGGACAAGCACTGGCTGATCCCATTTGTATGAAATTCCCAGAAAAGGCAAATCCAGAGACATGGAACAGGCTGGTGGCTGCTGGGAACCGGGCAGAAGGCCACAGGGAGTGACTCCTAGTAGGGACAGTGCTTCCTCCCAGCCGGATACGGAGGTTTGGGGGCCAGATGGCAGTGCTGGTTACAAAAATGTGGAACTACTTAGTGTCACTGAACTGGACGCTGCATGCTCAAAATGACACACTTTTTAAAAACCACATATCATTTTTAGCTAGTTTTTCATACTGAAGGAAAAAACTAATAAGTGTAGCATAGCTATCTTTTTTTAAAAAAAGACCACATTGAAAGGCAGAAGGTGAGATTCATTTCACAACCAAAAGAGAGTCCAGTGCGGACACAGTCTGGTCACAGACGCTGTGTTCTGTGGACAGAGATGGTGCTGCCCTGTCTGTGTTCAGGCCCCAGGACATCTTTATGTGCCAGGTGCTCAAGAGGCCTCTGGGTAGAGACTGCAGGCACCAGAGCCGTTTCTGTGTACATACACATACGCGGAGACTTCAAAAAGCTCATGGAAGGGCTGGGGTTGTGGTGCAGCAGGTTAGACCACTGCCTGCAATGCTGACATCCCACATGAGTGCCAGTTCAAGGCCCATGCACTCCACTTCCGATTCAGCTCCCTACTAACACACCTGGGAAAGCCATGAAGGACAGCCCAGGTAGTTGGGCCCCTTCCACCCACATGGGAGACTCAAATGGAGTTCCGGGCTCTTGGCTTGAGCCTGACCCAAACATGGGTGGAAGATCTCTTTCTGTCTCTCCCTTTCTCTTTGTAACTCTGCCTTTCAAATAAGTAAATAAACCTTTTTTTAAAAGCTCATGGAAAATAGAATTAAAAGGCAAGTTGATTTTTGTGCAAAAAAAATTTTTGAAATCTGCTTGGCTTTTTCATGGTAGCAATT
The DNA here is from genome assembly GCF_964237555.1 of Oryctolagus cuniculus. Taxonomy (NCBI): domain Eukaryota; kingdom Metazoa; phylum Chordata; class Mammalia; order Lagomorpha; family Leporidae; genus Oryctolagus; species Oryctolagus cuniculus. The sequence continues at coordinate 93,822,485 of NC_091432.1, forward strand.
TTCTGTGAACTTTCTGGAAGCTCCTCTTCAATCTTACGTATTTCGGAATGCTTTGCACCGGAATACACTGATCTTGTAATTCCATCTTCACAGACATTCTGCAGTTCATTCCTGAGCACAGAGCTGTGCCCGTGTGGAGGCAGAGCTCTGAGCGCTGCTGGAGTTCACGGCTGCGCGGCTCCGTGGGGACCTCGGCTGCTCTGCACCTCTGCCTCTTCAGAGGCTCCCACTGCTCTGCTTCCTCATCTGGACTGGGTTCCCCGAGAGCTGGCTGTCTACACCGACGCAAGACTGCTTTCAAAACTGACAGGGAAAGGTCTGGACCACCTGGTGTTTGGGGAGGAGCCTCAGTGCCTGGATCCAGGCGGGCCTTGGACATGAAATAACGACCAGAGTTACTGCTCACAACTGGAACCACTTGAACGTCACAGGAACCAAATAGAACCTGCGGACCTTCTCTGGGTCAATTGTTTTAAAAGACACGTTGGGAGGGGCACAGCAGATTAAGCTGCCTCCTGTGCTACCAGCACTCCAAATGAGCACCAGGTCCAGTTCCGGGTGCTCCACTTCCAATCCAGCCCCCTGCTAATGGACCTGGGGAAGCAGCAGGAAATAGTCCAAGTTCTTGGGCCCCTGCCCCACATGGGACATCTAGATGGAGTTCTGGGTTCCTGGCTCTGGCCTGGCCCAGTCCAGGGCAATATAGCCATCTGGGGAGCGAACCAGCAGATAGAAGAGCTCTCTCTCTCTCTCGCTCTCTCTTCCTCTCCCTCTTCAACTCTGCCTTTTAAATAAATAAGTAAATCCTTAGTAAAGATATTTTGGGAATACTCAAGTTATTTCGAATATGAATGGGGCAGTGAGGATATTTTAAAAACTATTAATTTTGCCCAACTGCTAATGGTATTGTGGATATATTTAAAAAGTCCTTAGGTCTTACAAATATATACTGTCAGGGAGCTGCTTTAAAAATACCAAACGTGTAAAGATACAACAAAAGCATTAATAAAACTGCATGCTGGAATATGTGAATTTGCTGTCCTAGTCATTCTATTCCTTAGAGTATTCACATACACGATTACCTTGGCAAATCCTTGCAATAAAAAGTAAATAGTCCAAGCCAGTACCCCTTTCATGAACCACTGAATGCTCTTTGCCAAACGTTTTCACTGTTCTTGGGAGGAATCCAAAAGACACATTCCCTTCCCATCCTCCTGCACATTTTATTAAAAGTCGGAGATGGAAAAGAATCTAAGGCACTATCTGGCCACGTGTTTATCTTTCACCAGGAGTGCGCTGGGTTGCATGGACTCTCCACTGGAGAGACACGTGACAGCGGCAAACTCGGGATTCCTAAGTCCATCCCCTAAGCAGAATCAAACACCAGCCACCCAGGGGGTCCTCTTCAAGGTCACCAGCTTGACTCCAGCTTCCCAGGCACTGAGGCCCAGCTCTCGGAGCACAGACGATCAGGAACTGTGGCAGTCCTCCGTGGGGCTGCAAGCTGGGAGCACAGCACCGTGAACACAAACACACTGTGCACGCGACTAGGACAGAAAGGAGTCGCAAAGCCTCCTGGACAGTGTCTGGTTTCTAGGAGTTGCATTAGTTATCAGTGGGAGAAGAGATTTTTGGCATGACGTCAGATTACTCAAAATAGCAACAGGGTTTCTTCAGCAAAGTGTCAATGTCACGTGCTGGACAGGTGAACATCAGCAAGGCAAAGTCAGTGGAAACCTACAGAAGACGCTCTGTGGGAGTGGAGGCCCCACCCAAGGCCCACAGATGGCCCTGCCCATGTGCACCAACACAGCTCCACGCCTGGTCTGGCCAGGAGCGCCAGTGGGGTGCCCGGCCCACAGGGCTGCACAGGGACTCGTGTGCAAGCAGCCACAGGGTTGGGCTTCTTCTAAGTCCACACCTGACTCTGGCAGGGGAGACCAGTAAGGTGGCACAAAGGTCTCCTTTCCTCCTGCCCTGGGCCAAGAGCCATGTGAGTGAAGCTCAGCAGGTAGGAGCCACATAAAAGCGGCTCAGCTTTCGGTTCTGCAGAGAGGTGCATTTGTCTTCTGAGTCTCAGATAAAAAAAAAAAATTGGACAGAAGAAAAAGCACTCAATGGAGATTCCTAGCAAGGAAACAACCCTTCAAGGGTGTGTGTTTTCTAAAAAGATCAGCATAAATGGGAGAGAGGGAAGCTAACTTCAACAGAAATAGACCGCATCACAGTTCTGGAAGGCAGAAATGAAAATCGAGGTGTCAGCAGGGCTGCATCCCTTTCCAAGGCCCTCTTTGCCTCTCACTGCTTCTGGTGGCTGCAGGAGCCCTTGGCTTGTGGCTGCATCACTTGTCATCTGGCCTTCTCCTCTGTGTCTTCTTCTGTCTCTATACAGACACTTGTCACTGGATTCAGGGCCCAGCCAGGTGCTCTAGGAGGATCTCATCTTGAGGTCCTTATCTGCAGCTGTACAAGCCCTTTCTCCAAACAAGACAACCTTCACCGGCTGCAGGTGTTAGACTGGAGGTCTCTCTGGAGGGGTCTGGAATCCAGCCTCCCTGAGAGGACCGCCCGCTGCAGCGTATCAGGTGCCCTCTCGATACAGCTGGCATGATGTGTGTTTTTCCCTGCACCAAGCCAAGCAGCACTGGTGGATGTGTTTCGAAAACAGAAATCAAGGAGGCAGCACACTTCTCCTCGGAACTCAGGAACATTAGCTTCAGTCTCACACCCCAAATCGCACAAGGTGGTGCTGCCCTGTTCTTCAAAGCAGAACCCTACTTAACCTCTCTGTGCCCCTGTTTCCTTGTCAGCAAATTAGAAAATGGTAAGAGTACCCGCCCTAGAGGAGATTGCGTGAGTTAATACATGTACCCTGCTGAGAAGAATACCAGGCACATGCTAAGCACTTGATAACGTTAGCTGTTATTATTTATTATCCTGAGTCTCTTCCACTCTCCTTTAGTATCTCCCCTCTCCTTACTCCTCTGGATGTACCCCTGATAACTGGGCAGACAAAGGAGAAACTCAATTTCTTGTCTGTTTCCTTGGAAAAGGCTAATTACTTACCTAGATCTAAAACACTACAAGACATAACAAGCCTAGAAAAATATATATTGCTTGCCATAGAACCTTAAGATATGCAACAGGTCGCAAGAAATAAGCATATAGTTTACTTAAGGTATCTCTACTTGTTTCATACCCCTCCTTATTTCAGAAAAGATTCAGATACATTCAAATACAGGAACATTAAATTCAAAATAAGTGGATGAAGGAAAAAAAAAAAAAAACCCGAGAGATCTGCAGAGATCAAATGAGGCCAAGAGTGCTATCAGTGAAGAAAAACACACGCTGCAATATCCTGTTCGCTAGTCAGAAGCAGGCTGCGCTCTGCGACCCAGCGCTAAGCTCTTGCACCTGGGACACAGAGCGCGCCTGACCAGCTCAATTATTCATCGTGGTTTCGAGATTAAAAAGCAAAAGGGGAGGGAGATTAGGGCAGAGGAAAACGGCATTCGCTCAGAGGCGTTGCAATGCTTCCTGGGAGCAGGCGGGCTCCCTGGGGTCTCCTTAGAGTAGGCGTGGCATGCTGTCTCTAGTTGCTTCTCTAGATTATAACTATCTATTTTAGATTTTTTAAAATTTTTGCATGTATTATCTCTGATCCAGCCCCTGGGAGTTATGAGGTGAACACACTAAGGAGATGTGTGTGTGTGTGTGTGTGTGTATAGTAGGGTTTTAAATGACAAATCACTTGTTTTACAGGACAGCTGGCTCAGATTTTCATGATAACGTGAAGACATTTTGAAAAAAAAAAAAAAGGTTTTTTATACATAGGGAATACTGAAAGGAAAATCTGTATTCTCCATCTGGATGTGGT